>NW_020664393.1:1012483-1304054 GCF_002925995.2 Terrapene triunguis
TGCCAAACGTTGCCGACCCCTGTGTTACAGGAATCTGCATCTCTAGAACCACCTGCAAGTCATCTGCCTCTCTGCACATTTCAGCCCTCTAGCTGAGCAGCTTCTAAGTCCAACACAAACTCAAATTAGCAGTCAGAGTCTCTCAACATATCTACCCTCCTCTGGGCTCCATCTTCAATCTCCTTCTTCATCTACTGAGGAGTCTTCACCCCAACTCTAGTACTGAGTACTGGCCTCTCAGAATGAGTGTCTCTGAGGTCTCTGCTTGCTTTACAGCCTCTGCTCCCTATGTTTTCTCTCTTCAACCTGAATTCTCTGCCCATTTTACAAGACCCAGGTGTCCATTAAGTTATCACCTGATGCCTCCCTGTCCCACACCTGTGGCTGAGATGCAATTAATTAGGTATATCTATCTATACATACCGTATGATCCATCTCCAATCAAAACAACTCGATTGTGACTATTAAAAATATTCCCAGGTGATACACTGCAAATAACTTTAAACAACAAATACATGTAAGAAAACTGCTATCTGCTTACAGACAATGCATTATAATTAATTGGAGCATCTAATTAATTTGCTAATAATCCCTTTCCAGGCTATGATGGGGTTTCACCCTAGCCCCCTGATTTTCCCCAAACTGCAACTACTATCTCTACACATAAAGATCCTTTTACTTCTCCTAGTGTATCTGATGTTGCTATTTCTGTGTCTAATGCAACATACCCACCAAGAGAATTCTCCCAGATGCATATGCTGCTAATAGTAGCAGAGTGACTATTGCAAAAAAATGTCCCTGAGGATCATTTGAATTTTTTAAGAAACCAATCTGCTTTCCTTGTGTTCATCTGCAGTGAAATACTGTAGCAGAAACAAGGATCTTGAAAACAACAAGGAGTCCGGTGGATCTTGAAGCAAATACCAGGGAAAGTCAATTATGAATCAATATCTTGAGAGAAACTTCTTGTTGTTTTTTTTCCCTTAGGCACACTCATCGAATCAGAGAACAAAAAAATATCATATGACCCATGTCCAATCAAAACAACTTGATTGTGAATATTCAAAATATTCTCAAGTGATGTACTGCAAATAACTTCAAACAACAAATACATGTAAAAACTTATATGCTTACAGACAAAGCACAAACAAAAATTAGGTGAAATTTATCCAATTTCCTCACTCTTCCTGTAGTACATCAGACTTATAAAAGAAGTTAGAACTAAAAGTATGAAGAAAATTGTGTATTTCCCCCTATTCCTCCATACTCAAGACTGAAGTCTGCTGCAAAGAGACAGAACTAACTCTAGTGTCTATGGATGATGTGTGAAATATTACAGAATTATCCAGCCTCTTTACATATGCAAAAAAGTATTTAAGAATAATAACTTCTAATTGTGTGCTTGAATTACTGCTGACAGCCCCCAAACTATAGGATTATGTGAAGTAGTATTACAATGACATATATGCCTTTCAAATATATGCATAGGTGTTAAGAGAAACAAGAGTTCATTATGAGCTTCTGCATTTTTGTAAACCATATATGCTTCAAAAAAAAATAAAAAATCCCTCTTGCATTTACTGCAGTGGAATTTTTAACTATCTCAAAATGGCAGAAGGCAGCTGACAACAAGGTTGAGAGGATTCAAAAGATGAAAACAAAGGGGGAAAATTGAGGTCAGAGGAACTGTAATAAGGGAAGCTAAAGCCCAGATCATTTTTTAAATCCCTGAATTGTTATCCATTTAAAGCTCATCGTTCTTTCAGTGTTTGTTGCCACTGATTGTTCCAAATAGAATCCAGTTTATTTTCCCATGAACATTAGATGTGATAGGTTTCATTAAAATGGCATAACTTGTACAATTCCTTGGGAAATCTTTCAGATACCTGAATGACTATGAAATCTATTAAATTATAGATATATAGCCTTGATGATAAGTTCACTTTCACAAACTCTAACCATTTTTGTCCCATGACACGAAAACTCTGCTTAAGGCACTTGAAGTTAACACAATGGAAAAATAATGGAATTCATATAATGTAGCAATAGATTACTGTTGGCTGGGCGGGGGTGGAGGGAAGCAAGGAATGTTCCACAGGGATACATAAGCATGCTCCATTTCACAGACTAACAAAGAAATAGGAGAAGTATTTGGGGGAAGCAGAGAAAAAGGAACTGTGAGGATAAGAGAAGATTATGCAATGACAGTATAAAAGACAAAATCACGTTATAAAAATTATTAGGATTAGCTGTTATGTTATTACGGAAGGCAAATGCTTACGGATGGAAAATCCCCTTCTATCTGTGAAAAAATGCTTCAGTATGTACTCATCTGGCAACTACAGATGAAGGTGTAATGAAAAACAGGATAACTTATAGAGTCCTTGATGTCTTGCAGAGAGAGGTCAGGTTCAAACAACAGGCTAGCTAAATGCAAAGTGCAGAGCTCTTATGTTTACTTCTCTTTGATTTTTTTCTCTGTGACACAGTCAGAAAAAAAGTCAGTTTTTCTGGCTAGGATTCTTCAAAGAAGCCTAAGGGAGTTTGGTACCCAAATCCCTCATTGACATCCAAAGAGAGTCTCTCTTAGGCTCCTTTGAAAACCCAAGCTTTCATCTGTTACATTGCTGCTCTGAAATCTAGAGCTCCACCTACTGTTAGGGTTTTGGAAGGTGAACCAACATGCACATAGTAAACCAGTGATCTCAGGACAGTTTCCGAGGGTCAGGAGTCCATATACATATCACTGTCCTATCTGACCTGGCATCTTTGTTGGCAGTCTTAGCAAAGAGGTCAAAGACCAAATGGGCATGAAGATCATGCTACCTTTTCGTTTCTCTAGGTGGTTTCTCCAGATCAGGGTTCAGGCTCTTTAGTAGGGTAATGTACGGAAACTTGCACTACAGCTGTCTATATGGTACCTCTGCTCTGAATAAAGGCAATACTTCATTCCGCAAGGCTGCCATTCTGACATGGTTCCATTATTAAAGTCATTTTTAAAACAAGTATTTTGCAGGTTTCCTGAGCCATACAGCACTCCAGGTCATAGTCCTTTAAAACGGTACTCATTTAAAAGTTTTACTGTGTTTTAATGAGAGCTTCACACTCCCTTTCTGTTTCCAAGGAAATACCTCTAACATCTGGTTAAAAACATGGAGGAAAAATGCATATTGCATCAAAAACACTTTTGTGGTTTTCATTTAGATTTAAAATTTTGGAAAATATTGACTAGATCTGACAACTATATGCTGGTTTCCATAAACAAAAACAGAGATGAAGGTTTACTTATTTACAGACTTTTCAATGATACTCATCAACATAGTATCTGATCAGTTGACTTAATTAATTTATCCTCATAATTCCCCTTTTTGATAGGAAAGAATGAATATCCTCTTGTTCTGTGCCATGTTGTAGCTAATAATATATTTATATAATTTTGTAATGTATGCGTAATAGATTAGATTTGAGTTGTAGGTTTAAGTGGTAAAGTATAAATAGGATTACACCGCGGAGGTATAGGAATAAGTATTTATCACTGATGAATGTGTATTAGATATATTACTAAGAGAAGACTGTAAAGCAAGACCTACAGACCTTAGGTCTGTAAGATATGAAGCTTGGCTATAGAAGGCCTCAGGTCAGAAAAAGGTTAGCGTGACTAGTTGACTGAGAGATAACCATGTACCAGTAAAGTGTGAGATTACAGTAAAAGATGTGTTAAGTTCTGATGGAAACTATGCAGCAATACACTGGAAAATATGCCACAATATACTAGTTCATACCACAAAATGCCCAATAGTAACATTTTTGGGGATTCTGTAATAACCTCAATTCGCTATGGTAACTCATTAACATAGATGTTAATGAGACAAAGGGGGTAGCCTATAAGAAATGGGACACCCTAAAATTCATGGGCTGTGGCAGTGCAAATAAGGAAAAAGGGTTATGTATATGTATGAGTCTTAGTAGGCGTAAACAATAAAAGGTGTTGGCCAGCCTGTGTGCTTGGGGGAGAGATGCCAGGATGACAACCACAGGTGGTGAGGAGGAGGAGGAGGAGGAGGAGGAGGAGGAGGAAAATGAGTGACACCTCAGGGTCTCCCAGCAGGAGATATGAAATGTAAGATGTAAGTGATGCCAGTCATAAGGCTAAACTCTATGTCTAGCTTCTATTGTATTTTAGTGTTTGTGGGATAGTTTACCTGCCTAGTAAATTTAATAAAGGGACTTGTGATAAATTGCAGTTGTTTCTCATGTGTTTCTAGGGTCTCTCATTTTAATGACATTGATAATATTTCTGCAGCTGTAGACCGCAGAAGGCCAAACCTTTGTTGAACTGTGGTCTAAAAGATTATCAAAATCAATACACCAATCCATCAATAAGGCTACAATGGCAAAGTTAGATACAGACTGAGACTTGCTCAATATCACAGAGTTCACAGCTTAATTGCACTTCCCCATACACATCTTCTGAGCAGGACTGTGCAAATAACTGATTATTCAGTTTACTGGCAGTTCTGAAAAATGTTTAAGAATTTTTTATTTAAGTTGACCCAAATATGGAATTTTTGGCAAATCCAAACATTGGAAAAAATCATTTTGGGTTGAACAACATGTTTTATTTTGGATCATTTTAATACAAGCAAAGGAAATGAAGGGCTAGATTCATAACTGCAGAATTATAAAAGTGAGCCCAGTGCTTAGGGCATTTGCCTAGCATGCGGGATACCTCTACTGTGCCTGATGTGGAGCAGACCAGAACATGTGTCTCCCCACTCCCACTTAAGCGTGCTAAGCTATGAGATATTCTGTTGTGGGGCTCCCTCAGTCTCTCCTGTTGAAGCTCTTCCACTGTGTCATTGCAATTGGAATATGGGTGCCTCCCCTCCCAAGTGAATGCCTTACTCACCAGGTTATAATGTTTTCTGGGATGGGTCTCTCCGAATGTCTCGTGTTGAAGCTGTTCCACTTTACATAACATGCTTGAATAGTCAGTGGGCCAGAGGGAGAATGAGAATTACTATAGTCTGGTAGTTAGGGCCCTCATTTGGGAGGCAGGACCCTGGATTTCAGTTCCTGCTCCAATGAATATTTCAGTAGTTATAAAAAGTAGAACAGCTTCATCAGGAGACATTCAGAGAGATACACCCCAGAATAGCCTACTGGTTAGGGTACTCAGCTGAGAGAAGAAAACCTGGGTCTCTCAAATCCCATGGGAGTGCTCTAACCACTGGGGTATTAAGTATAAGGGGGGCAGTAAAAACTCCCTTTGGTTTTGTGAATGATGCTTAAATCCCCTTCTGAATCTATTCTGAAAAATTGAAATGTTCTGTATTGATAACAGAGAGACCAGGTGGGTGAGGTAGTATATTTTATTGGACCAGCTGCTGGCGGTGAAAGTGATATAGCTAACTAGCTTACTCCGAGATCTACTTCAGACATGGGAAAGGTACTCAGAGCATCACAGCTAAATACAAGATGGAACAGATAAGGAGTTAACTGCTCACTTCACCTTAAATAGTCTCTTGCAATGAGTTACCATCACTACAGTTGCAGAACAAATGAGGGTTAGTGGGTTACAGATTTTGTAATGATCCATAAAACCAGTGTCTCTATTGAATCCATGATTTTTGATGTCTAGCAGAGTTCTGAACTTAAGTTCTCAGGCTCATGTTTTGCAGGTATGTTTTGAGGCTAGGAACAGAGAGGTCAGATATGGAGTAATCGTCTTGTGAAAAAATGTGTGCCCATGGGTGATATGGTGTTTCTGTGTTTTACCACTTTTCTGTATAAGTTCATTCAAGTAGTAATTGTCTCGTTTCACCCACATAGTTGTTACTGGGGCGTTTAGTGCACTAGGTGAGGTACACCACATATTGTGATAGGCATGCGTAGGAGCCATGGATCTTGAAAAGTATGATGTGGTGGTATCATTGTAGTGGTGGAGATATAGTTTTCAGATTTTGGATCTGTTGTTCTAGGAGGATCTGGTACTGCTTTGAGTTGGTGTGTCCTGGTCTGTGGGGAGCTTGCTTCTGATAAGCTTAATGAGGTTGGGGGGGGAGGGTTTGAATGCCAGAATAGGGGGTTCAGGAAAGATTTCTTTCAGTATGTGGTCCCCATCAAGTATGGGTTATAATTGTTTAATGATACCCTGTATGGGTTCCAATCTCTGCTGGTAGGTGACAAGTAGGTGTGTGTGATCGGAGGTTTATTCCTGCTATATTGAAGCAGGCTATCTCAGGGTATTTGTATGATTCATTTCATGATGCAATCTACTTCTTGGTGGAGTGTCCTTGCTTGATAAAGTTGGCTTTAAGTGTGTTAAGGTGTGTAACCTGGACGTTATCCTTGGAGTATATTCTGTTGTATTTGAGTGCCTGCCTGTAGATAACAGATTTCTTGATGGGTTTGGTGTGGTTACTGAGTCTGTGAAGGTAATTGTGGTGCTCTGTAGGTTTCTTGTATATAGTTGTCTGTAGGGTACCAGGGTTGAAGCTGATTGTGGTGTCCAGGAAGTTGAGGCTGGTGTGGGAGTATTCTTTGATGGGTGGGTGGTGGTTGTTGAAGTTGTGGTGGAAATCTATGAGGGAGTTCAGGTCATCTGTCCAGAGAATGAAAATTTCATTGATGTATTTTAGGATATAATTGGTTCCATGATGCATTTTTCCAGAAACTCTTTCTTGAGGTGACCTACAAAGAGGTTGGCATATTGGAGAGCCATCCTAGTAGCCATGGCTGTTCCCATGGTTTGAACAAAATGTTTGTTATTAAATGTGAAGTTGTTATTGACTGTGACATGAAGTTTCTGAAGGTAAGGATTAAGTGGCTGAGTTTCATGATGTGTTTGGATGGATATCTCAGTGTTGTCCATTGTCTTGTATATATTTGAGAAAGACTCCTATTCTGTCATTATGAGGGATATTGGTGTATGGGGGAGTGACATCAATGGTGGCAAGGATAGTGTTCTGAGGGAGGTTGTTAATGTTGTGGAGTTTCTGGAGGAAATCTCTCACTCTTCATCCTCAAAGGAAACCTGTACAACCCCACCTTCAAAAGATGAATCTCGGAACTTAAATTTGTTCAGTAAATGATATTACCTCACCTCTAATAGCCTGAGAGCAACATGGCTACAAAAACACTGCAAACAATGGAATATATTGTTTTGTTAATGTTTAATTGTTTGTTTAGACATTTCCAAAAGTTTTTATTTTTTTTCATTCTGACTGAAACAAGTCACAGTAATGGACACAAATTTACAAAATGTTTTGGTCTACCCAAATCTGAATTGTTTTTCTCCCCCAAAAAATCTCATCCAAAGATTTTTGCCCAGTTCGCAACTCACAAGACCGGTATATCAACCATGAGACAGTTTTTATAGTAAATGCCTGAGGCCTAAGGCTGAAGAGTTTATGTGCCAAGATTTTATTAATATTGAATTTTAAAAAGTACCCTAAAATTCCTGGGCCAGCTCCTCTGCTGGTGTAAATTGACACAGCTCCATTTAAATAAATGCAGCTATGTTGGTTTATACCAGCCAAGGATCTGTCTCGCTAATTTTTAGGCTGAATATTTTATCTGTGTATTCAAACTGTATATGAATGAGAGGGGGGACTGGAGGGAACTACGCAAACCAAATTGGGTCATCAACCTGCAGAAAGGTAAATTACTTATCGGAAAGTTTTAAAACTTGTTTGATCCTTTCTTTCCTCATCATCTTATCTCCACTCCAAGACTTCCTTCTCCTGTCAATGTTATGTATTTTCCATGACTTGTCCCTTTCCTTTCTGCAACTCAGTAAAGCTCTCCCCAGAAGAACAGAGATATATTTAGTTTTTAACTGAATTATGGATGAGATTATTGATATGAACACAAATCTGACAGCTATTGTGGGTACAGTTGCCTTACAGGCCTCTAGGGAAGGAGAAGGACAAGAGAAATAAACTAATCTGGATTGTAATGCAGCCCATGGCAAAATGTCCACTGACTTCAGTGGGATCAGAACTGGGCTGGAATGAGGGAAATGAGTTAATGCTTTTAAATATTGAAGGTGGGGGAAACACAACAATCTCTGTCAGCAATCTGACAGGCTTTTTCAGAGAGGGGAATATTATTTTTCCTTCACTTTCATGCAACATTATGAGTTGTTTTTTGCTTTAGTCATAGGGTAGGAAAGGCTGAGGCAGCATCTGTTGCTGACAAACAGGTTGAAAATTCTAAAAGAGCTAATCAGAGCATAAGGATTATATTGTCAAATCGGAGTAGAGAGAATTGCATAGTCACATTATAGGTATTGATTAGACAACACCTCACACCCTGGCTGATAATGTCTGCCACCCAATCATAATGTTGGAATACGTGTATTGTATATTTAGATAAAGCATCAGTGGTTATACGTATGATACACCTAGAACGGATCAAAGTGCAAGAACTACATAATTGAGAGAAACACCCAGGTTATGCTTCAGTAACTGTACAGGATCTTTACACTGTGGCTCAGGCAATTTCACATAAGTATAAATTGGTATAATATTATCTGGTGGATAAGTCCCTTCTCGCTTTTATAACTGGCATTCTTTTCAGTGATACAGCATATATCACACATAAGAATGACTGGCTGCCATTAAAAAGGCAGCATTTACAACAGCTACCAGACATTCATATGAGATACCAAATTTCTTATTCAAAGTACATAAAAAAACCTGTTACCTCCAATATTGGCGTGGTAATTGTTGGCAATTTTTGATTTGCTTTTTTATAATGATACTGTATATATTTTTAATTGCAGATATTATGTGGCCACATATTTTTGGTTTATAGGGTCCTTGAATGAGTATAGTAGTGAGTTGACATGATATTATAAATGGGTTATAATAATGAGAAATATTATAATCAAAACTTTTTACAAGTAAAGTCAGCTGCAAAACTGCATAAATGGATTCTAAAACATTAATGAATTCCACAGGCAGTCTACAGTGCCTTTACAAGGACTGAGTGGGAAGGTAATATAATTAGGTATGATGCAATATTATATATAAAAGGAGATTAATATTTAGATAAATCAAGAAACCTAAAGTGGAGGAACTAATTACGTAATTAGAACTGACTGTGACACACATGCTACAGACCAAAGCTGCAAAGAGTAGTTTAAGTAGAATCAGAATATAGGAAAAGAAAATTTAAAAAATCCTCATTGGAATTGTGTCTCTCAGGTTTACTGTAATAAAAATATCGGTGCTTCCTCTGTGTTAACCCCATTTACTGACAAAGTAGAATGCAGCTTTCTTCCAAATACTCAAAACTAAAATGTTTGTATTTATTTTTGTTAACCTTGTGAAAAAGAGCTGTCTCACAATTTACAAATCAGGTTTGTCAGCTGGTAGCAAACAAGTAACTAGGATTAGCTGCTATAGAGACAACATATAAATGTCAGCTTTTCTGAAAGGTGATGTGAAACTTTTCAGTCTTCAGGTTCTCCCAGAAAATAGTGCTATATGAAGTGCCAACTGTCATATGAAATCATAATCTGGGGCCATTATATGTTCAAAATGAGAACACCACTGCTGTGATTAAAATACCTTTTGTGAATTAAAATTACATAAACTAAGGTCCAAATTCTCGGAGTCTACATGCAGCTACCATTGACTTCAATGGAAGCTGGACAAGTATATCGGTGGGCAGATTTTGAGCCTATTGCTGGACACTGCCACTGATTTTAGCTGAACTCCTGATGTCACAGTGGGCATAAGAACAACCCAAAATATTTTCACTCTTCATTGACTTGATGTCAATGGATTTGCAAAAGTATAATTATTGGCAGAATTTTGCCCAGTAAGTCTAGCTCACTTATAGCCAGTTATTCAGTCATTTCTCTTGAAGCACTGGTATATTATATTAATCTGTCAAATACATTAACCAAGACCCAGTCCTGCAATTTTTGAGTACTCCTAACTTCCACTGTAAGGTTTAAGTTTTTGCTTTTGTTTCTTAAAAAAAATAAACAGACTTGCTGATCATTTAATATTTGGTAGAAGGTGACAGATCACCAAATAAAAGAAATTCAATTCTGCTCCTGATATAAAGAATTCAAAATAACTTCAGGGATACCATTAAATCTTTGAATAGTTTTTGTAAAAGTTAAAGTAGATGCACAATACATGATGGAAAGTCTGCTTGTCTCCTAGGGTGCTGTGGATAATGTTTTATAGAATTTACAGTGTTTGGACAGAAATATTTTGAATGTGAAATTATATTCTTCAGTGCTCGGATTTCACTTCTTTCCTGTGTTTATTCAGTGGTTATTTCAACATTGCACTTGAAAATAACTCTGAAGCAGTATATCATGTTAGCAAAATACAATACTTCACTGGTACAAGGATGGGTGGGAAATTATTCAATAATCTATTCACAACATTTAAGACGATCTTCTCTGTAGTTTCCTAGCAACTGTGCTAAGGTTTATGGGGCTTCACTAAGTCACTGCTCAAGATGGCTTGCTGGGAAGGGGAGCAAGGGAGTTCTTCCCACTCCTGCTGCATTGTTGCACAGGGAGATTCATTCACAACTCCCAGAACATCTTTCATGTTTGGGATAATGTGTATGGGATGTTATTTTTTCTCTCTCTGTTGTTTGGTGGTATAAGAGGAATTCTGTTTGCTATCCTTTGAAAATTATTGCAGATATATTGATGGGAATTTGCAAAGCCATGTGCAGAAAAGCAGTTATCTATACATCAACTATTGTTCTTTTAGATGTGTTATACTCATAAAACATTCCACTGTAGGTGTATGTGCACCCAATTTACTCAAGTCAGACACTTTTGCCAGTCATATCAGTAGGCAGCACATGCATCTCTTGCTTTCCTCAGGCACCAAATCAAGGATATAAAGCGGCCTGGTCACCACCTCCCTCTTACTTCCTTCATACTCCCAATAAGCTAACCAAAGCAGCAGGGAAGGTGGGAGGCTCATGGAATATATATATGCACAACACATCTCGAAGAACAACAATGTAAGTAACTATTTTTCTGCTTCAGGCGATTGGGCACATATAC
Source organism: Terrapene triunguis (assembly GCF_002925995.2). Taxonomy (NCBI): domain Eukaryota; kingdom Metazoa; phylum Chordata; order Testudines; family Emydidae; genus Terrapene; species Terrapene triunguis. The sequence continues at coordinate 1,023,537 of NW_020664393.1, forward strand.
ATTCCACTGCAGGTGACTCACCAGCTATTTCTATACAGGTGGAGGGACTTTAGACCTCTTGAAGAGAGATTTCCAAAAGCTGGCATCATCCTGGGAAGCCTGAGTAATAGTATAGTGTCTGGAGAAGATATGTACCAAAGACCACGTTGCAATCTTACAAATGTCCACTATCAGAACAATGCTCAAGAAGACTGACAAAGTGGAATGAACTGTAGTGGACTGGGTTGTTATCCTCAGTGGAGGAGAGACCTTTGCTAGATCATAACAGAGTTGGATGCAGTCCAAAACCCAATGTGAAACATGCTGGGCTATAACAGATTGCCCTTTAATACTCTCAGTGCAGGCAACAGTCTGGGAGAGAATCTGTGTGGTCCAGGTAAAAATACCAGAGCCCACTGAACATCCATGGATGGAAGTTTCTCTTCAGCCTTAGAAGAATGAGTCTTTGGGAAGAATATAGGAAGATGAATAGTCTGGTTGAGATGGAATACGGAAACCAATTTTGGCATAAAATTAAGGGGGGTGGGTAGAATCCTGTGAAACGAGGCTCTACTAGAAATTCTTGGAACTCTGACAATCTCCTCAGAGAGTTAATTGCTACTAGAAATGCTCTTTTCATTTAAATTAGTAGTAGAGGTGTTGTTGCCAATGACGCAAAGAGGGAACCTAGTAAACAAGAAAACACCAAATTCAGGTTCCACGAAGGTACTAGATAATGTGTTGGGGGGTTACATATGGGCATGACCTTTCAAACCATCTAGAAACCAAAGGCCGTGAAAATAATAAATAATAATAATATTATTAATAATAAAAACTACTGTCCGCAGGCATAGCCCCCCTCAGCTCCCAGTGGCCAGGGTTTGCTGTTCCCTGTTTGTGGGGGGCCGTGCCTGTGGACAGTCAACATAAACAAAACATCTTGCGGCCCGCCAGCGTATTACTGTATCAACAGGTTATATCTTAGAGAAATATTTATTGTTAGCAGTGGTGTAATTCTATTTACAAGATGAGTGTATCAATCAGTTAAATATTTTCTCTCTGACTGGAATTATTCCAAAGAATCATTATTAAGTGCAGAGCTACTGCTTGCAGTATATACCTATGCAAGTGAACCAAAACTTTGCATGATTCCAAAATCTTATTTAGCCCTTTCTGTCTCTCTTCCTTGTTTACTCTTCACCTTCTGTTCTTACTTGTAACTTAATCTTCTCTTTTTAGTTTACCCATATCCCTTTCTAGTTCATAAGAGTTCAATCCCCAATCTTTTTCAGTTCAACCACCTTGGCAAATATTTGTGAAGCCCCTTGCTACATGTATGTCCTCAATTTTACCCACTGCCATTCTCCAGTCTCTCTCTCTCCCCCCCATCATCTAATTTAATACCATTTTGCTACTTTTCACTTATAAATTCTGCTCAGTTGCTTGTCTTCTGATTCCAGTTCAATGCAGTTAATTTCTCTTCTTTTCTAGGTCAACCCCAAATACCTGAGAGTAAACTGAAATTGGTGTGATCTCAAATGACAAAGAAATGCATTTTTCATTAGCAATAAACTAGGATGGGAAATGGAAATGAGAGTTTGGGGTTGAACTATTAACTAGGAATGAGTTGGATGGAATGATGAGTTGAATGGATAGCGAAGGGGAACAAATGCATGAAGTGGGAGTGGGAGAAAGATTACACTAAATTACAAAAGGGAAATAAGATTAAGTAAGAAAAAAGGAAAAATACACTGGGCACAAAGAAATAAGATAGTAAGAAAGAAACCTACAGGTAGCAGAAAGGAAGAGGGGACTAAACTAGGCTAGATGGCAAAGGAATGAACAATAAATAGAGTAATAGGAAACTGAACAAGCTAAATTTAAAGAGAAATCCAAATGGAAAGTAAAACAAGGTTTAACAATTGTAACTGGGAAATGCACATGATGAAGACAGTTGTAGGACTATATTATTTACATGGTTATGATGAAAAAAGCTGAAAAGGACATTGCATTAAGGTATTGGTGTTACTCTGACTTATTTAAGTGTTGTTGCAGTGATGTAGGATTGGTGATGTAAGATTAGTTTTTAAAGTTCATAACTTGGAGGTCACGATGGATCCCCTGCTGCCACTGGATTCTCAGGAAGCAGCAGCTGTCAAAGGGGCTTCTTATCACCTGCACTTAGCAAAGAGATTGTGCCTTTTACCTCTGAATACAGAACTCACTATGGGTATGTCTACACTACGGGATTAATCCGAATTTAGATAATTCGAATTTGGGAAACAGGTTGTATAAATTCGATTGTGCGCGGCCACACTAAGCACATTAATTCGGTTTTTAACCACATTAATTCGGTGGTGTGCGGCCACACTACCCCATTAATTTAACCACATTAATTCGGTGGTGTGCGGCCACACTAACCCTAATTCGAATTAACAAAATCGATTTTGGCGCTACTCCGCTCGTCGAGGTGGAGTACAGAAATCGATTTTAAGTGCCCTTTAATTCGAATTAACTGGCTCTGTAGTGTGGACGGGTGAAGGGTTAATTCGGATTAACGCAGCTAAATCCGAATTAAAGTCGTAGTGTAGACCAGGCCTATGGGTCTCCCTGTCTCTGTTGCCTCAAATGGAGATTATTGCAATATGCTTTACATGGGGCTGCACCTTCAAACTACTTAGAAACTGTAGATAGTGTAGAACATCCCAGCCCACTTGTTAAGTGGAGTTTCATACAGAGAGCTGTTTGTTTTGACCTTTTAAACCCTTTTTAAAATGATGTGGGACCCAGCTAGTCAAGAAGCTGCCTCTTCCCCCCCTCCCGTGTTTCCTTGACAGCTGAAGTCACTGGAGGTGCTCGAGCTAAAATCCACTTCATGGTACAAACAAACAGGAGGAGACTGGTGGCAGAGTGTTCCCTGTATGAGGTCTTTGACTTTGGATCAAGCTTTCTGACTTGATCCATCAGAGACTAGATTTGATACCTCAGGAAATGCTATGAGATCGACCTGTTCTGGAGAATTAGAGAGGTACTGGGGGCGGGGGGTGGGGGCGGGGTGCTGTTGAGGGGAAAATTATGTTAGGATTTGAAATGTGTGTTTAGAGCTGGGCACTGGCCAGAGGTGTCTTGGTATGAATAGAAATGTCTGAGATTATGAAGGAAAGTGGTATGTTGTGAAGAATGAAGATATTCATCTGTGAAGTGTTTGACCTTACAGCATTTTCAGCATTCAGCATCCAAAGCATTCAATGGGTGATCTGTATAAATCAAATATAAATAAAGACATAGTTTCTAGGATAGTTCTAATATGAAGTGGATGTGCTGGACAATATAAAAAAACATATGCATGACTTGTCAGTTGCTTCCCAAGTAAATATACTTTTTGTTAAAACAATTTTCAGAGGGAGAAAGAATCTCACCATTGTTCAATTATATTTTTCAACACTTGACATGGAAAGAAGTTTTTATTGTTTGGTTAACTGTTTAGACATCAAAAGAGCATGATTCCTCATGCATGATGATAATGTGTCCACCAGAGACTGTCAATGGAAGAAAGTAGTAAAAGCAGACCAAGCTTAGGTGATCACCTCTCTGACAAAAGAGCACACAGAGAGAAATGAGACATCTTACTGATGTCCCTGTGGAATGAAAGAAGAGAAATGTTCTTGACAATGGAGGCCATGGGATTTTTCTTTGTCAATGAAAGTGACATCAACTGACAGTCAGAAGCCTCGAGTAAGTGGCATGAATGAAAATTGTATTGTAGGGTAAATAAGCCATGGGAAGGAATGCTTTGCAGATTGGGAGGATAATTTTAAGAAGTTTAATTTCAAATTAATTGGATGGATTACTTGATGATTACCTATTCTAGTCATTCTCTCTGAAGCATCTGGCATTGGCCACTGTCGGAAGACAGGATACTGGGCTAGACAGACCTTTGGTCTGACCCAGTATTACTGTTCTTATGTTATTATGTAAATGGAATAGTAGCTTTTAATGTCCCTTCCTAAGGATTCATGGCCTTCCATTTTGCAGGCTGGATGAAGGGAGGTAGAGATGCGACACATCACGCAACTTTATTCCCAGAAAATGGGAATGAAATACAATTTTTTTTATTACCTTACATTTTGTCTGATTGTTTATATGGCTTTTTGTTACTTGAAAATATGCTGGGAGTCAATGGAAAAAAACAAAACCATACTTGTTTGTGAATTTATTTATGAATACTTAGTACTAGCCTCAGCTTCAGCATTAATAATTTTCATACGATTAATATTAGTGGCACTTTGCTACGACCATCATGCTACTGACGGAACAGAACTCGGGTATTTCCCTGTGAACATATTTGCACTACAACATAAAAGGGAATTCTGTTTCAAAAGGCAAAAAATCAATTTTATTTATTAGCAACAAGTACTATAAAGTTGTCAGGCAAAGAAATATTTATTCTGCAAGTTTGAATAACATACCATGTAGCTTCCTTGGAAAACCATGGCTTTATAAAGAGAACAAACTGGTTCCAAAAATAGATGGAGATTCCCTATAATTTTTACTGCTAAGGAAGGAAGAGGTGGTTTTGAGATGAAATTACTGGACTGGGACTCTGGAGATCTGTGTTCTATCCCCAGTACGGTCTCAGGCACTTAATTTAATTTCTCTGTGGCTCATTCCACACGTCTATAAGTGCAAGACTTCTCTACCTCACAAGGTTGTTGTGAGAATATATTAATTAGTGATTGTGAGGTGCTGAGAATCTATAGTGATGTGGGTTATATAAGTGCTTACATAGTTATTATGGTCAAAAGCTATAATGACTGTATTAACTTTTCAACATTTTAATGGCTTTTATGAGCTTTCATTAACAATTGAACATATTAATATATATATAAATTACACACACACACAAATAAACTTAAGGTTCAAAGTTGTGAACTGGAAAGAATTGTCTGGCCAATTATTCAATTTCACGTTGACCCCAAAATATTGTAAATTTAACACTAATAGTTTTGGTCAAAAGAAATTTGGCAGGGCTAGAGTCATAAGGGTTTGATAGGGTGTTTGGAGGGACAGACAGCCTAGCAGTTAGCGCACCTGACTTCTAGCCCCTGGCTTTTCTGACTGGGCAGCAAAGGTGCCTGGTTTCCGACCTTAGTGTGGGAATCTTCTGGTCTTCCCTCACATAAGGGCCTCAGCCCTTAAGGGGGTGTGGTAGGAAGACCCAGGCCCTCTTTCTACACCAAGTCCCAGTCCTGAGCCCTGTGGGAAGCAACATCGACAGGGTCCCCAAGCACAGAATCTATGTACGCTGCACTGGGCTACTTCCTACGTCCTTTCAGTTTGGGGCATGGACCTTACAGTCCAAATAGTCTTTACTGGCTCACCTGGCGTAGCAGCCCCTTTTGGACTTTTGAGGCATCCTTCTGAGGTCTCAGGGCCTTCTGGGCAGGAGCAGATGTAAGGATGGAGACGGCTTAACCCCACAATGTTCTTAGTTAAATAGTAAAGTTCACTCACTGCTGGGTGCTCCTCAGTCTCCTCAACAGTGTCTAGGTAAGGGACACAGTGCTTCTCCTCTGGTGGCCATCCTGACTGGCAGACTTGTAGTTATGCTCCACTCCTGTAGAGAGACAGAGAAACCTCCTGCCTCTTCACCAGTCAGCCCTGCACTGAGCCAGGTTCTCTCCTTCTCTTCCCTCTCCAGGCCTGGCATTGGCAACCGGTATAGTTAAGCTCTGGAATAGGCTTCTAAAGGAGTTTGTGGAATCCCCTCATTGCAGGTTTTAAAAAACAAATTAGACAACCACCTGTCAGGGATGGTCTAGGCTTGATTCAGAATCAGTGCAGGGGGCCGAACTAGATTACTTCTTGAGGTTACTTTCAGTCATACATTTCTATGATCATATACTATTTTTTCCACAGGACCCCAGCTTAATTCAATGCAGTGGACTCACTCAATAAGCAGCTATTCAATAATTTAATTTTTCTCATTGTTCATTGTGTGGGCTCATGTCTTTTTACTGCACATTATTCAAACAGTGTACTGAATTATTAATCTCCTCATAGGCTTTTCTATGGCACCCATCACTAAGGTATCTGAGTGCTTCAAAAACATGAAAGAGTATATTTTCACAATAGCCCTGTGAGATGGGGAACTGATGCAACAAAATATCAAGGTTAAAATATCTACTAATTTTGGGTACCCGATTTGAGGAGCCCAGGACCTGATATTTCAGAGTACTGAGCATTATATAACACTTTATATGTTCAAAGAGCAACTTCCATTGACTTCATTTGCAGCTGAGAGTGCTCATCACTTCTGCAAATCTGGCCTCAAGTTGGGGATCCATAAAATAAGGAACTCACAATTAGTGGCCATCTATGAAAAGTTTGGTTTAAGCAACTTGCCCAGCCTCATGGAGGAACTCTGTGGCAGAGGCAGGAATAGAATCCAATTCTCCTGGGCAATATTCAGCTGTTTTAAACATAAAACTGTCCTTTCTCTTTCTGTAATTCCCTGCCTCATTCATGACGCACCTTCCAATTTCACGTGTATAAACTTTACGAGCCTGTTGTGAAAAGTCTAAACTTAGGTCCCACATATCAAACTGAAGCCAACATACAGGAGAGCTCTAAGTTGATCATTTCAATTTTGTCTAGATTTTACTTTGGGCACATGAAATGACTGTAAATCTTTAGCAAGTAGTGGACTTCAAAGCATCGGAGAGCAGTCACATAGCTATCATAATAGGTAATATATACAATAAGAACAATAAGTCACAATGTCTATATGACCTCATGAAATCACTTTTACTTACATACAATAAATGTATGAGCAATAAATATGCACTTTTCCATATAACTCTTGCTTGGTATTGAATTATTTGCCAGCAAATTAAACCATATACTAACACATACATATAGTGAGATGTGGTTTAAACATGGGATGGGTAATGAATGAGTCAAACTCTGCAATTCACTACAGTAGTGCTGCATCAATTTAAATTAGCAGTAATTTTGGCTGTGCTTATTTTTTCATTCCACTGTTAATATTTCTCATACCACTGCTGGAATCCATCCAGCTCACATTTCCTGCTAGAACAGTTACACAACTTTTTAAAATCTTTCCTCGGCATTTGTCTAAACCCCAAATGTATTTGGTTATTCACTGTTTCTTTCGTTAAGACAAACTTAAAACATCAGTTTCAAAGCTGAATTCTCCATTACTAACGGCATGAATTGGCCGACTGTTCCCATATTTGCCTGGAGGTGTGCATTACAGGCAGCATATTCATAAACAGAAGTCCTTACAGCAGGGCATAAGCACCACTGATGGCCTCTCTGGTTTCAGTTATGCAATATGAATTGGTTTGTAGAGTAATGTGACTAGGAAAATCTAATTTTCTGCCCATTTCCGGCTGAACTGAATTGTAAGCTTTTTTTTTTCCTGCTAAGTGAAAGAGTGTAAAACCCTGCAGTCTGGCCCCTCCTCTTCAGCCTTCTCTCATCAGATGAGCTGAGTTACCTGAACAAAGGTGAACTGAAGCCTGAAATTTACCAGCATGCTTACTTTAGACCACAAGAAATTGCATTAGATGCAATGTGGAAGGCTGAAGTATCAGGCTTCATTGCATAGCACTGCACAATACATCACACACAATGTATTAATGCACTGTGTAAAAAATAAGGATAGAAGAAAAAAAAGTGATCCAGTTTATATCAAGACTTATTCACTCTTAAATTGTCAAGTGCACACATCAACCCTGTCCTGCATTGCTGCAATACCATTTTAATACGTTTTAGTGCCGGGAAATGTCCCTCTGGCAGTGGAAAACTTCCAAACCAGTGCACAGTGACAAAGTGTTTCAGACAAATAAAAAACAATAAGTGGTTCCAGCAAATATACTGCCAAATGAATACATTTCCTACCACTGACCAGCATAGTCTCCTGACCCTCCAGTCAAAGAAATCCCAACTGAAATGCTGCGTTGCCTTTCTGTCTTCAAAAATCCGCTGCCTCCTCAACAAAACATGAAATGCTTTGCAAAGCAGTTGCATCTGTCCTTGAAGATCCTAAACAAGAAGGTAGATCTGGAAAACTAAGTATTAAATTATGTATAAGAAGACAATGTTAGGCAAGTAGCTTATTTTTATTCACCATTTTATCTCTTTATTTCTATTAGGTGCCTTATGTTTGTAATATTCCAGGTACATAAAAATAAACACACTGATGAGGACAAGGCTTTTGAAGTTTTGCGTTACTCAACGAGATTATCTGGTTGACTTTATATACAGAAGGGTTCTCAGGAGGATGTTCCACTCTTTGCTCAAACTCCAATAACATAGTAAGAAAGAAATATTTGTTCATTTTGTAAAGTACAAAAATCTGATTTTTAAGACAAAGAGGTGAAGAATTGCCATTAACCTCTTTTTCCTCTGCAGATTACAGATAAATGCCCATGGGTTAAGAACACACGGCACTTGTATAGCACTGTACAGGGCACAGCAGATGTATTTTTGCCAAGTGACTTAACATTCTGTTTAATGCATCAGTTACCCATGATTTCTTAATCTGAATTCAAAGAACCCTTCCTGAATAACAGAGTGAATAATTCCCCTCCTCCCCACACACACTTTCCCATGTGCACTAAACCAGAGTTTGTGGGCAGGGGCGAGAGGATAAGAAAAAGTCACTGCTGCTGTGACAGCAAGTATAGGTTTCAGTCAAATAGGATAAGTGGATTTAACAATTCTGAAGTAGTGTTTTGTAACTGCTCTTGGCTCTGGTACATCAGAAATGTGGACCTGCCCCTAACTTATGCACTCGGTAGCCTTGCTTTTAGGTATTGAAAATTCAGCTAGCATTTAAGCCATGTAGCTATTTGAACACATTGGGCCTGCTTCCCTTCCCACTTACAGCAGTGTAAATTGCACAGTAAAAGAGAGCCTCTGCTGACAAGATTTCAGAATTTAACTAGAGAAAGCAAAGCTAAGGGAGAAAGAGGTATTATCCCCATTTTGCAGATGGGGAACTAAGGCACAGATCAATTAAAAACAAGATTATATAAGAAGTCATCGGAAAAGCTGGGAATTGAACCCCAATTGCTAAAGTCCTAGTCCAATACCTTAACCAGAACATACTTCCCCAGTGCAGAGCTAGATCAAAACTTCCCTAGAATTCAACAGTGTTATTATCAGGGTTTGGGGTCTGGCCCACCTCTGAAATATCATATCTTTTCAAAGGTCACCTGCCTGAGCTATTTCAATACAGCTTTGAAAATATTTTTGGAAGTTTTGCTTTTACAACCTCCTAACCAACCAAACTATCTGCGTCTCTTGAATCTGTTGGGAGGGAGCAGCCTGTGACACTTATCAAGCTGGTGTTGGAGACGAGGACTAGTGATTAGAGCAGGGAGTTAGTAGCCAGGAATAGAGACCCAGAGTCAGAGGCCAGATGTCAGAGCCAAGGGTTAGCGCTGAAGTAAGGAATCCGAAAGGAGGGTCTGAGCCAAGTTACCTGGAGTGCAGCAAGGCTGGAACTAAGCAGGAGCAGGACTGGAACTAGGCAGGAGCAAAGCTGGGAACAAGGAACACAGGAGCTATCACAGCCATGGGCAAATGCTTTGAGGAGCCACCAAACTGCTGCTGCTTCTGGGTTTAAGAGCTGGTCTGCTGACTCTTCCAACCAGTCAGGGGGTGAAGCCTGTCAGACAGCCTACTATAGGCCAGCTGTGTTCATTAGGTTGCCCACAGACTGGCTGTGCTCCAGGCCCTCTTCCTGATAGTCATTGTTTAGCACATGTCCCATCTGTTTCTTACCTGTGAGTCTGAAAACAAGAGTAGACTCAGCAAATGCTGCTGAATGTCAAACATGTACTGAAACTAAAATATTGAACACTATGAGACCAGTTCAGGGAAGTGCCGAGTGACTTCTGCAAATAGCTGAGCATCCTCATTTCCCATCAAAATCAATGGGATTTGTGGATGCTCTGCACTATAGATGGACCAAAAAAAAAAAAAAAAGGTGTGGGGGGGATTCCAAAATTTGGAAAATTTTAACCAGCTCTATTTAGCACCTCATAGGCTCTAGAACTATCATCGCCATTTAAAATTATTGGCTCTGATTCAACTCCAGTTTTATGTCAGTCTAGCTCCATGGACTTCAATGGAGTCACAGTAGTGTGAAACTGATATAACACAGTAGTGAACCTGGCTCCTCCATTTCCCCACCCCCTTCTGTTTACTAAACTTCTCTAGTAAGGTCAAGAGAAGTTTTGAACTGGGGCCAGGATTTCACCCCCAGATCCCAATTAACTACTGCTTAAGAACAGCAGGATTGCACATTTACCTTTTGAAGTTAGAGTTGGGTCAGATTCTACCTAATTTTTTAAGAGGGAAAAAAAAAACCAAAAAGCTAAACATACCTGAGTTTTTCTTTTAAAGAATATTATTTAAATCTTTATTTTTCTTTACAACAAAATCACCTTGGGCTGTGATCTCATTGGATCTCAGACTATGCAGCCTTCAGCCAAGCTAGTACTTTGTCGAGAGACCTCTAAGGAAAACCAAAGATGCTACAGGAATTTATTCTGGAAATGAACTTCCCTGCTGCATTTCAGTCACAACTGCAGGTGCCTCAAGAAGATATAAGAACTGATGAATGTAGGCATTTTGGTTGAGATTTAAATGCCTAATTTTCACTGGGAATTGGGTGTCTGAATCCCCTAAGTGTCTTTGGAAAATATTAACATGACAAAACAACATTTAAAGAAGCAAAGTCTCAGGTGTATTGCCCTACATTTGATGCCAATTATTATACTATATTTCCATTTTCCCCACCATTTACAGGGTTAAAACACCTCATTTGACACATAATTTCTGGAAATGAACGTGACAGGAGGCATTTTATTCCCTACTCAAAAATTTAATAAAATGTGTGTGTGTGTGTGTGTGTGTGTGTGTGTGTGTGTGTGTGTGTGTGAGAGAGAGAGAAAATATACTCAATTATGAGCTTGTGATTTTCTTGCAAAACGTTTATGAATGAATGCTTTTCTGCTTATCCCTTTTATACTTTCATAGAGAATGAACACAACGCATTTTACAAAGAAAATTGCATTCTGTCCTGATGCAAATACAGCAGATGGCATGATGGATACTGCACAGTGCTATCCCCATGGCATGCTTTGGACTTAACTATCTTGAGTAATTTTGCACTGACACTACTTTTGGCACATCTATTTCTGGAAAGGAAGGGGTATTTACCATAGAAAGCTAGAGAGGTCCAGGTAGAGTCATTGTTCATTTAATATGCTGATCTATAGCATTTGATGTGTTAATTGTGACTATTGCAAATGTTGAATGGAAGAAAATAGAAAGAAGTACAAACTCTGGCAAGTCAAGTATAAAAGTATAATTAGGAAGGCCAAAAAAGAATTTGAAGTTTATCTAGCAGAAGACTTAAAAACTAACAGCATTTTTTTTTAAGTACATAAGAATCAGGAAGCCTATCAAATAATCTGTGGATCCACTGGAAGGTTGAGGTACTAAAGGAGGACTCAAGGAAGATAAGGCCATTGCAGAAAAGCTACATGAATTCTCTGCATTGGTCTTCACTACAGAGGATGTGAAGGAGATTGCCACACCTGAGAAACTCTTTTTAGGTTTCTGAATCTGAGGAACTGTCCCTGATGGAGATGTCAACAGATAGATTAAACAGTAATAAGTCACCAGGGCCATACGGTATTCACCCAAGAGTTCTAAAGGAACTCAAATATGAAATTGCAGAACTACTAACTGTGATATTTAACATATCATTTAAATCACCTTCTGTACCAGATGACTGGAGGTTAGCAATGTGATACTATTTTTGGGGCAATTACAGGACAGTAAGCCTAACTTCAATATCACACAAATTGGTTTAAATTATATTAAAGAACACCTATATGTCTGATAATTCTGAATACGATTTCTTGTAAAGAGAAATCATGCCTGACCAATCTCTTAGAATTCTTAGAGGACAAGAGTGATCCAGCGGATATAGTGTACTTGAACGTTCAGAAAGCCTTTGACAAAGTCCCTCACCATAGGCTCTTAAGGAAAGTAAGCAGTCATGGAATAAGAGGGAAGGTCCTCTCATGAATCAGCAACTGGCTACAAAACAGGAAGCAAAGAGTAGGAATAAATGGTCAGTTTTCAGAATAGAGAGAGATAAATAGTGGTGGCCCCCAGGAATCTGTAGTGGGACAGTGCAACATATTCATAAATGATCTGGAAAAAGGGGTAAACAGTGATGTGGTGAAATTTGTAGACAATACAAAATTACTCAAGATAGTTAAGTCCAAAGCAGACTGTGGAGAGTTACAAGGGATCTCACTAAACTGTGTGATTGTATAACAAAATGGCAAGTGAAATTCAGTGTTGATAAATACAAAGTAATGCACATTTGAAAATATACTCCCTACTATATATACAAAATGATGCAATCTAAATTAGCTGTTATCACTCAAGAAAAAGAGGTCTTGGAGTCATTGTGGATAGTTTTTCGAAAACATCCACTCAATGTGCAGTGGCAGTCAAAAAAGCTAATAGAATGTTAGGAACCAATAGGAAAGGGGTAGATAACAAGACAGAAAATATCATAATGCCACTATATAAATGCATGGTATGCCTGCACCTTGAATAGTGCGTGCAATTCTGGTCACCCCATCTCAAAAAAGATATATTTGAATTGGAAAAGGCACAGAGAAGGGCAACAAAAATGATTAGGGGTATGGAACAGCTTCCACATGAGGAGAGATTAAAAAGACGGACTTTTCAGCTTGGAAAAGAGACGACTAAGGATGCATACGATAGAGGTCTATCAAATCATAAATGGCATGGAGAAAGGGAATAAAGAAGTGTTATTTACTCCTTCACATAACACAAAAAACAAGGGTAATTCAATGAACTTAATAGGCAACAAGTTTAAAACAAATAAAAGGAAGTATTTCTTCACCCAATGTACAGTCAACCTCTGGAACTCGTTGCCAGGAGATGATGTGAAGGCCAAAATTATAACTGGGTTCAAAAATGAATTAGAAAAATTCAAGGAGGATAGGTCCATCAATGGCTATTAGCCAAGATGGTTAGGGATGCAACCCCATGCTCTGGGTGTCTCTAGCCTCTGACTGCCAGACATTGGGATTGGACAACAGGAGCTGGATCACTCGATAATTGCCTGTTCTGTTCATTCCCTGTGGGGCACCTGGCACTGGCCACTGCTGGAAGACAGGATACTGGGCAAGATGGGCCATTGGTCTGACCCAGTATAGCCATTATGTAGTTCTGCTAAAATTCCCCAATGTAACCGTAATATGCAATCCATAAAACCAAAATGTATTTTTAAACTGCACTGTCAACAGAGAATAATTATGTTTTCATCTGTGTAATTTTATGAATTTTATTAAAATTTCTACATCCCATAGTAGGCAGATAAATATCACAGTTCAATCAAACTAAGCTAGTTTTATTATTCCATTTTAATAACTGCCTTGCCCATATGATTTTTCCTTTAAGTAACTGGTAGATACTTACCACTTTAACTCTCGTTTAGCCAAGTTTGTTGCCTGGAAACATATTAGATTATCATCATATGTAAATGTTTGCCTATGTGTTTCATAGGCCCCAATTTTCAAAAGCATCCCTATTCCGGAATGCACTTAAGCACATAAAGTCAATTGAGCTAATGGATGTGATTAAAGATACTCACGTGCTTAAGTGATTTCCTGAATAGAGTTGTATTTAAGTACATGCTAAAGTGCTCTCCTGAATCAGAGTCTTAGACAGTAAGTTTTCCAGGGTAGGAATTGAAGGAGGAAAGGGTAGTGGCCATACACATTAGTCCAGGAAAGGCATTCCATGAGTAGGGGCAGTCTGGAGGAGAAAACAAACATATCTATGGGACAACAGGAAGGTTGAACCTAGTGTTGTTGATAGAGTTGAGGGTTGGGACAATGTGAAAGGACAAGAGTGCAACTTGTGAACTTTACCTTTGATATTATTGTAAACACAGTTGGCAGTGAATTCAGCACCTTACCTGCTATCCCAGCAAGAAAATGTCTTAGCTCCATGGCTGTAACATTTCCATTAGCAGTCATCTGTCCTCAGGAGGGAACCAGAAGGATATCCTAATGCCTGCATGGAACCACTCAAACTTTATAATGCAAACATTAGACACCAAGTCTATTTTTCTCCAACCTTCCCCAAAAACGTTTTAATAGGATTTTGTTGTTTTGTTTTCACATCAAATAGATTTCTATAGTCTCCTGTGCCACTTGCAATCCCCCAGAGAGACTCTCTCCTCCAGGTTTTGGTATGAGAGGAGGTGATCCCAGACTATTGTCTAGAAAACTCCTTGCACAACGCTTGAAATCCTGGGGGAGGGGGGGATGATATGCTAATTTCAGCCATTCTGAATAAAAGGATACTAAAATAAATGAATGCTAAAAGCCCAGCCAAAGCTGGATAATGAACGTTCCTGTAAGTAGTGTGAGAACCAACATAAATCCATGTTTTCTGTCTAAAATAATCCATCTCTATTGATCTTTTAACTTAATTTTCTCTGACTAAGAATCAATTTCGAAACCTAGTAAAGCACAACTTTGTTTGATGTTATTAGATCTTGTTAAGTTCTTTGCAGACTCAAGGTATTTAATTTACCCCCAATATATATTTTTTAAACTTCTTAGACTTTTCAGCACTGGCTGCAAACTAGAGAGAAGACAAATTGATTGTGATTTGTACTGCTCAGTATTGTATAGAGATCAGACTTGAAGATGACAGAGAGAATTAAATACAAGTCCTCCCTACAATACAAAACCCTAGTGTCCTTTATAGACCTATTTGGTGTCGGTTAGTGTTGCTACAAGATTCTTGCAGAGTATGATAGCTGCTGCCTTAGACTTAGATGGATAGCATGTGGTTTAGAATTTAGTGCTCACTTTCTAATACTACAGATAACCCACCTAGAGTGCCAAATCCTTTAAACTTCCACTTCCTAGGTTTTTTTCCTGAGCAAGGATTGGTTCATTGGGTCATTTCAAAGATTCCAGAAATTCAGATGAGCAATTGTCTGCAAAAGTGGAATTCCTACTCAGGAATAAGGATTTCTTTCTTTTTCTGAGACACTTTTTGTCGTTGTTAATAAATTAATTTAATCTTTTTTTTCATTAATCTTTTTTTTTTTCAATATTGGAATCCTTTTTTTTAAATGGATCCCCCCTCCCCTCCCAAAAAAGAAGAAGCAAGAAACCTAGCAAAACACACCCAAAGGACTGAGTGATTCTTGGGAATGTGCAAAGGAACGAAGAACATTTCCTCTGGAGGTTGTTAGTTTGGATCCAGGTCAGTTGTGGCCAAAAGTCATCATTATATGATGGATGTTTAACCTATGCAAAATGAGCCAGTAGTCTCAAAGCAGAGCCAAGTAATACTGAAAAACCTATGACAGTAATTGGCATCCTTGTAGACAGATTTAGAAGAGACGCCAAAGATTGAATGGGCAAGGAAAGTGAACAACACTCACCAGTAGACGTGTCCAGTGCAAGTCTGAGAGCAACATTGCAGAACTACTTGAGGAAGCTCACACTGCTGCTGCGCTTGTTCTGTGCGTAAAGCAAGGAGTGTGAGTGCCAGTACTCTCAATTCAGCATTTTCTCAGACCCTAAATTTGTGAGAAAATTGTAAAAAAATAAAAATAATCAGAAGAAATGGAACCTGGCTCTTTCTGGGAAAAGCAACACCAGAGCTCATCTCTTGTTCACAATGATTGGCCCAACCTTAGAGCTGGATAAAATAATCCCAGCCCTGGCATGATTTCAATAAATGTATACAACCTGATTAAAAGAAAAGCTATCTCTCTCCTTAGATGCCCAGAAGCACTGAGTGGGTGTTAACACAGTTAATGCTTTTTCTGTGCAAACATTTAAACATAGTCACAATAAGCTTCAGGTAAGCACCATATTTCGAACTAAATTCAGCCTTGTGCAGAGTGCCAGTAGGGGTATGTCTACACTGCAGCAAGGAGCAAACCACCCAGCCTAGGTAGAGACACTCACACTAGGGTCCTTGAGCAAGCATGCTAAAAATAGCAGTGTGGACGTCACAGAGACATGGGCTAGAGCTCAGACTTTGAAGGTCAGGTTCGCTTAAGAGCCCAAGTTACCACCCAGGCTGCTATGCACACTGCTATTTTAGCATGCTAGCTTGAGCCCTGCTAGTGCGAGTCTGTCTACGTTGTAATACTTCGGTCTAGTTTCCAGTGTTGGGTTTAGTGTGCGGGTGTAGGGGGGTATTGGTGGCCTGTGATGTACAGGAGATCAGACTCGATGATCTAGTGGTCCCTGCTGGCCTTAAACTCTTTGACTTTACCCAGGCTTGCTCCCAGCTGCAGTGTAGACACATACTATAAGGCCTATGCACCATTTAAGTCAGATAAAGTCTGACTTTAGTGAGAAGTGACCAAACACACATCTTACAGCACTTTATCAACTGTTCACCTCATTCTTCAGAGCTTAGAACCAAACATCATATAGGACTCTCAGAATCATAGAACTGCAAGGGACCTTGAGAGGTCATCTAGTCCAGTCCCCTGCACTCATGGCAGGACTAAGTGTTATCTAGACCATCCCTGACAGATGTTTGTCCAACCTGCTCTTAAAAATCCCCAATGATGGCGATTCCACCGCCTCCCTAGGCAATTTATTGCAGTGCTTAACTACCCTGGCAGTTAGGAATTTTTTTCCTAATGTTCAAACTAAACCTTTCTTGCTGCAATGTAAGCCCATTTCTTCTTGTCCTATCGTCATAGGTTAAGAAGAACAATTTTTCTCCCTCTCCTTGTAACAACATTTTATGTACTTGAAAACTGTTATGTCCCATCTTAGTCTTCTCTTTTCCAGACTAAACAAACCCATTTTTTTCAATCTTCCCTCATAGATCATGCTTTCTAGACCTTTAATAATGTTTGTTGCTCTTCTCTGGACTTTCTCCAATTTGTCCACATCTTTCCTGAAATGTGGTGCCCTGAATTGGACACAAAACTTCAGCTGAGGCCTAATCAGCACGGAGTAGAGGGGAAGAATTACTTCTCATGTCTTGCTGACAACACTCAAGCTAATACATCCCAGAATGCTGTTTCTTTCTTTCTTTCTTTCTTCTTTTTTTTTTTTTTAAACTGTTTTGCACTGTTCACTCATATTTAGCTTGTGGTCCACTGTGATCTCTTTCTGCAGTACTCCTTCCTAGGCAGTCATTTCCCATTTTGTATGTGTGCTACTGATTGTTCCTTTCTAAGTGGAGTACTTTGCATTTGTCCTTATTGAATTTCATCCTATTTACTTCAGACCATTTCTCCAGTTTGTCCAGATCATTTTGAATTTTAATCCTATCCTTCAAAACACTTGCAACCCCTCCCAGCTTGGTATTGTCCACAAACTTTATAAGTGTACTTTCTATGCCATTATCTAAATCATTGTTTTATAAAGTGGTAGTTCAGTTGCACTTGAATGTACTGTTTAAGCACCAAATCCCCAATGTACTACATGTAAGTTTCCTCTTTTCACATGGACAAGAACAATGGCTAACAATGTACACAGAGTTCTTTTAAACCTAATTCTTTTTAGTTTCTTTAATCCCCCTCTAAACCTGCACAAAATCAACATATCACCACAAAGGGCTCATTACTCCTTATTCTTTTAAAACCATACTAACAGTGTCCAATAATTGTGCAATAAATCATAAAAGGCTTGATTCAAACCCCTCTGAAGTCAGTAAGAGTCTTCCTATTGACTTCAATGGATTCTGGATCAGGCTCAAATATTATCATGTGTCTATAAGCCCAGAGGAGGTCATACTCGTCCTCCATTTACTAGTTTGCTTTAATTTTCTGGTACCTTTTGGCTCTAGAACTCTGATTATTTTCTTGAGACCTGTACACAATTATATTTGCCCTTTAACTACTGCTTTTGAGCTCAGATCTTGCCAGCACAGATGTTTTGTGATGGGATGTATGAAAATAATTATTATTTCAGGAATAAGATCTAAAAGCAGGTATTATCAGATGGTAATTGATTAAATCCAGTATTCTGACAGAAACCAAATACCACCTTACTAACTGATGAGAATTATCAAGTTAGGGCTTATCACTAGAGCTACTCATTTCAATAATTAACTTAGTAGAAGAGAAAGGTTAAGATAATGACAAAATACACTAAATGCAAGAAGCCTGGGAAACAAGCAGGGAGAACTGGAAGTCCTGGCACAGTCAAGGAACTATGATGTCATTGGAATAACAGAGACTTGGTGGGATAACTCACATGGAGTACTGTCATGGATGGATATAAACTGTTCAGGAAGGACAGACAGGGCAGAAAAGGTGGGGGAGTTGCATTGTATGTAAGAGAGGAGTATGACTGCTCAGAGCTCAGGTATGAAACTGCAGAAAAACCTGAGAGACTCTGGATTAAGTTTAGAAGTGTGAGCAACAAGGGTGATGTCGTGGTGGGAGTCTGCTATAGACCACCAGACCAGGGGGATGAGGTGGACAAGGCTTTCTTCCGGCAACTAGCAGAAGTTACTAGATCGCAGGCCCTGGTTCTCATTGGAGACTTTAATCACCCTGATATCTGCTGGGAGAGCAATACAGCGGTGCACAGACAATCCAGGAAGTTTTTGGAAAGTGTAGGGGACAATTTCCTGGTGCAAGTGCTGGAGGAACCAACTAGGGGCAGAACTCTTCTAGGCCTGCTGCTCACAAACCAGGAAGAATTCGTAGGGGAAGCAAAAGTGGATGGGAACCTGGGAGGCAGTGACCATGAGATGGTCGAATTCAGGATCCTGACACAAGGAAGAAAGGAGAGCAGCAGAATACGGACCCTGGACTTCAGAAAAGCAGACTTTGACTTCCTCAGGGAACTGATGGGCAGGATCCCCTGGGAGAATAACATGAGGGGGAAAGGAGTCCAGGAGAGCTGGCTGTATTTTAAAGAATCCTTATTGAGGTTGCAGGAAAAAAACATCCCAATGTGTAGAAAGAACAGTAAATATGGCAGGCAAACAGCTTGGCTTAACAGTGAAATCCTTGCTGACCTTAAACGCAAAAAAGAAGATTACAAGAAGTGGAAGATTGGACAAATGACCAGGGAGGAGTATAAAAATATTGCTCAGGCATGCAGGAGTGAAATCAGGAAGGCCAAATCACACTTGGAGTTGCAGCTAGCAAGAGATGTTAAGAGTAACAAGAAGGGTTTCTTCAGGTATGTTAGCAACAAGAACATAAGAACGGCCGTACCGGGTCAGACCAAAGGTCCATCTAGCCCAGTATCCTGTCTACTGACAGTGGCCAATGCCAGGTGCCCCAGAGGGGACCAACAGGCAATGATCAAGTGATCTCTCTTCTGCCATCCGTCTCCATCCTCTGACAAACAGAGACTAGGGACACCATTCCTTACCCATCATGGCTAATAGCCATTAATGGACTTAACCACCACGAATTTATCCAGTTCTCTTTTAAATGCTGTTATAGTCCTAGCCTTCACAACCACCTCAGGTAAGGAGTTCCACAAGTTGACTGTGTGCTGCGTGAAGAAGAACTTCTTTGTATTTGTTTTAAACCTGCTGCCTATTAATTTCATTTGGTGACCCCTAGTTCTTGTATTATGGGAATAAGTAAATAACTTCCTTATTCACTTTCTCCACAACACTCATGATTTTATATACCTCTATCATATCCTCGCTTAGTCTCCTCTTTTCTAAGCTGAAGAGTCCTAGCCTCTTTAATCTTTCCTCATATGGGACCCATTCCAAACCCCTAATCATTTTAGTTGCCCTTTTCTGAACCTTTTCTAGTGCCAGTATATCTTTTTTTAGATGAGGAGACCACATCTGTATGCAGTATTCGAGATGTGGGCGTACCATCGAAGAAGAAAGTCAAGGAAAGTGTGGGCCCCTTACTGAATGAGGGAGGCAACCTAGTAACAGAGGATGTGGAAAAAGCTAATGTACTCAATGATTTTTTTGCCTCTGTCTTCCCGAACAAGGTCAGCTCCCAGACTGCTGCACTGGGCAGCACAGTATGGGGAGAAGGTGACCAGCCCTCTGTGGAGAAAGAAGTGGTTTGGGACTATTTAGAAAAACTGGAGGAGCATAAGTCCATGGGGCTGGATGCGCTGCATCCAAGGGTGCTAAAGGAGTTGGCGGATGTGATTGCAGAGCCATTGGCCATCTTTGAAAACTCATGGCGATCGGAGGAGGTCCTGGATGACTGGAAAAAGGCTAGTGTAGTGCCCATCTTTAAAAAAGGGAAGAAGGAGGATCCGGGGAACTACAGGCCAGTCAGCCTCACCTCAGTCCCTGGAAAAATCATGGAGCAGGTCCTCAAGGAATCAATTCTGAAGCACTTAGAGGAGAGGAAAGTGATCAGGAACAGTCAGCATGGATTTACCAAGGGCAAGTCATGCCTGACTAACCTAATTGCCTTCTATGAGGAGATAACTGACTCTGTGGATGAGGGGAAAGCAGTGGATGGGTTATTCCTTGACTTTAGCAAAGCTTTTGATACAGTCTCCCACAGTATTCTTGCCAGCAAGTTAAAGAAGTATGGGCTGGATGAATGGACTATACGGTGGATAGAAAGCTGGCTAGATCGTCGGGCTCAACGGGTAGTGATCAACGGCTCCATGTCTAGTTGGCAGCCGGTTTCAAGTGGAGTGCCCCAGCGGTCGGTCCTGGGGCCGGTTTTGTTCAATATCTTCATTAATGATCTGGAGGATGGCGTGGACTGCACTCTCAGCAAGTTTGCCGATGACACTAAACTGGGAGGCGTGGTAGATACGCTGGAGGGTAGGGACAGGATACAGAGGGACCTAGACAAATTAGAGGATTGGGCCAAAAGAAACCTGATGAGGTTCAACAAGGACAAGTGCAGAGTCCTGCACTTAGGATGGAAGAATCCCATGCACTGTTACAGACTAGGGACCGAATGGCTAGGAAGCATTTCTGCAGAAAAGGACCTAGGGGTTACAGTGGACGAGAAGCTGGATATGAGTCAACAGTGTGCCCTTGTTGCCAAGAAGGCTAACGGCATTTTGGGCTGTATAAGTGGGGGCATTGCCAACAGATCAAGGGACGTGATCATTCCTCTATTCGACATTGGTGAGGCCTCATCTGGAGTACTGTGTCCAGTTTTGGGCCCCACACTACAAGAAGGATGTGGAAAAATTGGAAAGAGTCCAGCGGAGGGCAACAAAAATGATTAGGGGGCTGGAGCACATGACTTATGAGGAGAGGCTGAGGGAACTAGGATTATTTAGTCTGCAGAAGAGAAGAGTGAGGGGAGATTTGATAGCTGCTTTCAACTACCTGAAAGGGAGTTCCAAAGAGGATGGATCTAGACTGTTCTCAGTGCTACCTGATGACAGAACAAGGAGTAATGGTCTCAAGTTGCAGTGGGGGAGGTTTAGGTTGGATATTAGGAAAAACTTTTTCACTAGGAGGGTGGTGAAGCACTGGAATGGGTTACCTAGGGAGGTGGTGGAATCTCCTTCCTTAAAGGTTTTTAAGGTCAGGCTTGACAAAGCCCTGGCTGGGATAATTTAGTTGGGAATTGGTCCTGCTTTGAGCAGGGGGTTGGACTAGATGACCTCCTGAGGTCCCTTCCAACCCTGATATTCTATGATTCTATGATTCTATG
Source organism: Terrapene triunguis (assembly GCF_002925995.2). Classification (NCBI taxonomy): domain Eukaryota; kingdom Metazoa; phylum Chordata; order Testudines; family Emydidae; genus Terrapene; species Terrapene triunguis. The sequence goes on from NW_020664393.1 coordinate 1,045,240, forward strand.
ATAACTAACCCTATTGATGTCTCTGGGTGGGACATAGGGCCCTAACATAAAATGAAATAAACACACTTGAGGCCCTGTTCTGTTCCTGTCTTGTCTAGTTAGATTGTAAGCTCTTCGGGGTAGAGCCTCTCTGCTACTTTGTGTTTGTACAGTACCAAACACAATGAGTACCCATCCTTTGCGGGTTCTGAGGAACTGTTATAATAAATATAATCAGTAAGAGTCATCCTGATCCCAATGAAATCAAAGTCAAAACTTCCATTGATTTCAATTGGAAAAGAATTGGGTTCTTAAAGGGTTCTCATTAAGGGAAACAGTGCATTCTTCATACCAAGTACAAACTTACACCTATCTGTCATGTGGGATGTGGGCCCCTCAACTGTAGTGTCTGAGCTTGCCAGAGAGGTGCTCTGGGCTCTCTCTTCCAAGCCACTCAACAGTATCAAAGCTGCTCAAAGGACACTATAGTGACAGCAGCTTTTGCATGGTACATTCACCCTGTACGGGGGATCGTCCAGTAGATTTGCAAAGTTGTGGATCCCTGGGCCCTAACCCCCCAACCCAGATACCCTATTTAGCACTAGGGAAGGAACTCTTGTGAAGCAGAGCTCTGAAACATGCAAGAGATGCTGACCACATGTAGGGACTGCTATCATTCTGCATTTCTTTCACACAAGGGAACCTCAGTGGTTCCTCTATCTTTAGGGCCGTCTATGTTTGCAAACAGGGGGAAGTATTTCCCACTCAATCTTATAGACATTACTGCTTGGATCAGTAGCAGAAGCATGGGATGGCAGGGGCCCTGTTTTAACATACAATTTCTCAGGGGAAAAAATGGCATCTTTTACTAAATAGATGCCTAAAGTTTGGGAATTCACATTCTTCACCCACAGAGTCACAAATATGCCAGGCCTAGGATTACCCAAAATATCAAAGGACAGTGAAATGGTTAAAAAGGGGGAAGTAATAGCGCAGTAGAGAAGTGATGAAGAAGAATGGAAACAAGTTTGATTATCTGACTTTAACAATGTTGTTTGAAAGGTAATGAAATCAAAATGTATCCTAACAAAAACACAACTTTAAATACATTTAATTTCCAGATTAAATATAGATAATGTAGCCTTCCTGAAAACTGTTTCCTTGGAAAACTGAGAGAGTAGCACAATGCAGGGAAAACGTTTTATATTTAAAAATATCCTTAGAGGTATGTATTATTAGGATAAAAATATATAGCTTAATCTTTCAACTTACTAAAATGTAAACAATCTACTATTATTTCAGTTATTTTACCATTATTTTAGTTGCTGTGCATTTTGAGGATAGTCTTGAAAAATCTCTTTGTGATTAAAATAGCTCAGCAGATCATCTCTGTGTGATAACACGTATGTTGTACATCTTTGAAATACAAATCAATTATTTTCGACCTAACACTAGCCAGAAGCTGTACTACTAATTAACAAGTTGAACTAGAGGATCCCTCTGCTGCTGCTCATTAAAGAGTTCATTGCAACTGTTACAAATCTCAAGATAACAGAACACTGCAAAATACAGAAGAAGGCAGATGTCCATATGACAATGATTATTCAGACTGTTGTATGAACATAGAATCATAGATTTTAAGGTCAGAAGGGACCATTGTGATCATCTAGTCTGACCTCCTGCACAACGCAGGCCACAGAATCTCACCCACCCACTCCTATATCAAACCCCTAACCTATGTCTGAGCTATTGAAGTCCTCAAATCGTGCTTTAAAGACTTCAAGGTGCAGAGAATCCCCCAGCAAGTGACCTGAGCCCTACGCTGCAGAGGAAGGCAAAAAACCCCCAGGGCCTCTGCCAATCTGCCCTGGAGGAAAATTCCTTCCCGACCCCAAATATAGTGATCAGCTAAACCCTGAGCATGTGGGCAAGACTCACCAGCCAGTCACCCAGGAAAGAATTCTCTGTAGTAACTCAGATCCCACCCCATCTAACATCCCATCACAGGCCATTGGGCATATTTACCGCTAATAGTCAAAGCTCAATTTATTGCCAAAATTAGGCTATCCCATCATACAATATGAGATAGAAGTTTTACTGGCTCCAGACCACCTTACTGATTCATAGAAGCCCATTATTGTTTTTATAGGAGCTTAGTGTCTCACTGTATTAATTAAAAATTCAGTGGTTCATTCATGAATTCCCTTCTCACAGATCTTCTGATACTCAGTCATGGTACAAACAGTTAATGGAAAAGGTACAAGGGTGGGAGCAGGCAGTATATCAGTCACTCAATAATGGAAGGCAAGAAAGAGGAAGCAGATATTAGGGACAGTTTTCAATGTGGAGATGGAGAAAGCATGATGGATGGTAACCAGTAAGCTGTTCCAAACAGTGGTGGTCAGGAAATGTTTTCTTTTCCCCTAGGGAAATTTTTTGCTGAAAATGAAAACAAACAAACAAACAAACAAACAAACAAACAAACAAACAAACAAACAAACAAACAAACAAACAAACACCAGCTTCAAAACCTGAAAACTATTTGGGTTTACAATTTGTGTTGAAATTTTTTTTCTAGAAAACAGACTTTCCATAAAAATATTGTTGAATGATTAAGGCTACGTTTTAGTCACGGGTATTTTTAGTAGAAGTCATGGACAGGTCACAGGCAGTAAACAAAAATTCACAGCCTGTGACCTGTCCATGACTTATTATATACCTCTAACTAAAACTTGGGCCAGAGGACCGTAGGTGCTCGGGGGGAGGAGGGGCAGGCCAGGGGACTGTGGGTGCTGGGGAGAGGGGTGGCCCGGGACCCCTGCTTGTGCTTGGGGGGCAGCCCGGGGCCCCTGCTGGTGCTGGGAGTAGGCCTGCGTGGCGGCATGCAGCACGGGAACCCCGCTGGTGCTGGGAGCGGGGCCAGCTCCAGCTTTTTTGCTGCCCCAAGGGACAAAGAGAGGAAAAAAAAAAAAGCCGCGATTGGCGGCACTTCGGCAGCTGCTCTACCGCGCCACTTCATTCTTCAGCGGCAATTTGGCGGCTGGTCCTTCCCTCCGAGAGGGACTGAGGGACCCACCGCCAAATTGCTGCCAAAGACCCGGACGTGCCGCCCCTTTCCATTGGCCGCCCCAAGCACCAGCTTGCTGCGCTGATGCCTGGAGCCAGCCCTGGCTGGGAGGTGGGCTGGGCAGCAGCGTGCAGCTCAGGACCCCTGCTGGTGCTGAGAGGAGGGCCGGGCAGCCCTGTGACTAAAACATAGCCTTATTTTTAGTGTACTAGCTCAATGAGAACTAGCACAAGTATTTCTACCTGAGCTGGGAAGCACACCCGTAGGTCCAAGTGTAAATGTAGCCAAAGAGCTAGGTCTTCAGCTGGTGTAAACTTATTTATGCCAGCTGGCAATCTGGCCTTTCCATGCCAGGAAATAAAAAGACATGATGACTACATTGAAAGCCTGTAGTTTTCTGCCTCCTTTATAAATTCCCACTCTTGAAGTAGAACTGTCAACAAAACTCAAAAATGAGATTGATGGAGGTAGATGGGACGCAGAGGACGATAATGTTTATGAGTGGGAACCACTATGTCAGGGGTTCTCAACCTGGGAGTTATAACCTCCCTTCCCTTCCCATATTTCTAACCAGAAGGTGGGAGTTTCAGCTAGACTGGAAAGGGATTCCAGGGGTTTCCTGGTATGGAAAAGGGGACTGTGGTATGGAAAAAGTTGAGAATCACTGCACTAAATAATGGAGGCACATGTGAAGGCAACAGTCCTAATTAATGCCAACCTTGCTGACAGCCCTTCCCCAGTCATCACCATCATAAAGAGCTTATATTTTAGAATGTGATGGGACATGCCCCCATCCCACTCACAGCCAACCTAAGGAGCATCCCTGCACTCAGGTAGTGCCAATTAGGTGCACCTGCAGAACATGCGCTGCCTGGAGAGGAGGAGTTTAAAATGGTGAAGCTGGCCATAGAGCAGGGGGAAAGTTTGCCCAAGGGCTGCTGGAGACTGCTAGGGAGCCAAGTAGCCAGGGGAGCCCAGCCCAAGGCTGTGACTAGCCTTCCCCCAGTCTCTTTTCTTAGGGCAGACAGAAACTGCAGCTGTGAGAAGGACTCTGGACATCTGCTCTCCACCAGTGACCTGAAGGAGGGTGTCTGAAGAGCAGCACCAGGGAGGTGCTGAGCAGGCAGACTCAGGCATTGTCTACACTGGCAAGTTTCTGTGCTGTAAAGCAGCTTTCTGCGTTGTAACTCCCAAGGTGCACACACTGCCAAGCCACGTAGTGCCCAGAAACTGCGCAGTTGCAGCGCTCTAAAAAAAACAAACACCCCAACAAGAGGTGTACAGCTCTCTGCACCGGGGATCTGCCTCAGAGATCTCCACGAAACTCTCATGTAGATACTGGGCAATCCACTGCCGCAGGTTCTTTGGCAGAGCTGCTTTGTTTCTTGCCCCATTAAGGGTAAATTTCCTGCACCACTCTGCCATCACTGGGGAAGAGGGGGACCATTACTGCACACAGGTGAGCCGCATAAGGGCCAGGGCGGAAGCTGCAGTCTTGCAGAAAACCGTCCCTTGATTCCCTGCTCACCCTCAGCAGGGAGATATCTTCCATAATGATCACATCCTGTGGAAAATGTTGGGACAGGAATGATTATAAGGCCCCCCCTACAGTGCTGGCTGAGAGCCACGTGCCCAGTGTACAGTACGGTCCTGGAACACTGATTTCCCCTGCTCCTGTGGTTACTCACCATTTTGGGGGTCTTCTGGCTCATGTGTGCTTGCCTGGGGTCAGCCAATTAGTGACAGGTGTGAGAGTACTGGCTGTGTTTTAAATCACTGAATCAGTGTTCTCTGTGTTGCAAACAATACTGCTTCTGTAAAATGTTGCATTTTGGCTTCACAGATATGATCTAGGGAGCCCAGCCTCCCTCTTTGTTATCGCCAGCCGAACAGCTGCACAGAATTAGAAAGTGGCCACGAAGAACTAAAGAGGACTTTATGTGTGATGTCATGATGCACTACACAGCTGAAAAACAAGAACTGAAATAGTGGTGGGACAGCGAGAAGAGGGACCGAAAGGAGAATGCGGCATGCCAGAATGAAACCACGGAGCAGCTCTGAAACGTTATGAAGCGCCAAGTGGACACGCTCCAGGTGATACTAGCACTGCAAACCAGGCAGCTCTGTGCCTGCCCTCCCCTGCAGCCACTCTTGCAAAACTATTTCCCATGCGCCCCCCAGACACTGCCAACACACTCTTATCAACCTCCTGGCTCCAGTCTGTACCCACAGCATTCCACGCCTCCCTCCTCACAGTCCAGCCCTGTGGACTCCCAGTACCCACTGCACTCAACACCCATCCCTCTGAGGTTTAGCCCTGCTGAAGTACAGTACCCGCTGCACTGTACTCCAAAGAAGAAGGTTGGATATGATACCTGGACATACACAAATCTTTATCAGTCCTGGGACCGCACTTTCTCCTGGAACCCTCTCTTCCCCCATCCCCCACAGTGCTGATGCACTTTTTTCATTTCTCTCTCTCCTCCAGTTGTTGTTTTTTAATAAAAGAATTGTGTTGGTTTGAAAGCAATCTTTATTTCATTAATTGAAAGCAAACCGAGCCCTACAAAGCACAGGCAATTTTCTTACACCTTCATAGTACATTGTCTGCACCAATCACAATCACCTCCTAGCATTACAAACACTGCACTCCCGAGCATAACAACAAATTTTAGTGGCTTTCAGCTTCAAATTGCTGCCTCAAGGCATCCCTGATCCTTATGGCCCCAAGCTGTGCAACTCTAATAGCCCTGGTCTCTGGCTGTTCAAACTCAGCCTCTAGTCGCTGAGCCTCAGCGGTCCAGCCGTGAGTGAAGCTTTCACCCTTCCCTTTACAAATATTATGGAGCGTACAGCATGCAGCTATAAGCATAGGAATATTGTCATCGGCCAAGTCCAGCCTCCCATATAGGCAGCGCCAGCAGGCCTTTAAATGGCCAAAAGCACACTCAACAGCCTTTCTGCACTTGCTCAGCCTGTTGTTCAACTGCTCCTTGCAGCTCTCAAGGTGCCCCATGTATGGCTTCATAAGCCACAGCATTAAGGGGTAGGCGGGTCTCCCAGGATCACAATAGGCGTTTTGACTTCCCCTATGGTGATTTTCTGGTCCAGGAAGAAAGTCACTGCTTGCAGCTTCCTGAACAGGCCGGTGTTCCAAAAGATGCATGCGTCATGCACCTTTCTGGACCAGCCTGCGTTAATGTCCGTGAAATGCCCATGGTGATCCACAAGCGCCTGGAGAACCATTGAGAAATACCCCTTCCAATTAATATACTCGGTGGCTAGGTGGTCTCGTGCCAGAATTGGAATATATGTGCCATCTATCACCCCTCCACAGTTAGGGGAGCCCATTTGTGCAAAGCCATCCACAATGTCACACACGTTGCCCAGAGTCACGGTCTTTCAGAGCAGGATGCGATTAATGGCCCTGCACACTTCCGTCAACACGAGTCCAACGGTCGACTTTCCCACTCCAAACTGGTCAGCGACCGATCAGTAGCAGTCTGGAGTAGCCAGCTTCCACAGTGCAATCACCATGCGCTTCTCCAACGACAGGGCAGCTCTCATTCTCGTGTCCTTGTGCCGCAGGGCTGGGGTGAGCTCATCACACAGTCCCACGAACAGGGGCGGCTCCAGGCACCAGCGTACCAAGCGCATGCCTGGGGCGGCAAGCCGCAGGGGGCGGCCTGCCGGTCGCCATGAGGGTGGCAGTCAGGCTGCCTTCGGCGGCATGCATGCGGGAGGTCCGCTGGTCCCGCGGTTTCGGCAGCAATTTGGCAGTGGGTACGCTGAAGGTGTGGGACCGGCAGACCTCCCCCAGGCACGCCGCCGAAGGCTGCCTGACTGCCGTGCTTGGGGCGGCAAAATACATAGAGCCGCCCCTGCCCATGAATGTGGCTTTCCTCATCTGAAAGTTCTGCAGCCACTCCTCGTCATCCCAGACGTGCATCACGATATGATCAGTCAGTGCTTGTTTCCTGAGCCCAAAAGCAGCGTTCCATTGTGAATGCCACAAGCAATCTCATGTCGTGGCTACTACGTGTGGCAAGATCAATGTCTCATTCCTCTTGCCTTTGTAGTTTAAGGACTAACTCCACTGCCACTCGTCACGTGTTAGTCAGAGCAAACAGCATATTGGTCAACAGTTCGGGATCCATTCCTGCAGCCCAAAGAGGCAGAGCGTGTTGTACACAAACCATTGAAAGATGGTGCCAAATGCAGATGGAAGCACAGGGATTGCTGGGATCATAGAATCATAGAATATCAGGGTTGGAAGGGACCTCAGGAGGTCATCTAGTCCAACCCCCTGCTCAAAGCAGGACCAATTCCCAACTAAATCATCCCAGCCAGGGCTTTGTCAAGCTTGAACTTAAAAGTCTCTAAGGAAGGAGATTCCACAACCTCCCTAGGTAACCCATTCCAGTGCTTCACCACCCTCCTAGTGAAAAAGTTATTCCTAGTATCCAACCTAAACCTCCCCCACTGCAACTTGAGACCATTACTCCTTGTTCTGTCATCTGGTACCACTGAGAACAATGCGAAGCAATGCATCACAGGGTATTGGGACAGGACCCAGGATGCCCCGCGACCTCCTCCTCCTTCGCACAACTTTCAGTGGCAGAAGAGAAAGAGATGCTCTGTGAGATTAGAGCGCACCGCTCTGAATACTGCTGCAAGAGGCACAAGTGTGAACACGCTATTGCGCAGGCAGCTGACAGTGTGAACACACAACAGCAATTTCCCTTCAACGCTCTCTGAGCAGCGCTGTAACTGCCGGCGCTGTAACTCTGCCAGTGTAGACATACCCTCAGAAAGAACCCTGGGGTGAGCCCAACTTCTGCAGGGAACAATAAGCTTGCCTAGCAGCGGAGATTCACAAGGGGGCCCTGGGACAAGGGACAGAGACCAGACTAGGATCCTGCTGACTAGACACTACCCGTGTCAAAAGTAAATGTCCTCTGCTTACTCTAGCAGTTCAGACTCTACTATAGTCCCACTTGACTCCACACAAACAACAATCTTCTGCATCCTCAGAATCAAACTACCTAAAGCTTGTTGGGGTCATTTTTTCCAGTGTCTTGATGATCCATGAGGTCCTGTTTGTGTTTACTGAAATATGAGAGGTATTCTAGCCACCACAACAATGATGAGACATCTCCCATGCAAGCATCCAAATTAAATAATGGTCTCTGCTCCTTTAGATGATCTCTCTCTTACTCCCACTGCTGACTGGCAACATTGTGGTAGTTATTGTTTTTATTGTTAATTGATTTTCCAACAGAACAGCAGTGCAAATGCCATTGGTCATATGAAAGAGAAAATTACTTGGCAGCACAGTTTTTGGTGAAATACAGATACTAAATTCACACTCACTGTTGCTGTCCAGGAACTTCAACATTTACAAATAGGATTGAACTATGTCAGTTCCAATAAATCACTACTCCTGACAACTATGCTCCATTAATCAGTGAAACGTAAATTAATCTAATGGAGTTTGTTTTGATTTCTTCTAGTTTAAAATAAGAGTATGTACCACAGTGAATGATATACTCAATGCTATTTCAAGTAGAGAGACCCGAGATCATATGACTCTTGTTTCCAAATGATCATTGGGTGTATGCTACTCCCTAACCTGCATCAGCTCCACTCTTTGGTGCAGAAGGGGTACTAAGCCATAGTCTGCTCTCATGTTGCCATTCTCCACCCTCTTTGGAGAGACTAGACCTGCTGGTTCAGGTGATGTCCTGAAATTTCTGTCATTTTGTATTGAAATCTGGCAAGAAGGATTCACCAAGTTTAATCCCCATTTAACCTGACTCCTAGCCCTGGTTTTGCTAGGAATCTGAGCAGGGGATTTGAATCTCACACACTCAAATGCCCATACTGAAATTCAGTGGGGTGAGGTTTTAATTTGAACTTCTGATTCTGAACCACCTCTAGTGATAATCAAATATATATGCAGTACATATTTTACAGAAATAGAGATTACACCAACTTCCAGTAGCATGGCTAGTATCAGCGGCATTTTAAATGCTTATGTAAAAAAGAAAAAAAAAAAGCAAGGCTGCTATTTCAGCTTAGAATGTAAGGGCTTGTTTCATCATACGTTACTCCAGGTTTATATTGGTGTAACTCCATTGATCTCAATGAGGTTACAATGGTGTAAAAGTGCAATAATACAGTGGTGATTCAGGTCCCTTTAGTGTATATTTTGTTGAAACAGGTTTCAAGAAGAACATTAGTTTAAAAAAGTCAAACCTTTGCATCCAAAGAAAGACAGAGCCTTTGTTACCCTCTGCAAATTAAGAGATAAGATGCCACTTAGATAGAGTACAGAATGAACTACAACTGCAAAGCCGGTATTATTATGCTGAACGTTTAGGAGTTCACTAGAATGTGTCAGGCATCAGCACAAGTTCAATAAGCATCCAAACGAGAAAATATCTGTGTCACTGGTTATAAAATAAACAGAGATATAGCAAAAGCAGTCACTAGAGAAAACACTGAATGGAAAGTAAAAAGAATTTCACAAACACGTGTGGCAAGAAATCTATTGAACAAAACAAATGAACCTATTCCTTCAAAATACTGCTTTGAAACTACAGAACCATTCACAGTGAAAACTGGTGTACAAAACAGTTGCAGTCTGATATAGAAAAAACGATACCTGAAATTATGTCTCTACACTTTCCAGTGGCTTCAAACTCTAGAGAGAAAGTTCTAAAGAAATAAGACAGAGGCTTTGCTGTATCGAGCATCCACATACAAACAAAATCAGTTAAAACATCTAAATCTTTCTTGTTATACAATTTAGTCTTTGTATAAGAATTACATAAACACACTAGTATGTTATATTTGTTTAAACAATGTCATCCCTCTAGATTTAGATTAAAAAGTAATTCAGGCCCAGTTGCACTGGAGAACTCCAGTAAGTTTATTGGACCTACATCATGAGCCAGAAGAAGTTACATTGCACTGTTACAGTGGTTTTTCATTCATAGATCTCAAAGTAATTTTCAAGGGCAAACATGCATATTACTCCCACTTCACAGATGGGGTATTTGAGGCATAGACTTCAAAGATATTTAAGATCAATGGAAGTTAAGAGCCTAAATATCTTTGAGAATCTGGTTAGATGACTTGCCCATAGTTACAGAGTAAGTCAGTGGCGGCTTTACAGGACTGGGAGTCTGTTACTAATCAGTCTGCAGGTGCCACCTTGTAAATGCTACTTTGCTTTACTATTCAGTGAAAGTACTTCTGTCATTGCACTCCATGGGAAAAGACTCCATGACAAAAGTTATTAGATTTACATGTCTTAATAAAAAAGAAGCATTTCTTATGCTGGGAAGTAATTGGTCTTATTTCCTAAAAATGAATTCAACATTTATAATAAAGTGATTTTAATTATAGCAGCAATGACCCATTTGATTAGAAGTTGGAGATCAGCTGTTTTTTATGATAAGTCTGAGCTCTGGAAGATGTATATTTTTCTAGAATATTTAAGCAATTCCTCAAATAAGTTTGAGTCTTCAATTAGGAAAGAGGCACTTACACAGGCTAGGGGGAAAAGGCACTTACTCAGTGGTTTCAATTTTACTTTGCTAGACAATGATATAAACCGCAACACATTACAGAAGATAATGAGCTTCTAGCTTTCACCAAAACCTCATGAGCTTAAATCAGATCTTAGTGTCTCTACCCACATCTTAACTTTCCACTGGAAGTAAAGAAAATTGCTTAAAGACAAAGACAGATAGGCAGAGAGCTTTTAAAAATGGTCATAATACAGACACATATCATGCTGCAGGCTTTGATGTGCCTCTCAGAATACTAAAGTCATGTCCAGCCCACTGTAGGTAGCAATCTGAAAAAAAAAAGTTGCTATTATTAAGAACTAATGCATTGTGTCTGGGATTATATCATTATTCTGGGCTTTGAATGGATATTTACTGTGTTTCTGTACCATTATCACAAATAAGGTATTGTGAAATGTTTTATGTGAGAAACAAACAAAAAAATCCTCAGATTTCATTTTGTCTCCAGAAAAGGAAAACAATTTTCTATGTTTTCAGTTTCACTTGGTTTTTTTCCCCTTCAGTTTCCACCAGATTTTCTGCACTTGTTTGTGCACCGAGCAAAAACAAAGGCCCCAGTCCTGCAGTTTGTTCCATGTGAAGTCCAGTTAAAGTCAATGGGGCATCATACAGGCACAGGGATCTCTTCTGTCATTGCACTAAAATAAGATAGAGGTCAAAGATGTGTATCACCACCATGTGTCCATACGTCTGCATCCTCCCGAACAAATATTTTGAATTAGTATTTTAACAATATGGACCCAATTTGGCACTTTTTGGTCAAGCACAACCCCAAAAGGAAGGTGAAGGCGCTAGCTCAGAATACAGAAGACATGGGTTCCATTCCCTGCTCCACTACTAACTTCCTGTGTGACTTTCGGCAAGGCGATTAGGGTAAAATTTTGAAAACCAGCTCAATCTAATTTTAAAAAGTGATTTAGACACTTAGGCACCAAAGTCCCACTGACTTTGAATGAGTCACTTTTGAAAATGGGACTTCGGCACTTTTGAAAATGATATCCTAAGTCTCACTGAAAGTAAATAAGAGTCAGGCTACTTGTGCCTATGTCATTTAGGGACATATCCTCAAACGTATTTTATGTGCCTTTTAGTATTTGGGCTTAAGGTGCTTTTGAAAATTTCACTTTTCATCTCTTTGAGCTTCTGTTCCCCATCCATAAAATGGAGATTGCAGCACTTCCCTACTTCCCAGGGGAGTTGTGAAGATAAATATTAAAGATTGTGAGGTGCTCAGATACTACAGTACTGGGGACTCTACAGATACATTAGATACATTGACTTTAAGGGGATTTTGTTTAAGGAGTACAAGATAGAACTTCAGTTTTCGTGAGAAATTTGTCAGTGTAACAGATTTCTACAGGCATGTTATGGTAAGCAAGCTGTCAATATTAACATGTAGTTGCCTGATTCATTTGGTCCTATTGAAAATGAAATATTAGTTTGTGAGTGAGTTCATGCCACCCTAACACATGGACAAAAATAGAGGCAGACAAGAGGCATATATGAGCATTAAAAGTATTTTCCAATTCCTTTTCAGGAATATGCTGGTTAAAGGGGATATATTTTCAATTTAATCCAGACAGCTAAATTAACTGAAATGACCATGTACATTGAGTTTTACTGTGTAGTTTAATGTGAATCAACAGAAAAAGTAATGCACCTGATTTCTGTATTACCTGTCAAACACCACCACACACAGCACATTGTGCATTACACTCTAATTATACCTGAAACAAGGTATTTTTGTGTTATGTATCTCTGGGCGAGGGCTATGGAATGAATGCGATAGTGAGCTTCCAAGCACAGGCAGTTTGAATTTGGCCCTGTTCATTCCATTTACTCCACACACATCAATAAGATCAGAAAATTTGTGGACACAGCTATAGAAAAAAAAAAAAAAAAAAAGAGAATCAGAAGCAACCCAATGTGATGGCCCCAAGTCATTAAAAGCTGAGTACAGCGGTTTCTTCCTAATGTATCCTTCTTAAAGTGCAAACAATGTCTTTACATCACTTGCTGAGAGAATGCAGGTGTATGAAACAAGTTGTCATGAAACAAACTTACCTGTCTTTGGAAAACACTTTAATGAGTGTCCTCTGGACATAGAAAAAGGAAAACATTCTCTCTGCCCCAAGGACCTTACAGTCTAGATCAGACAAAATCATATGGAGTATGAAGAAGACCAAGCCTTCAATCCTGTGGGCCTCTGCAATCAAAAATAAAATGCATTAACACTATAGTGGTGGCGTTAGCACAATCTTATTCAATCCACAGTGTAAGGGGGAAATTGTCACTAGATTCAACACTGGTTTCTTTAACAAACATTTGTTAAAGCGTCACTTCTTTTTCCTTCATGAAAATACATTGCGTCTCCTAGAATATGAATGGCTTTCCAAATACATATGAGAGTAAAAAGGAAAGAATCAAGACTGATAATAGCAGCAACAGAAATAGCAGTAGTAACTAGTAGTTTAACTGTCTGTCTGCAAATAAAGCTAATGAAATCCCTCCTAATACACATTGGCAAAAGCATAATAAATTAATGAAAACCTATAAAGAATCTCATCATACCATCACTGTATGTATAGGCAATGAAAGTAGGACAAGAAGCAATCAGATGAACTGTAGCAAGAGAGATTTAGGTTAGATGTTAGAAAAAAAATTCTAACTCTAAGGATTGTTAACTACTAAAATAGTCTACAAAGGGAGACTGTGTAATCCCCATCATTGGAGGTTTCTAAGAACAGGTTAGACAAACGCCTTTCAGGGATGGTCTAGGTTTACTTGATCCTTCCTCAGTGTGGGGGATGGACTAGATGACCTCTCAAGCACTTTACAGCCCTACATTTCTGTGATTTTATATTGTACTGTACTTGGCTAAATTTTGTCCTCGCACTTCATTGAATAGCTTGGCTTCCAGAGAGGATATTTCATTGTTTTCTGTAGTATAGGCTTACCACCTGTGATGGGGTGGACTAGGTCCTGAGGCCCCCTGCTGGAGGCCTTGTGGCTTTACCACATCCTGCCCCAGAAAAGGGCAGTAGAGAGGTTCTCCAAGCTGCCTAGAGCAACTGTGAGTGAAGCAGCCAATCAGGGCCCAGCAGTCTCGTATAAGAAAAGCTGAGGGGCCAGTTCCTTGCTTGAGCTGGAGGAGAGTGGATGGTACTCTGGGTTGGCTGCTGGGACTCCACCAAGATAAGACCCTGAGATAAGGGTGAAGAATGTGCTGGAGCCACGGGGAAGTGGCCCAGGGAATGCAGCAATGCAGTTTATTTAAAGGGAGATGGCAGATGGCTGCTATCTATAGGGTCCCTGGGCTGGAACCCAGAGTAGAGGGTGGGCCTGGCTCCCCCCTTCTCCAGCCACTGGGAAAGTGACCTCGACTTTGAGGCACTCCAGAAGGGGAACTGAACTGTAGTGGCCCAGCTGAAGAGCTGGGGCCAGAAAGGCCCTGAGAGGGTGAAGACACTGCCTCCAGGGAAGGAGACCTGGGGCACTGCTCTATTCTAGATCAGGGACAAACAGAGAGACATCAGAGGGTACTGAGAGAGGACTTGCTTGACTTGTACCCTGAAAGGGGTTTGCATTGTTTTTATCTCACAGGCAGACTTTGTATGACTTGGCCGGAGGGCTGAGTCACCGAAGACCCACCACAAACAGACAGTGCAGGCACATGCACTTGACCAGGAGGTGCTTGCGAGAGGTGAGTGCGACCCCATTACACCATCCAACATTTCACTCTATTTGCACACAGGACTCAGAATGTAGACAATGGCTTGTAATGGTCAAAATAAAGTGAACCCAAATTCCTAGCTTATGCAGAGAGCAACATTGGCATATCCAAATAACAGAAGAAGTAGATGTTGTTCTATTGCTTAAAGTAAAGATCTCCCATAATTTATTTTAATGCCAATTCCTTTTCATTAAAGTAGTTTTACATATTATTGGGTATGCAAGACAAAACAAAGAAAACATGTGTGATTGGTAGCCCTGAGTTGAACTCACTGATTGATGGCTAAAAAGGCAAAAGACTCACAATAACATCTGTTGCAAAAAGGCCCAAGGGTGGAAGCATAATGGGGATTTAATAGCTGCAAAGTCTCAGCCATGTGGTACTTTCCTCATGAGTTCACATGGATAGGTGTGGGCTGAATATTTTCACTGAAGAACTGCAATGCTTCAAGATAAATCAGATGAGGTGGGAAACCAACACAAACCAACAAATTGTTGTAGTTTGGTGGAAATTATCAGGTTACATAGATGGTAATAGAGTGGGATAATATTAGTAATAAGCAGATCAGCTAACATATGATGTTTTAAAAGAAAAAAAAACACACAAGAACTTGCAGTGTATTAAGACTTTAGCATAACCTGGATGGTAATATTCTGTGACCCTTAGCTGAAACTGATAAGAATGGGTGACAGGCATATGGTGGAGGTGAGCAAGACCTGGCCAAATTATGCTCCAATTCAGACTGGTGTTGATCCAGTGCAATTCTATGAAGTATTGAGTTATTTGACAAATCAGCTCTCAACACAAGTGCTTTTGCCAATGTTACAAACAATAATTTGGGTTGGTTTGTTTGTTTTTAATGCAGTGCTACTAAAATAGCAAGCCTAGGACAATATCATATGAGGGTAATTGCTTCCAAACACGAGTAACTCAGCATCATTGGCAAACCTAGAAAATACTGATCCATAGTAATGGAGGAATTGTGAATTCCTTCTCCAGGTGTCTCAGAGAAGCATATTAATGAACTGTGTCAAGTGGACAATATAAAAATATTGTACCTTATGTGCAGAATGTTATTGTTAAAGGATTGAGGCAGCAACAAGACCCCTTATAGAACAATGGAGACCAAAAAGAAGAGCTTGAAGAAAAGTTATTGTGATAGCCTGTATCCACAGCTGATGACCAATTGGCAGACTGTCCTCTGGCTCTATGTCTCTCCAGAGTCAATGAATTGATTTTTTTCCAGGGTTAAAACCCAATTTCAACCACAGACAGCACATTTCGTATTTCTCCCTTACCACCACCCACTAGGCAGAAATCATTAACTTTCTCAGCCATGAACTTTCAGGTCTAACTGCAAACATTTTCCAGTACACGAGCTTTGCAACACTGCAGCCTATCTTTCACTGGGTTAGTTACAGTCACAGTGAGTGCACCACAGCACTGTGGAATAATGGGTTTTAGAAGAACAGAGCCTGAGAAGGCCACCTGGCAAGCAAATAACCTTCTCAGAGTACAAGTGCAAAGGAAATTAAAGTCATGAGAGATTCTCTCCCTTCTCCTTCATGCTTAATACAAAAAGCCTTCTTGGTGCTTCCTGTAGGCCTACCCTTTTCCCATCCTGCATGGTGTTGATTGGCTTCCACCACCGTTGAAGTCAGCTTTCAGGAAGTGGTCAGCATTTTCCAAGATCAAGCTCTGTCTTTTTAAATGAAAAGGCAGCCTGAGCTCATTTTCCAAGGCATGTGAAGATGTGCACCATCAGTTGCTCAGGGGTAGGTCAAACTATCAGTCTCTGAAATTCAAGCCTCAGTTCTCACTCCCTCACATAATCTCCAAGACCGATGGACCAATGTTACTGTAAAATGGCTTCTTTTTGAGTATAACTCTTCTTTCATAAACTGCTTTTTGTTCCTGATCCTAGGAAAGTTTGACATTTTTCAGCTTCACAAAGGCCAAATTTTCCAAGTGCAAGAGCTTAAGCTGCATCTGCAAAATCTGTGTATACATGTAGTGCATGCAAACAACCTGCATCTGTAGTAAATTGTGTAATTACAAATGCAAATAGTACTTGCACATGCAATTACCAGATTGCCATGTGCATATGAAGGCTCTGCAGGTGTAAATCATCTGTATTCTGAAGGTTTAGTATTATGGATTTGTTTTAAATGGACAAGAACAGTAAGACTGAAAAAAATCATGGAGGCAAGGAATTACAGCTGATGTTTGGCCTTTATTCAGAGCTGTGGGCAAACTTACACATCATTCCAGAGGTACTAATAGCCGAACACCATGAGATGAGGTAAAATGAGATAAAGGAACAGTACCTGAGGCCTTCCCAGATTTTGTGTGATTAAGGCAGTCCCTCATTATTTGTAATAGCTTTTTGTATTGAGATTGTTGCTTACCACAGATGGACATTTTAATGAATAATTACATGATTAAAAGGTAACTTCAGTGCTGTATTTATTATTCATTAGCTAGCACTGTACTATATTTGTTCATTAGTAGTCAGAAAGAACTATGCAGTAAATGGGTCCTAATCAATGGATGGAATTATAGCTAAAGTAGTAACTTTATCAAAAGGATAACAGGCTTATGCTCTAACAGCCATGCATTATGTGCAAGATATTGAATGTTCACCTGTGAGCTTTTAATTTCAGTAGAAGGTTTCTTGAACTATGTAATTAGCTCATTAATCACATACTCTCCTCTGAGAATCCCTCCTTGTACCTAGCCAACTCCCCTTCTGTTTAGGGCAGAGCTGGGCAAACTATGGCCCGCGGGCCACATCCGGTCCACGGGACCCTCCTGCCTTGCCCCTGAGCTCCTGGCCCGGGAGGCTAGCCCCTGGCTCCTCCCTTACTGTTCCCCCTCCCCCGCAGCCTCAGCTCACTGCACCGCCAGCGCAATGCTCTGGGCAGCGGGGCTGTGAGCTCTCGCCGGGCAGCGCAGCTGCAGAGCTGCGGCCTGACCCAGTGCTCTGTGCTGCGCGGTGGCTTGGCTGGCTCCAGCCGAGCAGCACGGCTGCCTGTCCTGGTGCTCTGGGCGGCGTGGCTGTAGCGCCACCAGCCACTGGTGCTCCAGGCAGTGTGGTAAGGGGGCAGGGAGCAGGGGGGGTTGGATAGAGGGCAGAGGAGTTCGGGGTAGTGGTGGTCAGGGGGTGGGGGGGGTGTGGATGGGGTCAGGGCGGTCAGAGGGTGGGGAACAGGGGGGTTGAATGGGGGCAGGGGTCCTGGGGGGGCAGTCAGGAAGGAGAGGGGGGTTGGATGGGGCAGCGGGGGGCAGTCAGGGGCAGGGGTTTCAGGGGCAGCCAGGGAGAAGTGGGGGGTTGGATGGGGCAGGGGTCCCGGGGGGGCGGTCAGGAATGAGAGGAGGGCTTGGATGGGGCAGTGGGGGGCAGTCAGGGGCGGGGAATCCAGGGGCAGTCAGGGGACAGGGAGGGTCGAGGGGCAGGAGTCCCAGGGGGACCGACGGGGGATTGGATGGGTCAGGAGTCCCGGGGGAGCCTTCAGGGGGTGAGAAGCAGGGGGGGTTGGCCAGGGGGTGGGGGCTGGGCCGCACCTGGTTGTTTAGGGAGGCACAGCCCTCCATACAATTTCGGAAACCCGATGTGGCCCTCAGGCCAAAAAGTTTGCCCGCCCCGGTGACTGCAGAGCTCCTCCCTACAGTCTCTCCTCCTCACTACTCCCAATTTCCTCTCTTTATAAACCTATCCCCAGCTCATCTCCCAGCTGGGCTTCATCCACCATTAGGCCTTATCAGTCCCTGCCCTCCTACAGGTACAGCCCATAAGGTTAATTGGCCTGTTTTACTTCTTCACTCCATCACAGGCTCCTTGGGGCTAGACCCAAAAAGGAATTTAAACACCCTAACTGCCGCTTTAGGTACCTAAGTCCAAAATTTAGCTACTCAAAACCCCTGCTCAGCTGCCATCTAACCCTGCAGAGATCTAAATTGCGTAGGCACCCAAGTTTCTGCTGATAGAGTCCCCTAGGTTCCTAAAGATCTTCCAGCCACCTCAGTGCTGACACCTAACTTGCCCCAAAAAGCCAATGTGGTCTTCAAACTAAGTCTCCTGCCTATTGCATCTGAGAGTCCTGATCCAGTAGGCATGCTCTGAGGTTGCCTAACTGATTGTGGTTCAACTCAAAACAGTGTTGCTGCTATTATAATATTTATCCCAGCTGTTAGAGCACACAGGCAGGATGTGGGAGACTCAGGCTCAAACCCCTTGCGGCCTGATGTGGATCAGGCATTTTAACCACCATTTCTCAGGAGAGTATCCTAACCACTGGACTATGGTATAACCATAGTCCAGAGATACCCATATATGGGGAAGGAATCATTACTGTTGAAACTGTTCCACTTTGTACACTGCTATTGAATTGCGATGTAGACATTCAGGCTCAGGCTGGAGCCTGAGCTCTGGGACGCCATGAGGGGGGAAGATCCCTGAACCTAGGCTCCAGTCTGAGCCCAAAAGTCTACACTGCAATTAAGCAACCCCATAGCCCAAGCCCAGCAAGCACAAATCAGGCCAGCCCAGGATATTTAATTGCTATGTCGATGTCCAGCTCATTTTTCAAAATGGGACTCATGTGCTTTTGTAAAATTTACCATAAGTGATTTGCCCATGGTCAAAAGACTAAATTACTGGCAGAGCTAGAAATAGAATAATTATAATTAGGGGGGGAGGGATAGCTCAGTGGTTTCAGCATTGGCCTGCTAAACCCGGGGTTGTGAGTTCAATCCTTGAGGGGGCCACTTGGGGATCTGGGGCAAAATCAGTACTTGATCCTGCTAGTGAAGGCAGGGGGCTGGACTTGATGACCTTTCAAGGTCCCTTCCAGTTCTAGGAGATAGGATATCTCCATTAATTATCCTTCTCCTGCAAATACTTAAATATGTGTGTCACTTTACTCGTATAAGTAGAGCCACTTATATATGTGTATAAGGTTCATCCATTTCAATTTTAAATGCATTTAGAGAATGGGCTTCCACCATTTTTCTAAAGAGAATGGCTACACCAAAGGGACTAATGGTAACTTTTTTCCACCATAAGTTTTTCCAATCACGATACTTGAAGCATGCTTATAATGGATCATGGAAATGAAAATCAAGAGAAAAAAGATCCCTTTCCCCCTCCTCTGCTTCCCCATAACCATCTTGCTTCTCTCCTTTATCAGAAAGTTCCGTCTGTCAGCATGACTGAATGCACTTGCGATTAGGAGAAACATATTACTTTATTTCTATTGTATTCATTATGAATATGCAGCAAGACTTCTCTGACATGATATGACATTTGGGAAACATGCAATAAATACAAATACAAATACAAATGAAGATGAATACTTAATCTGAAAAGACACATACAGATACTGAATCCCACTTGTGTTTCTGCTTGACATTTAAGTGTGTTAGTGGTGTGCAAATTTTTCACTATGCCAGAAAAATCTTCTGTTAAAGGTTTCTCAACATACAGAGAAAGCAGGGCAGTTTGCAAAGTCCAAATTGCATAATCTATTTTAAGTGTGCAAGATCCCCATGAAACAATCAAACTGAAATAACCAAGGCAGCAGTTCACAAGCACTGTGACATCATGAATAATGATACAACATACTTTGGTCAGAGGCAGAAACTGGGTTTTAGGATGCATGATGAATTTGTTGACTCATTAAATGTGGGAAAATTAACAGGCTTAACAAACACAATATTATTTTAAATATTTATTTTATACATATATATTTCCATATGTATCTACAAAATGCAGTAGGCTAATTCTCACTTACACTAAGGCTGCTTTACACTGCTCTGACTGTGTAGAGAACTTAAAGTGGATACAAATGTGAAATGTGTCAATGAGAATTAGTCCCAATGTCTCCCATGTCATGGATTCCCACTATCTGGTCAAGCAATATATGTAATGAGGTAAAAAAAAAAAAAAGCTGAAGTATATGCAATTATGGCAGATGAGACCAGGGACTTCAGCAGGGGAACATAATGTATTGAATATAAACAACTTGGCTTCTATTAAATGGTTTTATGCTTCGTCTATGAAAAGTGATTAAGGCATCAGCATTTTAATTCAAACACACTCTGGTAAAGTCTTGACTCTCTTTGGGAAACCTTGCAGGTGTTTCCTTTAAGACACTGAGTTTTAAGACAGTGCATCTGATATAAGCAGCAGTTCTGGTGAAAGGGTACAAAATATGCTTTTTTTTGGGGGGGGGGGGACCCTTTTTTATTTTCACATATCTATCCTAATTTAATTCTTGTCTTGGCAGTAGACACCACAAAGCCTACAGCAGTGGCAACAGGATTTTTCTTATCTATAGTCCCTGAAGTTTCTCTTGTCAACATGTGTGGGTAGTGCATTGTTCAGAAAAAAAATGCAGAAAGAGAAACATCTTTTAAAGGAAGCAGTAGAACTTAAAAGAATTGTTGCTGCATGATGTGTTTGCCAATGCAATGCTATTTACAGTTGGAATGTCAGCATAGATTACATACTAGCCTTTCTTCAGAAACGGTTGTTTACTCATAGACAAGACAAGAGTGTTTACTGTGGCTTTACATTCTCTAAAGATGTTTAAAATTTAAATGGATGAACCCAAGAAGCTTCAGAGTCTTTGGACCAGAGCCTCTATATCTCCTGCTCCCACCCATGAATGGTTAGGGGATGTCCCTGGGAGTACTGGAGCCATGGCAACAAGGTCGCAGCAAGAGCACATAGGCAGAGCAAGTTCCTTGGGGATGCTCTAGTCAGTTGTAACCTAGAGCAGGCTTGAGTAGTCCCATTGATTTTAATGGGATTACTCATCTGTTTATGTTATACCAATAGAATAAAAACCAGCAGGATCTTATTAAGAGGGATAAGGCAAAGATGCCACATTTATTGTAAATATACTGATAAAGCAAAAGATAAAAGTAAACAACGTTGTTTGACTACTTATTTCTTATATACACACACACACACACAGAGAGAGAGAGAGACAGAGAGAGAGAGAGAGATTCATTCACACAATCATTCATTCAAGTTCTGTATAGGTGTTATAGTTACCATCCTAGAAGTTGCTCATGCCAAGTTACTGGCCAGGTATCTTGGTCATGAGGATGGAGCCGAGTCTGTGTCAGATGCACCTGATGCTGCTGGAGGCTGGCAGCAGAACCAGAGACTCAAAGTCATCAGTCTTTAGAGTCCATTCTTATAGGAATTAATTCCTATGTTAGTCTATGGGAGCTGTTTCATCCTGCTGTTGCTGACTCAATCAGCAGATGGCACATTCCTGTCCAAAGTGGCACATTCCTGGTGGCTCCACACTCTCCAAAGTTTGTGTTTCTCATTCTTCCAGGTGATGGGGTGGATCCCAGTTTACCCTCAGGGGGTTGTCTGGTGGTCCTACTTGACACATTCTTCTGCCGATGGATACTCCCTTTCTAGGCTGGCACCTCCCTAACCATTTATGTGCATCAAGCATTCATCAACATACATTCCATATCTTAACCATATTTTAATTTACTGTCTCCACCACTTTCAGGGTGTGTGCTAATTCATTTGAGACCCCCGGCCCTTTAATCTCAGAGGGTGGGGGTCTGTCCTAGGAGCCGTTGAATGAGGTGAAAGTCACTTAACGGTTTATAGTGTTTGTTTACATTGTATCAATTACTTCAAGAACAAAGTTAATTAACTTGTTTGTAAGTTTTACATAGTAGTAAAATATCTTTCACAGGATAGACATAATCAATGGTTTCTACAGACAGTAGCTTACAAGTTTTAACAGAAGACCCAAGAGATTTTTGTACTTGGTGAAACTGTTGGATTTTAAAGTGTGGGGGACAAATTATGAGGGGGTCACTGTCACTTGGGGGAATCACTGTTAGTACATTCTTTAATATCCCAATTATGAGGGGGTCACTGTCACTTGGGGGAATCACTGATAGTACCTTCTTTAATATCCCTACATTTAAACTTAATCATGTGCTTAAGTGCTCTGGGTCTAAATTATATCAGGTAAATCCTGCTGATGAAAATACTACAACTACCTTTCTTGAAAAATTCAATCACTTTCCATTCCAGTCCCTGTAAAACCCAGAAGTGCAAGAACTGAAAGATAATGGAAGAAAAAAATTAACCGGGTATTCCAGAGCCAGCCAAAAGATTTCATTCACTTCCTAGAAAAGGGCAAAAGATTGAGGTTTTCCAGAACTATTTCTCCTATCCCTATTTAAAGTAGACTAGAGAATACATCATAAGGAACAGTTTTTCATATATAAGGAGATAAACCTGAAGACCTATACCTTGTGTTACAAGTAAATACCTTAACCTTTAATTTCCTGGCTTTTTCATACTTGTGTTTTGCAGGCTTTGCCTTCCCTCCTCCACCCCCTTAAGTAATATTTATATAGATAATCTATGTTCCTTAGAATCCTTGCAAAGCTTCACAGATGCATTGCTGAAGCTGATTAGTCAATTCGCAAAGCCCAGGCAATAGACAATTTGCAAACTTCTCCAGGGTGGGAGACATTAGAAGTTCACAGCATACAAATGAGGTGTCAGACTCCTAAAGCAGCAGTGAATATCTTTAAAAAATATGTAGAACTGTCTCTGGGAGGCAATAGGTCAAGTTAATGTATACAACATTTGAAGGTTCTAGATTAAATGATTTCTGAGATGTGATGCCACAAAAAATAAGAATTTCTGTAATATGAAATACAACCATATCTCAGAAATGGTACAGCCAATTCACTGAAGGAAAGATGTGGTGGTATGGAGCTGGTTCTGTCTGTAATATGCCACTCTGGGATTCTCCATCCTGCCCTTTTAGGGATGTTTTGCATTGTCCAAGCAGTGCAAAGCAGCCACAAGTGGGACAGCCTACATCTCTGCCTATATGCATTCTAACCAAGCTTCCATTAAAACATACTGTTTTCTATGCAAGTGCTGAATTAGTCTTAGGTGACTGCTTCAGCTGACTGTCTCCTATTTCAAAGTCCTGCTCCTTCATTTCCCCCCTTCTTTCGATGCTGGTCACCTTCACTTGTCCCAAGTTCTTAAGATTTAAGTGATCACAGTGTCTGCAAACTCTGACAGTGCTCCAGAGTTCTCTTATCTCTTGAGCTCAGCAGGAATAAATCTCTGCTCCTGCTGAGCTGAATTATTACACAGTGCGGGAATGAAGTACTTGTGAATTAGCATGGGGAGCATCAGAAGGAGATGGGGGATGATCATGAGAAAAGATGTGGCTCCTCAGGGAATAGAGAAACAGGACAGGAGATCCACTGAGGCAGCAAAGGATACAGAGAATACAACTTACTATATAATATATATAGCTTTTCCTAACGAAAAATGACAATAGTCAAGCGTCACTATACAGACATTCTTGTACCTGTTGATTACTGAAGCAACAACATCCATTGTGTAAAATGAGAGTTTGATGTTTGTCTCTTATTCTCAGTCTAGAAATGTTGCTGTTAATTTCTTTCCCGTGTCTTGGATTTCTATGAAAAATTTCAAACTGTCAAGTAATATTTTACTCAAATGCAAAAAACTTTGAATGTGAAGTAATGTTTACATCCCAGCATGAAAAACTTAGTGGGTCAAATCTTCAGCAAGTATCAATCAGTATTGCTGATTTACACTGAGGATCTGCACCTATATTCCAGTGGCTAATACTGAAATTTACAAATTGGTGGGAAAACTTTTAACATAAATTGATCACATTGAAAAATGTACATGTCAGTGAGCAAATATTTACATAACAGACGGCTTTATGTATAGCCCATCAAATAAATAAACAACAATATAATTAATAGAAGAAAATATTAAAGTTGTTATGTACTAGTTTTCCAAAATATTTGTGTGTGTGTGTGTGTGTGTGCGCAAAGTGTAGAGGAACCGGAAAAAAAATCAGATGTTGCCAAAATTTCAGATTAAAATGTTTACATTAAAAAGCATATTTAACTTTTAGAGGTAAAACAACTACAGAAGAATTTATTGACCAAGTTACAGGGTATCTGAAAACTGGATTTATTTATTGGCTATAGACTGTAACCCCTTCTATGGGGCTATTATTATTATCCTATTATTGAAACACACAGGGACCCTAGATGGGATTAGAACCACACTTTGTACAATGCCAGCAAACACACGATGAAAGTTTCCCATCCTGATAACCATGCAATCTAAGTCAAGGCCAACAAATGGATGTAAGAACTGATGGAAGGGGAAGGGAGTAGGAAGGCAACAGTCATAGGAAAACTACCAACCAGCTCTATAATATTTGGATTAATTATCTTTCAGTGGTGGGTTTGTCTTTAGTAGCATACATTCCTATGATTTTTTAATAATCGTCTATTATCTGTAAAAGCCAGAGTCTCATTCTACCATGTGAAAACTCTTATGATTATTTTACCTGTTGTGGCATTTGAGAAACTGCCACATAAAAAGAAGAAAAAACATGGCATATGATTGCCAATCTGCATTAGATTTAAATAGTAGAAGGAATTTGACTGAGCAAACCATTTCATTTTTTATAGTTAGCAGTACGGAAACCAGGAACTCAGTTGGGCTGACACTGCAGAAATGGCAAAGATACTTGATGGATCTGTTGTGGTTACTGAAAATATGCTGCAGGAGGCAGCTGCTACAAAAATTTCTGTAGCTCTCAGAAAAGAAAGAAAAAGAAGAGGGGGGGGGGGAGGGAGACACTTACCCTATTGGCTTCAAGATGAGACTCTTGGTAATGACAGCTGTAGGAAATTGTAATATCAAGCTACACATCCCTTCCAATAACCCTGCCTACTGCTACATAAGTGCATTTCATAATTTTAGCCAACATGTTAGGGGAAATAGATCATTATTTTATAGTACTCACTGTGAATTGTCCAAGTCTATTCAACCATACAGATGGCAAAGCATGATCATCAGTGACAGCGCTGCAACAAACAGTTTTTATTTTTCAAACCCATTTGAACAGCAGCAGACAATGGAGAGAGTAGATTGTTACACAGATGCTAAGTGAGGAACAAGACGTAAGTGTCTTAGTATTGCTGGGTCCATAAAATCTGCATATTGTCTCCCCTAGACAGTCTTCGTGGACCTTCGGTTTTTCCGTGAATTTATTTTGCTTTTGCACCGAAGGGGAACATATGGATTTATACTAGTAAAAACCATTGTCATTTCCAGCCAAATATTAGAGTGGTTTGTATCATTATGACCACCAATATTTCATATGTAAATAAAGCTGCATTCTGTATACAGTTTAACTACATTGGTTCTTGGCAATGTGAGCTCTAAAGATATTGGGCCATTTCCAATCCCATTCTAAATCCAGAATAATTCCATTCAATTCTTTACTTCACTGGAGTTACTCTGGATTTTGACAGGTGTAACAAATATCAGAATTTTTCCCATTGGCTTAACCTTTTCAGTTAAGGAACTGTATCAGCAATAACAAAAGGGCAAAGGATCCAAATCCTACAGAATATATTTCAGATCAGTTATTACATGTTAGCAAGCCCCAGATCTAGACCTGAAGGCTGAGTGCTCACTCAGTGCAGCAAGGAGCTGTCTGCCAGTCCCCAGCTGGTATTCTCTAAATATAGCGAGTGAAAGACTGTGGCCTTAAGAAAGCCCTATTCAACTAATATTCATTTCCATGACTACGGATGACACAAATATTTCATTTTGATTCAGTTGCTTGCATTAGATCATAAAAACATATGGACCTATATAGCTCTAAAGCCGCCGGAGAGGTCACTTGTGACAATCCTTTGAAATTAGCAAGCGTCTATATTTCCCTGCACCACAAAAGAAGAGAGAATATATTTAAGGAAAATCCTACAGTACATTTTAACCCTCCAGCTGTTGACAATGCCTATGACGTTCTTCCTTCCACATGTTTGTGACAAGCAAAGTCTGAAGGCTATAATAAGAACTGCTGTTTACTAGAAATATTATTTTATGAAAACTAATCTGTTGCCTATTTTAAATGGCATTCACTATAGTCATAGCTCTGTTTCAGTCTACTGGCAATACCACTCCTGTGTTTTGAAGAAAACATAATTATCATCAAATAAATAGGTATTAAGGAGATAAAACAAAAATGCTGTACATTAGCTTTGGCCAGTAATGTTTTCTCAGTCGCAATTTATTCTTTTAATGAGCTTCATCCAATTCTCTGAGCATAGCTCTTCCTCACAACCAGGAGGGTCTATAGTTCATTCCCAGCACAATAACCCATAGAGTGCACTCCAGAGACAGGTTATTATAACTCAGTAATTATCTTCTAAGCTTCATAATCATGCTATTTTGTTTATTTACAAGAATTCCTTAGGATAAGGGAAAAAAACACTGGTCATTGAGAAAGGGTAGCAAGCAGTTAAAACATCGGTGTTACTCCTTAATGGGTTCCTGTAAGAAAATAAAATATCCATCCTAATGCTTTGTAGCTATAAGATTATTTGAATAATATTTTTTTCTGATGAGTGCCCTCTGTTTTACTGATGCTCCATGTAGTAGGCTAGCAGTGGTCCCTCCCACTCTGGCACAGGGGGAGGCCAGTCCACCTCACTATGTCAGTGGGTGTCACCCATGGGGAATTAACAGAGCACTGATGAGTCTATGGTTCTGGCCTGCAGTCAGGGCTGAGCCACAAAAAAGGCTCTGAGCCCAGGCCCTCAGGCAAGACAGGGCACCAAAGAGTCTGACTCTGGCTGGAAGTCAAGGCGGGGCAGCAAACAGGGGCTGTGGCCTGCAGTCAGGGCAAAGCAGCAAAAGGTCTATTGCCCTAGCTCTGGCAGATGGCCAACAAACGCAGGCCTCTTGGCCTAGACAGCAGAGGCTGCCACCCCAGAGGTGGGGGGATAGGGGCACTCAGGACCCCCAAATTCCACCGTGACCCAGCCAAGGGCCCTAACAGTGGTGGAGTGCTCCACCACTGGGTCAGCGGGGAATCCAGCTGCAACACACTGACTACCTTTTAGGCAGCAATGCAGCCAGACTGGGGTCAGCTACCCCGGACCACTTCCTACCCCTCTCCTCAAGGTGTACCTTGATCCGGGGGTGTCCTTCAGCTCCTCAGGGTAGGTAGCTAGTGGGAGTCCCAGCAACTCCTTAGTGTCTTGGTTTGCTGGTGACTCCAGCCACTCTGGTCAGTCCTCAGCTTGGCGGAGCTCCCCTTCAGTCTCCAGGCTCAGGAGCGGGCAGAAGGCGTCTGTCTCCTCTGGTGGCTGCAGCCCAATTGAGCTCTAGCACCCACCCTTTATATTCCCTGTCCAGAATCTTGACTTCCAATGCGAGGGGCGAGCATGACCTGGCTCTGCCCACCTGGGTTTATTAGAGAGTGGTCCCTCCCCACTCTGGCTCAGTGGGAGGCCACTCCGCCTCACTACACTTCAATATAAAAGGTTTTCACAAAACTTCTGTCTAAGCTGTCCTTTTAAATAGTTATTTTTTTCTTCAACGTTTAAATACTGTAGCTGTTAATAGCTGAATAGGTGTGCAACTCTCATGTGGTGGCCCCTAAGTAGAACTAGTGTATTGCCAACAATCAAGGACTACACAGATTGTAGTGGCAAATCAGAGTCACATAATCAATGGTACAAAAGTTTGTCAGGTTTCCACCTCAATAAATCTCAGTATTTCATCCAGATCAGATTTAAAACATACAATTGTGCACATACCAGTAAATGTATTTTCCAGGTCCTTGAAGCAATTTTTCAATCCAACTCTATTGCTAAAATCTCGTTCAAGTCTAGTCCAGTCTAAAATAGTCTGTTCAATTTCTCATCGTGTGCCCATCACCATAGTATCCATATCAGAACCTCCTCCCCAATATAACCTCTTTCTCCTCTAGCGTAATCAAATTGCTACTGCAAATCCTTTCACTGACTTCCTTTCTCCCTCTGCATCCAGTTCAAGCTTTAGCCTAACCTACAAGATCCTGCAATACTTTTCCTCCATTTTATCCTACACCGCCTCTCCTGCTCCTTACATTAGTTCATTTCTTGTCCTTTAGTTATTTCCTTTGTCTCCTCCTTCACTGTTTCACATCTGTTTGCAAGCCACTCCCTATAGCCCTGATCCTGCAGATGCTTTCACGAGTAAAGTTACCGATCAGACCCTGAGAGGAGAATTTGGCCCACTGTATTGTATCCATATCAAGCCTTCAATATATCTTTTATCAATAGACCAATAGCATTTTACCTGTGTATTTTCAGAGAAGTGTACTAATGGGTAAATGTTAATATAATGGTGGTATAAGGCTTGTACATACATCCCTATCTACTTCTATAGTATTAATATTAATTGATAGGTACTACACACTTTTATGACCAGGCAGTTTCTCCTCTCTAAACAGCTATAACTTCCCTTTATAGACTTATAGGAGTTTTATCCTTATACTGAGATTCAAATCTATCCCTTAATTTTTAAAATCGTAAAATGTAAGACAGTGAGACTGAAAGTTGAGTAGAAATACTGCAAGCATCATAGTTTATTTTCTAATTTGTCATCATCAGGTAACAATAAATTCTAAGGAGAAAACACATTGCAAGACTAAACTCTGACTCAATACTGTATTGATAAGTGGGTGTCAGACTGGTTTTTCAGCCTGAGAAGCCTTCAATGAAATGTTTTAACAGCAAAAAGAGAACAGCTGTCTTTGACTGAATGTGTCTGTACTTCCCAGCTACACTCAAAATGTTTCATTCTGGACATCTGAGAGACGTCTAGCAGAAACAAATCTACAATGTATTTTCCATTGCTGTATTCTGAAGACTTTGTATCTTGCAATCCCTCTACGTTTGCCATACCTGAATTGAAAGGATGGCTATCTTCCAACTTGTACTCAAAGCTATGACAAGTTTTTCATTTTGGATGTCAAGAATAACAAATGAAAAAAAAAATAACAGATGAAGAATGAAATAAGTGAACTGATGGATTAGGTGGGAGAGAGATAAACACAACCAGGCTGAATGTTGAATTAGATGTATACAGATTTATTATTAAATTATTTGTGTGTTTTAACAAGCTATGAACAAATCTTAATGTGAACTAAGAACTAATAATTCCAGACCTGCAGCTCCTTAGTGACAAAAGATCTTCTCTCCCCCAGGGCAGCAATGTAGTTCCTATGAAACTGCTTACTCTACCACCACCCAAGAGAGTGAAGCCCAGGACCCTTCTGGTGTGATTGCCATATATGTCATCAGAGGTGCTAGGGGATGACATGTGTGAGTGGGAGTAGGTGCTTTCTCAGAGAACGACAACTGGGAAGGTTGAATGGGTCAGCATGGCCCAAAGCCAGCGGTCCCAAGTGAGAGCTCCTGAACGCCATCTGTCAGCCAGAAGGGAAAGGATAATTTATTGCTTGCCAATACATTATAGGAAATCTAGTCCCAGTTGCTTCTCTCCTTCTCCATCTGCTCCAGGGTAACTAATGGGACTTTGTCTGAGAAAGGCCTGGGTTAAAAACTGAATGAGGACCTCCAGATTTTGCCCCATATTTGTGGCATGCTTGTATTTGATAGCCAAGAATTCAGGAGCAAATGGGTTAATGCTGTTCTAATGTTATGATAGAGGGTCTATGAAGCCTTCAGTTTTCCTTCTGAGTGAGTATCTTGATATTGATACATTTAGCTATAGGAGTCTACATGGGGAAAGTCCTTCACATTTATTGTAACCCTAATCTGAACATTGAGCCAGCTGTTCCCTCAGCTACACTGACCACAGGGCTTTGTTGTACTGAGTCCTCCTGAGCCAATTCAAACTTGACATTTTGCACCCTCTAATTAAAATGTAAATGAAAGGATAAATTATGTAAAAAGCAGATTATGCAGGTTAATTAAAATGAAAACATACCTAGACCCTGAGTTTACAGTTAAGTGGAATGTAAATATAACCTGCCGACATGGTTGAATATGGAGAACGAACTCAGTATGCTTCTGTAGTGGGAAGACCCTTTATCTGTAGCAAATGAAGTGAGCTTCCCAAAGACAACAAATGCATCATTACTCATCTGCTTTTAGAAAACAGAGAAAATAGCAAAGGTATGGGTGTTTCTGTTCTGCATTAACAATCCTACCTTACCCTTCTGATTCTAGCATATACACTATGACAAACTTCCTGTCTGCAAATCTGGTGTGCCATGACAATGCCATAAATAATGCAGCCAAGAGCTTGGAGTCTTCAGGGAACCTTCTCTGTTAATAATTCCCAGTTTTAATAATTAAAGGTGAGCTTCTGGCTGCACAGAAGACATTTGGGGTGCTCCTCTGGAGGAAAAGAGGAACAGAAGACATTTGGGGTGCTCCTCTGGAGGAAAAGAGGAACAAAGCCAAAAGGAAGCAGAGTAGAATGACCTTGCCTGTTTGTATACACTGGCAGTAAGAAGGAGGGAATATGAAGGATAGTGTTGAAAACTTGGAGAGGAATGAAAGGAAATTGAATGTATATGAAATGAAGAGCTTTGGCAGCCCTTTTCCAAGGTAGCATTTTACAGGCTTTGAACTAATTCCTCTGTGAGCACCACACACGTCACATTTAATTTTTAAATATATATTTGTAATGATGCTGCTGTGGTTTGGATAAGCAAATGCAATTAAGATATTTTTAATGATTTATAACATTCAATTCTCTAGAAAACATTCAAATAAATACATAAAATAGAAACTAAGTACAAGAGTAGGAGAAGCTAAACAGGACTTAGAAATACAAAGGGAAGAGAGGAAAGATGATCTTGTTGTTAAAGCACTGGACTGGGATTTAAGATATTAATTCTTAACTCAAACAGAATTACTTTATAAACCTTGGGAAAGTCACTTTAGGCCTTATTTTTAAAGTTATTTAGGCACCTAAAGATGCGGATAGGTACTTTTGAAAATTCCACTAGATACCTAGCTGTGTCTTTAGCTGCCTAAATGCCTTTATAAAACTGGCCCTTTGTCTTTGTGCTCAGCTCCCCTCCATCCCCCACCCCCCATCTGTAAAATGGGGAATAATCAGGCTTCTTTTCTTCTACCTTTTTTCATTATCTATTTAAACCAGAAACTTTTGGGGCTAGAGACTCTTATGATGTGTACATACAGCCAGAGGTGTAGCGAGCGCCCTCCGTACCCTCCGACCGGAGGGGGCCCCGCAAGGAAGGGGGCCCCTAAAAGTGGCAAAATAAATACCGCGTTCCAGTTTCTGCATTGTAAGGGGCCCCGCCCGGACATATGTTCGGAGGGGGCCACCGTTCGGAGGGGGCCACGTTCTTTTTTTCTACGGCCCTGCATACAGCATCTAACACAGCAGAGCCCCAGTTTGGGCTGGCGTCTCTAGGCACTACAGTGATATAAAGCATTTTCTTCTCAGTGAAGATGAGCAACACTTTATTTGCAGCAAGACTTACTCATCGGGGAAGAATATGTATTTCCTTGCCACATACAAAAAAATATTGATGCATTGAACATTCTTGAGTGCTTTTATCCCAAGACTTCAATGCATTTACTAGCTGAAACTCACATCATCCACTTGCAATAGGGTAAAAACTGACAAAAATAACAATTAAGTTAAAAATCTCTAATTTTTGTTTGTTTTTTTTGACCATGACACATTGGGAGAACATAACTTGAGGTTACAGCAGAAAGTGGACATCACAATTTTTTTAAATTAACTAGATAATATCACTTACAACACAAACTATGCAGAAGAAACGTGTTCAGTTCTGACTGAATAACCTAGGGGAAGGTTCTTAATTAGAGGGGGAAGCTATTTTTAGCCTCCCTTTTGCCAATCAAAAATTGGGTTTGTCCTGCTTCCAGCATCCCCTGCTATCCCTCCATTATAGAACAGGGAAGGAGCCCAGACAAAGATAATACCATTTCTACAAGCACAAGTTAAAACCTGCTCCATGCTGTGCATATAATTACAACCCATCTCTCAATTCTCCTGACCACTTTCAGGCTAGAGGTCTGCAAACTGGGCCTCATAACCCCAATCGGCATTGAACTCCTGCCAGAGTTTGACAAAGCAAAATTTGCAATTAACAAGCAAACCCTTCTGGGTGCTGGGAGCAAGTCTAAAAATCCATGGGTCGTCTGTCAATTGTGGCTGGTGGGAAAATGCCTTCCTAACCCCAAATGGCAATTCATCGAAAGATCACAGCAATTCATGAGATCCTTCAACAAACAACACATGTAAACTGCGCAAAACAAGAGTGGTGAGAGTGGAGCAGGAGCAGCCACTGAGATGAAACAAGGGAAGAGCATTGTCTCCTAGCTCATTCAAGGGGAGACAGAATAGTCAATTAAATCCACCACACCCCTTAACACTGGCCAGTCAGTGGCTAGTGAGGGTGGGAAAGTCACAGGTGCAGCTGTATTTCCCACACTGAACATGTGGGGGACAGGAAGCCTCCACCACCTCCCTTATCTCCTTCTCTTCTGGTCAGTTCAAATGCCAGGAGATCAGTCAGACAAGCAAAGTGGGCATTTACAATGGAATTTTAAAAAAATCTGAATTTTCAATTTTTGAAAAAAATTGACCAGCTTTACTTGGGTGCCTATTGTTTAAACTAAGGTGATCAACCTAGAATCACAGAGTAAATCACTGACAAATTCAGAAGTAGAAACCACAAATGCAGACTTCTAGTTGCCTATTGTACTCACTATACCACAATCCTCTGCAACCAAGTGTCGATTTTTGCTGCAGCAATCTGAAAGCAGTAAGGGAAAAGGTGGAGATTTGCAAATTCTTTCAAATAGTCTAGCAACATGGAATCCTGAGCATACACTCTGACACTCACCTGCAGTATGCTCATGACGCCAATAAGACAAATAATGACATTAATTCTGTCAATATAAAACAACAGTAACGCTGAAAAGCATTTAAGAATATTGATCCCTCACAGCCTCATATAATCTAAAGCCGCTGTTGATTAGCCATTATCACATCTGGCAGGAAAAACATTTCGCACTCTCAGGTTTCAGAGCATTATCATCTGGCTACAGGGGTTGCTGCTACTGTTAATATGGTATCAAATACCTGAATTCTACTGTGAGAATGAGAAGTTCTTTAGAAATTCCATTTAATTTTGTAAATGTAAGATGAAAATGGGGGAAGGGAGAGGTAGAATTTTCTGCAAGGAGGAAATAGCCCTATTGTGTATCTCTAACAGGATCATCTTAGTATGAGCAACATCTATCAAACAATTCATAATTGGACTGTCACCTTTTCCCCCCACCTCTGTAGTGTAAACAAGCAGTCTCCTCCCTTTCCTACCATATCACTAGCATTTCCTGTGGTGGGGGGAGGAAGGAGGGGTGTGAGGCTTCTTTTCCAGAAGCTCTATTCCCAGATTTCTGGATGCCCATGGCCTTTTAATCCATGTTGCTCAATTCCTTGACAAGTAGCATCCCTGGCAAGCATCTGCTTCTAGTCAGTTACTGTACAAGAATCATAGATGATTAGGGTTGGAAGGGACCTCAGGAGATCATCTAATATCCAACCCCCCTGCTCAAAGGACCAATCCCCAACTAAATCCCCAAATGGCCCCCTCAAGGATTGAACTCATAATCCTGGATCTAGTAGGCCAATGCTCAAACCACTGAGCTAGCCCTCCCCCCGGTGTTGTCATACCCACACAACAGCAGCGGCTTTAATCAAGGACTGAAATGAGCACAGACTGCCTTACATACTGCTGTAGCATACATGAGAATAAACTCAGAATGGCCATCTTAAATAGTACTGAAACCTCATTAGAATCATATTGTGTCTACCTCATCTCATCTGATGAACTTCTCATTTGACATCAGTGGGGGTTCTGTGCTAAAATGAGAGCCAAATGAGGCTCAGAAGTGTTCAATAGCTGGAAAAAAGAGTTACTGCTGAAAATCAGTTCTGTTACACACAGGGGAAGACCACAAGAGAGAGATTTGGCTTCCAATGTATTTATCGGAGACATTAAGTGAGAAAAGAATTACTGTTGCCTTTAAATGGGCAGTTCCTTCTTGCTTGCAGTACTCTGGTTTCCAGTAATAAAGTTCCTTCTCAGAACAACTAAACAGTTCACTTTTGTAGAGAAGAATATTTGGCATGCTCTGAGTGCTTATTGCTCTAACACATTAGTCTTATCATTACTAACGACAGGTTAGACATACTGGGAATCCAGCATTTTCATACAAAAAAGGAATGTGACTTTATTAATACCCTGGGTCACCCAGAATCACTGTGGCTTATGACTCAGAGAACCACAAGAAAATGACTGTGTGTAAGTGGATCCATTCTGTGGCTAACTGAGTCCTGAAGCCATACTATAGTACTGTGCAGTAATTAAAGACTATAAATGAACTCAGTATTCAGCAGTTTCTCTTCTATTGCTCAAAGTCTTCTTTAAACATAACCAAATATCTCACTCATTTCATCAAGGATATCAGAAAGATGATCTGACAGAGGAGGAGAAGAGGCCACATTATATTAACTGGGGTACAAGAGAAGGAAAAATGCTTTGATTCTCATAGCAGGACTCTTTGTAATAGCAATCACAGAGAGATTTAAGGAAGCCTTTGGTGAACAAAATAATCTTTTGGGCTGAGATTTTTAAAAATGCTTGGGGAAATTAGGCTTTGAAATCCCAATGAAACACATCGGGAGCTGGGTGTCTAATGCCCATAGGCACTTTTGAAAATCTCAGCCATAATTTATTTAAAAAAATAGAAGCCAGTAGGATTGCAAGGTTCAGAAGTCTACTTGTTTCACTTACCCACTAGCTATACAATTCTTAACTTCCTGCACTCTCGCAGCAGCTAGAGCATTCTAGAGGCAATGAACAAGATAACCCTGGAATGTAAAGATCAGGTTAGATATGGACAGCACATGGACAGAGGATGTTGTACAGGGATTGGTTCCTGAAAAGTAACCAAGCCAATCATGAAGCATATGACGCAAGGTATAGTTAAGAGCGCATATGTTATTAGCGTTAGTAAAAATGTATATAAGGTAAAGTTTTGATGTGTAACTCTGGGTATGGATATGCCCCATACCCACCCCTACATTTCAGTCTGATCAACTCAACGTAGCTTTGCTGTATGCCAAATAAAGGAACCTGAGTGATGAGACTGGAGTTGAATTGAGTTCTTGGGGAACCAAGTAGAAGAGGTGTCAGCAGAATCCCAATATGTGTATATGTTATGATCCAGCAATTGATTACTTGATCACATGATATTTTTTCTATGGGGCCTCTGCTTCATTCTGCACAGAATGGACAGTGTTCACTTAATGAGTAGGGAGATGATATTTTTTTCCTCATAGTTCAATGTGTGGTTCCATGCCATATTTACTTCACGCTAGTCAAACCCTCTTTAGAAGACAGAATTATTGATTTCTTCTTGGGTTTTTCTATGGCACTTATCACTAAGTTATGTGAATGCTCCACAAATATTAATGAATTTATTTTCAAAATACCGTTGTGAGATGAGGGGGTGATACTATTCCCATTTAACAGATAAGGAACTGAGGCACACAGAGATTAAAGTCAAAAGTATCCATTAATTTTAGGTACCCAATTTAATAAACCTAACACTTCATTTTTCAGAGTGCTTAGCAATATTATACTTTATATGCTCAGTTGAAGCTGTGAGTGTTTCTGCAAATCAGACCCTGCGCCTCAAGTCAGGAACCCCAATTAGTGATCACCTTGAAAAAGTAAGATTTAAGTAACTTGACTAGTATCACATAGAAATTCTGGGGCAGAGGCAAGGATAGAATCCTTTTCTCCGGGGCAGCAGTCAACTGCCTCAGTCATGAAATCATCTTTCGCTCTTGCAATCCCTTGTCTCCTTCACTACACACTTTCCTATCTGTGGAGAGAGAGAGACCCTGGTTCACGTCTACGTAGGGTTTGTCAGATTGCAGCCCTTCTTCCGGCTCCTCCAAAACCTCTTACTGAGGTTCTCGCTGCACTTTTCCCCACTCCTGCTAATTCATGCACTTCCCATTTGCAGCACCACAAAGTCATGGCCACCTCCTCATCAACCTCCTCCTGGTGCTGGCCAAGATAGTCATCCACCATACCAGAAAACTGGAAGGGGATGGGGTGCTCTGCAAGTATGGGGCTACTTTATTCCTCATACTTACCTAATTCTGGTCTCCAGCCAGAGTTCCTCTCAGTGGTGTCAAGTGAATCCTTAGACATCTTTGTGAAGAAGTAGGCACTATCTGGGGTTCTCTGCTGAATCCCTGATTTTTAACCTAAACTCCCATCTCTGTTTTTGTTGTCCCCAGTGCTTA
The DNA here is from genome assembly GCF_002925995.2 of Terrapene triunguis. Lineage (NCBI taxonomy): Eukaryota > Metazoa > Chordata > Testudines > Emydidae > Terrapene > Terrapene triunguis. The sequence goes on from NW_020664393.1 coordinate 1,081,887, forward strand.
CTTGTGGCCTGGGTCCAATAGCTCCTCTCCCTGGGTCAAGGGGGCAGGCCTCTATCTTTGGGCAAGCCTAGGCCCACCTGTCCAAGTACCCACCAATAGTACACACCTTCCAACTTCTGCACCAGGTGAGGCAGGGGTCCTGGAGAAAACAGACTCCTTCACTACACAGCCCTCATCCCCAGGGGTCCTGAGAAAAAAGTAGTATGTGTTTAATTTAATACTGTATCATAACTCATACCCATGAAGGGGCCAAATTAAGTTTGCACAAGTAACCTTAATTCTGTCATTTCCTAACTTTTGACTGCTTGACTCTGCAATCTTAATCATGCTTTTGAACTTAGCAGGGGGCACGAGTGTGTGTAATTGTATCTATAGCTAGCATAGGTTTTTAATCAAGCAAACTGAAAAAAAATGAAATTTCACCATGCGGCATCATATTGACACCCACATGGGTCATTAATGGGATTGGAACCTTCAGATGCACTGCACAGGCCTCTACCACCTGAGCCAACAAAGTAATTGATAGCAATAGTACATTCCTCTATGTGGATCAGCACTAGAGGAGGATGGGACCCAATTTTCCAATGGGTTTCACAGATATTTGCTAACAGCAGAGGAATGATGAGACTCAGAAATCTTGGGTTCCATTCCAGGCTCTGGAGCTGGGGGGGAAGGGGAGGGAAGTGTGCTTTCATGGACACAGACTCTTCTGCCCGTTCCCCACCAGCTTGACCGTTTCTGCTCCAGCCTATTTCTGTATCAGTCCTGTCTCTTTCCCTTCCCCAGCTTCTTGTCCCAGTCCCATTTCCCTTGCCTACCTAGTGGCAGTCCCACTCCTGAGGCTTTTCATCGCAGTTCCAATCACTTTGCCCAGCTAGTCCTAATCTCCTCGTCCCAGCTCATTGTCTGAGGCCCAGTGTCCAGTCTTCTTGCCCAGCCAGTCCCAGTCTCAGTCACACCCACCTCCAGTCCTGTTCTCCCCATATTCTGTCATAATCCCCTCCTTCCCATCTTCCCTGGTCTGGCTTTTGGACCCTCTGCATTCAAAATAGACAACTTGCTCCTCCACACAGCCTGGGTGCCAACAGAGGGGGTCATTGAGAGCATAGGTGAGACAGGTTCCTTACTCTCAGTTCCAGTGCCCAGCCCCACATCAGCTGGATGCATGCTTAGTCACTTTGTGGGGATGGTGCATGTGCAGTCTGGACAGCTGTGAGTGGCTATGGCATGCTCAGTGGGAATGAAATTTTCAGAGATTTTAGCTGCTAATATCAAAGAAGGTTCTACTGAGCATGTGAGAACAGCAGTTTTTGAAAGGCTTTTAACTTGGCCAAATTTGGGTCAGTCTTCACAGGGATGTCAAAAGCAAGAGGGACATCCCTGACACAAAAGCCATCAAGCTGCCAAATTTCAAGTCCCTGCTCTAAAGCACAAGGGCAGTAGAGCTGTTCAAAGAAAAGGTCACCAGAACTTTTAAAATGGAAAAAACAATATATATTTTCCCTACCCTTGTTCTTAAAAATATCTGAACTGTTCTGGCTGGAATTAAAAAAAAAAAAAAAATGAGCCTGAGACAGACACCATGTGTGTAAAATTTTAGCCCAAAGAGGTAAACTTTTGTAAAGTTATAAGCAACTGAAAACAGGCAAGACTTGGGCAACCTTTATGATAGGCAGTGCTACCTGCTCACCTATGATATAGATATATCCCAATACCCATGTTTACCTGGCTTCAGCCTTCTGTTTATAGTCAAATCATTGGGACACTGTGCTCTCTAGTTTCAGACTATTCTGACGTGGAAGGAACTTGCACTACAGCTAAAAGTTGGGCCTGCTCTCTGTCTTCTGTTTGGCACATCAAACCAACCTTCATCCAGTGACTTTCAACTTATTTCAAACAGGACATAGGAACTGCCATACTGGCTCACCCAAGCTCCATCTACTTCAGTATCCTGTCTCAAACAATGGCCAGTACCAGAGGCTTCAGAGTAAAGTTGAAGAACCCAGTAGCAGGCACACATTATCTGTCCTCCCATATTAGGTCTCATTCTGGTTTCTGATATTTATAAGTTTGCCTTAAACCTTGAAGCATGAGGTTTGATATCCTCTTCTTTTTTTTATCATTAATTATAACAACTCTGAATAGTCTTTTTATCCATATAAATGTCCAATCCTTTTCTGAATCTTGCTAAATCCTTAGTGGCAACAATTTCCTTTGGCAATGCATTCCAAGGACTAACTACAGGTTGTACATGAAAATATTTCCTTTTATGGGTTTTTAATTTGACAACATTTCATATGATTGAATGTCTTCTTGTTCTTGTGTCATGAGACAGGGAGAACAAAAGTTCCCAGTCTACCTTCAGTAGATATTTCTTGTTGAAGTAGAACAGCCCCTCATTCAAGATACAAGTAAAAAGCAATTTAGCTGCCTTATGAAATAGATAGCTGAAACAATAGGAGTCACCACCCCAAATGCTGGCCACCTGAAAGGCTGGAAAAAGAGTTGAGCCACGCAGCCTGAGTGTTTTTCATTGGAGTCGGAATGCAAAACAGGGGCCTGGGTATTGTTTGATGGAGCTTCATATGACACAGTGTGTGCTTGTGTGACTGAGAGAGAGAGAAGGGGCAGAAAACACCATAGAAGTACATGGAGAAGGCAGCAAGGAAGTCCTAGAGACAATCAGAGAAGCACTTTTAGCATAACTCTGAGAAAAAGCTAAGAGACGGTGTTTTGGGGTAGAGTGCTGGCTGGAAAGAGAATATAACTGAGCAAAGAAATGATCTCCTGTTATTTGATTCTTATTGCATTCAGGGAATCAGGACTTTATCACAGAATCATAGAAATGTAGGGCTGAATGGGACCCTTGAGAGGCTATCTAATCCAGCCTAAATCATTCCTGACAGGTGTTTGTCTAACCTGTTCTTAAAAACTTCCAGTGATGGGGATTCCACAACATCCCTTGGAAGCCTATTCCAGAGCTTAGCTATCCTTATAGTTCAAAAGTTTTTCTTAATATCTAACCTAAATCTCTCATGCTGCAGATTAAGCCCATTTCTTCTTTTCCTATCTTCAGTGGACAAGGATAACAATTGATCACCGTCCTTTTTAACATGTTTTAAGGCATATCAGGTCCCCCCTCAGTAAACATGTCCAGTTTTTTAAATCTTTCCTTGTAGGTCAGGTTTTCTAAATCTTTTACAATTTTGTTGCTTTCATCTGGATTCTCTCCAATTTATCCACATCTTTCTTTAAGTGTGGAACCCAGAATTGGACACAGTCTTCCAGCCGAGGCCTCACCAATGCTGAGTAGAGAGGGCTAATTATGTCCAAAGTCTTATGTACAACACTCCTGTTAATACACTCCAGAATTATATTAGCCTTTTTTGCAACTGCATCAGACTATTAACTCATATCAGATTTGTGATCCATTATGACCCCCACATCCTTTTCAGCAGTTATACTGCCTAACCTGTTATTCCCCATTTGCACTTGTGCATTTGACTTTTCCTTCCTAAGTGCAATACTTCTCACTTATCTTTACTGAACTTCATCTTGCTGATTTCAGATCAATTCTCCAATTTGTCAAGGTTATTTTGAATTCTAATCCTGTCCTCCAAAATGCTGGAAAACCTTCCCAGCTTGGTGTCATCTGCAAATTTTGTAAGCACTCTCTCCAATTCATGACCCAAGTCATTAAGGAAAGTTTTGACTAGTACCAGGCCCAGGACAGACCCTTGAGGGCCCCACTAGATACACTCCTGCAATTTGACAGCAAACCATTCATAACTATTCTTTCAGTATGGTCTTTCAAGCATCCGTGCACCCATCTTATAATAATTTCAGTTAGACCACATTTTCCAAGTTTGCTTATGAAAATGTCATGTGGGACTGCTAACAGTCTTACTAAAAAATCAAGATATATCACATCTACAGCTTCTTGACAAATGCATGCTGGATATTCGTTATAACTCTGTTATCCTCCAGGTGCTCACAAATGGATTGTGCAATAATTTGTTCCAATATCTTTCCAGGTATCCAAGTTAGGCTGACTGGCCTATAATTTCCTATAATTTTTTGTTCTCCCTTTTAAAGATAGGTACCATGTTTGCCCTACTCCAGTGCTGTGATACCTCCCCAGCACTTCCTTGAGTAGTACCAGGTCCAGGAGTTCTCAAAAATAATCGTTAACAGTTCTGAGATTGCTTCTGCTTGTTCTTTAAGTACCCTAGGCTGAATTTCATCAGGCCCTGATGACATAAATACATCTAAATTATCTAAATATTTTAAAACTTTTTCTTTCCCTATTTTGGCTTACATTTCTTCTCCCTTGTTTTTAATATAAATTGTATTGCGTATCGGGTCACCATTAACCTTTTAGTGAAGACTGAAGCAAAATAAGCATTGAACACCTCAACCCTCTTGGTGTCATTCATTATTAGCTCTCGTTTTCCACTAAAAACAGGACCTACACTTTACTTAATCTTTCTCTTGCTCCCACTGTATGTAAAGAATCTCTATTTATTGCCTTTTATGTCCCTTGCTAGATAATACATTTTGTGCCTTGGCATTAATGATTTTGTCTCTGCCTGCCTGTGTTGTTCCTTTGTTCTCCTCCTTAGTAATTTTTCCTTTTTGATTTTCAAGTCATTAACGAGCTCCTGAATGAGCCCTATTTGCTTCTTCCTATTTTTCCTTCACATCAGAATAGTTGGCAGTTGTGCCTTTAATATTGTCTCCTGGAGAAATTGCCAGGTCTCTTGAACTTCCATTTCCCTTAGATTTTCTTCCCATGGAACATTATCTACCAGATCTCTGAGTTTGTTACCGTCGTTTCTCCTTGTTCTGCTGCTCTCACTCCTTCCTTTCCTTAAAATCAGGAAATTTATCATTGCATCAGCATTTTCACCCAAATTGCCTTCCACCTTCATATTTGCTACCAATTCCTCCCTGTTGGTCAGAATCAAGTCTAAAATGGCTGTTACCTGGTTCCTTCCTTCACTTCCTGAAACAAAAAGTTGTGCCCAACAAAGTTCAAGAACTTATTAAAAAAACACAAAATGTGAAATATTACTTTTCTAACAATGTCTAGTAGTTAAAATTCCCCATTACTACCAGCCCTACCATTACTACCAGGTCTTGTGTTTTGGATATTTCTGTCATTTGTTCTAGAAATGCCTCATTCACCTCTTCCTCCTGATTTGGTGGTCTCTAGTAGACCGCTACTATGACATTGGTCCAGCTTTTTTCTCTTTTATCTTCAGAGATTTCACCTCCCTTTCATTTCTTTTTGGACTGCAGAACAAGTGTATATATTCTTGATGTACAAAGCAGCCCCTCCTCCCTTTCCCCCCAGCCTGTCCTTCCTGAACACACTATACCCCTCTATACCAATATTCCAGTCATTAGACTTATCCTACTAAGAATCTGTGATGCCAAGTCATAATTATGACCATGGATTAATACGTCCAGTTCTTCCTGATTATTCTCCATACTCCTTGCATTTGTGCATTGTCATCTTAGATATTGAGCAAGTTCACCCACTGTTTTCCCTCTTGCAGCTCCTATGACCCTTCTGTAATTTTTCAGCTCCCCCAAATGTTTAGCCCTGTTTGTCAGACAGGGATGTGTACAGTCTTGCCTAGTGGTTAGAGCAGGAGTCAGTAGCCAGGAATAGAAGCCCAGGGTCCGAGCTGGAGTCAGAGGACAGATACCAGAGCCAAAGATCAGAGTCAAAGTCAGAAGACAGGAATCAGAGCTGATGGTCAATGGAGTGAGGCAAGGCAGGAGTGGGGCTGGGTCCAGGGCAGAAGCAGAACTAGGAACAAGCAAACGCAGGAACTAGCGCAGCCACGGGCAAATTCTTTGAGCAGCCAGTGCCCTGCTGCTGGTGGTCTTAAGAGCAGGTCTGCTGATCTCCTCAGCCAATCAGGAGGTCTGGCCAATCAGGTGATTCAGCTGTGAGTCCTCTGTTCCTCCCTAAGGAGGTGGAGCTACCTGGTCCCAAGCTCAGCTGCAAGCTCTAATTCCTGACACTGTGGTGATCACATGGTGAGTCCACCTAGTCTGGTGAGTCCACCTGTGAAGATGCTCTTCCCCTTCTTGATCAGGGTCATACTTGGCAATATCAGTAGTGCCCACGTGGATAATCTTCAGGGAGTAGTGGTCAGGAGAGGGCCAAATGAGCCTCAGCAACCTTTCTGTAATGTCTCAAATGAGGGCTCCAGTGGGCCGTGCACATCCTAGGACATCAGGTCAAGTTTCCAGATGGATGCCTCTGTCCCCACACAATGTAGTCCCCAATCATCACCACCCTATACCCCTCCTCTTGGGTGTAGTGGCATCCCAGCCTTGGGGGAAAGGTGGTTTCTCTTCCTCAGCCATTGAAGTCTGTTCCTCTTTTCCAGTAGAGCATACTGGCTTATCTTCCATGTACATTCTTTGTAAATAAACAGTGTTGCATCAAAGAAATACCTGACTCCATCATTGGTTTCTCATCCAGTTAAAACAACTCACAAGACCCCAAATATTGGGGTCAAAAGGGGTAACAATATACATTTATCATCTCCCCTCTTATTTGTCTACTTTCTAAGGTAAACAAACCCAATCTTTTCAATCTGTCTTCATGTGATGGTTTTTCCTTGCCCTTCTCTGAACTCTCTCTAGTTCTGCTATAACTGTTGTGAGAGGGGGTGACCAGTAATTTACAGAGTATTTCAGATGAACATAAACCTAACACGTAACTGGAAGGTGTATATATTGATGGTTGAACCTCAACATGATCCTAATCTTGCAGCTCTTATTCATAAGACTAGCCCCACTGAAGTGAGAGACCCCAAACTGGGCCCCAGATTCTGGATTTATAACATGTTTCAGTGACCAGATGTAAAAAGGGAACAGAAATTGTATGTGAGTGAGTGGAGAGAGGGAATATTTTAAGTATAATGGGGGAGGCAAAGGAAAAGAACATTCTGGAAGATGAAATTTTAACTAAAGACAGACAGTTTAAAAAATAACAAAAAACAAAACAGTCTTTGTGTTGGACTCTGTGCTGTTGAAGGATTCCTTTAGGCAGAATAAATAACCTGACATTCTACAGCTAACTTGTCTGAAGTCATCATTAACTCTGCTTAGTTTTTATCATTATTTTAAGCAGAGACGTCATATGCTACAAGTTCAGGTTCAGTTTAGATTAGACTCGAAATGTTTAAAGGCTTTCCCAATGCTTCTCCAAACTCTCTACCCCTCCTCAGTCCACAAAACTGATCCTGAAACCCCCATAAGAAAAACTCATGAAATTCCTGCTGCTCCCTGGTTCTAGCAAAGCCAGAAATGACACAAAAAAGCTTCCCACAGCATTTCAGCACTTCATTCTATGAGATTTTTTCAGCCAAAATGTGCCACTGTGAAACCTTCTCAATTTTGCCCTACTCCAGCTCCAAATGAACTCAATAGCAAAACTCCCTTTGATGTCAGTGGGAGTTGGAACAGGTTCATAAAAGTAAATTCTGCCCCGACACCCTGCAAGTTCCCTGACAATGGAACCAGTGTGGTGAAGAATTTGGGTGGCTATACAGCTGATGCGCACTACCAGCACTGCATGGAACCCACACTACAAGGACTTTCTACCAGCAGCACAGGGAACCAAATATTGCATAGATCCTCTAGTCCTCCACTCCAGGTGTGAGTGTGTGTGTGTTTGGGAGGGTGTCCATAAGTTACCCCCATGCATCTGTTTTTCTCATCTTAGGAACTTATATAGTCCCATTATTGAGGTATCTGAGCACCTCATGATCTTTAATACTATCCTCATAACACTCCTGTGAAGAATGGCAGTGCTGTTAATATTATCCCCATTTTACAGATGGTGAACTGAGGCAGGTAGGTGCTGGGTGGGATTTTGAAAAGCATCTCAATGGGAGTTAGGCACATAGGTGCTTTTGAAAACCCACCTCATAAGTGTCTAGCTATCTAGCCTTGCCAAAGATTACATAGGAAGTCATTAGCAGCACAGGGAATGGAACCTACGTCCCAAGCTAATGCCTTAATCTCTGGACCAGCCACCTTTCCAGTTCTCTGGTATCTCTCACACACATTTTTCCCAGCACTCAGCCTAGCTTCTTCCAAAACTGAGCTTGTGCAAACCATTATACAAATAGATTGTATCCATACATAAAATAGACTTATCCAACGTCTCTACATGCATATGCATGAATACAGCACGTTAATTAAATTAAAAAACAACAATTAACTTACACAATGTCAGCAAAGGGACTCTCACCAAAACTTAATTAGAAAACTTAGCTCCCCATCCTATGCAAACTGTCCCTGTTCCTCCACAGTGAGATTTATACAGAGAGAAAACCCAACCTGGTCTATGAGATACAGTTGAAGAACCAACTCTACACTAGCACAGCTGTTCATTAAGTACCTTGGGAAGAACATCAGCTATAATATTCCCAAGTGCGAAAAATACAACACACACACTGAGGTCACGTTTTCTGAAATATTTCATTACATTGAACACATCTTCCTGATTTATTAAGTCCTTTAATACAATGTGAGTGTTTCCACATGTCTGTGTAGGCATGAACATAAACATATGCTTGTAAACTCTCACCGACTCCTCAACCTTTTTTTCCATTTGCCATACACTCTTAAAGCCTGCCTTGCCTAATCGAAATGTAAGATTTCATAAATGCTGCAGCTGAACAGAACAAAATTACAGCACTCCCTAATATCGCAAACATAATTAACTTTGAATTATGTGAATTAACTGTGCCTGACAAATTATCATTCAGCTCTGAAATTAAATTCTTTCGTACCATTAGATTTGTTTGTTAAGCTCAAGTAGGCAAAAGTAGTATTTAATAAAGTAATAATGATGTTTTGCTGAGAGTGCCTTTGAGAGAGATATGGATTTATCCAAAATAAATCATGGAAGTGCTATTATTAGCTCATTTGCAAATATTATATACTATTGGATCTGCATAATAAAATTATGAAAAAATGTCTGAGGCAGCTATGGGCTACTCTATGGCTATTAAAGTAAACTTTTTCTAATCACTTCTTTAACTTTTTCTTTTTATGTGCCTATTTAGCAATGGACCCTATGCATAATATAAATATATTTAACACTTGGTATAGCTATCATGCCAATTATAGCTAATGTGTCAGCATTTCTTAAAAAAAGAAAAAAACACCCTAATTTCAGAGATGTCAAACTCAGCTGAATGTTTCTACCAAGCCTTTCTTAGGAAAAGAATGTTTGGACTTTTCTCAGATAGAGCACAAATATATAGAAACACGAACAGAAAAAAATTAATGGACATTAGAGAGAGATAAGATCTGTTAGGCTACTTCATCCAACTCATTCAGAATTATTTCTTGCAGTATATTCTCCCATGCTTTAGTGCAATTTAGTTTTAGATAACACAAGCCAAGGGGCTTCTACCACTTCACTAGGAGATATTCCACAGACTAACAGATCTTCCTTATTAAGAACTTTCTTCTAACATTTAGCCTAACTTTTTCTGTGCCCAGTTCTCCTTCATTAAGGCCCTGAATTGGTGAGGTTCTTAAGCACATGTCTAATTTTAAGCATATGAGTAACCCCATTTAAATCAGTGGAGCTACTCACATGCTCAAAGTTAGGCACTGGCTAAATTACTATGCTGAACTGAGATGGTTGGGCCACACTCAAACATTTGTATCCCTCCCTTTATCCTTCAAATACTATCAATGGGTACCATGTCTCTCCCAAATTGTTGCTTAGCTAAGATCTATATATTTAATCCTTCAGATTGTATCATAAATCAGTGCAGACCCTTAATCATTCACCTTTTCGGTCAGAGAAAAGTTTGTCTCCTTTGTTTGTGACACGATCTGGGAACTACTGACATTAGATATGAAAAAGATGTATTTGGTCACCTAATGTATCTCCTTGCCAATTGGACTGTAATTTTCCAAACAATGGCTATCTGATACTCTGGTTAGCCAGGGATGAATGGTCTGAAGCTACATTCCAGCAGAATTTAGGGGTTCTGCAGGTCTTTCCAGGGCTGATACTAAGCTTTCACAGAGCTCCTAAGATTGTCCAGAGTGGAACTTCTTTGCAGCTCCTCAGAATCTTAGCTTCAGCCCTACACAACAGAAGACGTTGAGAAACTAAAAGCTCCCAAATATCTGATGTCTTGGTTTTATGAACATTTGCAAACATCCAAATATCTGAATTTTAGACACACACCCACACCAACATGTATCAACTAATATTAGAAAACAAGAAAAATGTTTTAAATATTAAAAGCAGATGTTTATGAATTAACTGAACTAATCTATAAAGTCCTAAACACTGAAAAAACAGAATAGTGAGAGATGAGAAGAATAAGCTTAGTAATGGAAATATATAAAAATTACACACAAAGACTGTGTTTTTACCATGTCAGAGTCAGAACCCACAACCACATGTACTCCAGGGCATGATCTGATTGTCAATGTCTAGCAGTATTCACTACACCAGATAACAAAATATTTGCAGAACTGGGCTGTAAAGCACATTGGTAGGGGTTTTCAGAAGTATTCAGTGTTGGCCTAACTTTGCTCTCTGTGAAGTCAGTGGTAAAACCCCATTAGGTCAACTCAATGAAACTACTAGTGTTAACACAAAGAAACCCTTTTCTTTCACCCTTGACCAGCAGTAGGGCACAACCCTCCCATACAAGCCAATGTTGACAGCTTTTGAAAATCCCATCCAATCCCACCTTTGTTTTAACAGACAAGAAGAGAAAAAGGAGAATAGAGGGAAACAAGAGATACATATTAATTCTATGATCACAATCCTGAAAAGTCTATGGGACACAGGTCAATGGGCCTTCTCATAGGGCATAAACATGAGCACATGCAAAAGTCTTTGCAGGATTGGGGCCTATTAGAGCTGGTCAAAAATGATTATTGTTTTTCAAAAAAAAAAACCCACTAATTTTCATTCCCCCCCCCCCCAAAAAAATTGAAAATTTTTGCTAAACCCCTCCTTTTTTTTTTTTTTCTTGTTCATCCTTTTTTTTCTTACCTCTTCTCCCTCCCCAACTTTTTTTTCAAGTGTCAAAAATGGACAGAAAAAATGAGAGGTAAAAGGAAAAAAGCAGGGAGGTAGAAAGGGAGAGAAACAGGGGGATGGAAATAAATGAATCAGTTTTCCATCAAAACAGTAAATTTCAAATGAAACATTTTCATGAAGAAAAAAAGCCAATTTTTCTTGAAAAATGTTTGTGAATGATGATTTTTGACTAGCTCTAATTTCTATAGTTCCAGGATAACCGAGTTCTATGGGAGATCCTCTTTTACATCTGTCATAGCTACCCCTTTCTTGTCATTTTTTTACTTTAATTTCTTTTGGGCTCAATTGTGCCTTTAATGGAGAGTCCCAGAAAGGAGACAATGTGGAGCCACATCACCCCAGGGGGAGCTCTCTGAGGAATTTTGACTCAGGGAGGGCTAAGCTCCTTCTGGACCTCTCCTAGCATGCAAGGGGCACACTCTCACTGTGATACTCCACCAGGGACTGTGGGATATTTACTCCTGAGCAATTGGTCAGTGCAGTTGGTACTTAAGGGGAGGAGCAAAGGCCATCTCTACTCTCTTGTGAATCAGGAGTGTACGGAGTGACTGCAGTCGTGCCCCACTGTGGCTCAGGGCTGCAGATGTTTGTGTGGGTGAACTCCTTACACCTTCATACCGTTATTAATGCGGCTGCAGCAAAAGCACTCAAAGTGTATGGCTGTCATGCAGGGCAAGATACAGGGAGAGTGCTCTTCATTACAGTGTATTGCGTAGGACTGAAAATCTGCTGTAGTTTTGACACTATTTGATCTTTCCAGGTGTTATGAAGAAGGACCTTTTTGGAAGAAGCAATAATAAAGGACTGGCTGTGCCTTTCATTTGAGAGTTTGGACCCTATCATTTTTACTTGGTGCAGTAATGAGAAGGGAAAGCTACTGTGCAATTTAACAGTGAAATCACTGTCGTTTTCATTACACATTTTTTCTCTATCAGATAACCCCGGAATACTGTTCCAGATTTTCCTTTTGTTCTGAGCCTGTAGATAATGACTCAAATCATACTGAGGAAACTGCCTTAATCACAAAGACAGACATAAAACTGGTGAAAACCTTGCAGCAGATTATCAAAAAATTTCCAACAAAACAATTGTATTTTTTAAGACTGCCACTGACACAGACCTTTAAGAGGATTATGTTTTTTAAAAGCCCATTATACAAACCACTCATGTTGTGCATGTATTTCACTAAGAGAACCTATTGGTATAGAAAACAATCTGCTCTGTTTCATGTTTCTTTGAAGTCACAAACTGGAAATAGTGTCAGTGCAGTCTATTATCATTTCCATTGCATGAGAATAAGTATTTGCACCTTCTCAGATTTTCATTTGCAGAATTTAGTAGGTGGGTGGAGGCTATGGAATGCACAACGGCAACTAATATTTTTTGTCCTGTAAGGATAGCAATTATATTAGAGTATAAAGAGCAAGAGCTACTATAAGCCACATACACGAGATGGGTACAGATATATAGCAGAATTTCAAACAAGCAAACAAAAGTTTATACATACAGGATATGTTCTTGCCCATTTTAAAGTTTAACCCTGATTGCTTTTTCGCTGAATCTAGGGACAGTTTGTGGTCATGAGCAAAATTTAAGCAAACCACTGCAGGTGAATGATCACTATCCTTGCTGGATTTATAGCTAACGTAAAATCCACTCACACTAACACAAATATTTTTTTAATTTTTTTTTTAGAAAAAACAAATAAGCAAATCTAAAACTTGTCTGTTTCCAGCAAGGATGGAAGAAAGAGATATTACTGTTGCTATTTTGGAAGTTGTTCAGATACTGCAGTGATGGGTAGCAGTATAAAAAGATTAAGTTAGATAAATAGGCATGTTGTTTAAACTTGAACCAAACCAGATTCTAAGTTCTTTTGTGATTTGATTTACATACCCCTAATGAGATCTATTAGCCACCAGATACTATTCAGCACAAGTCTCAAACACACTCAGATGATGGCTACACATCCTGAAACAGATTAAACAGATAAGAATTTTTATCCTTCTAATATTGTGCCTTAGGTGAGAAAAAGTAAAAAGCCTAGGAGCACTTGCAGGAACACTCCTCAGTACTAATGCTGAAACAAAACACAACCCACAGCGTGCTACAGAGCACATGCCAGACAGAAACAGAACTTTAATATCCTAAATCTAAGTATAACTAGAATAGCCTAACAATGATCCAAAGGGTGGCTTTTTGAAGATATTTACTAAAATTTCTCAAATTATACTACATATTTACTTAATGTATATTCCAAAGATGGCTGCCAGACACTGACTTACTGCAACACTGATAGTGCCAGGTATGTTCTTAGTACAAGTATTGCAGTAGCATGGGAATTTTTTTATCATCAAACGGTACAGGACTATTGATTTATTTTTTTGGTTCTCTGGTGTTTCATTTCCTTGTTTAATAAAAATCCACTGTAGCTGGCTAGAATCCAAAGCTGCTGGGAGTTCAATTTCTTCATAAAAGCATGGAAAATCTGAGCTTTCCTATATAGTAGGAGAGCTTTTTAAATCCTTGCTTAACTTGCTTCTCTAAAGCAACTTGTTGCCCTTACAGTACCAAGGCATAATGAAATGAGTTAAAGTACAGTGTGTGCTTTAATTTTCTTTGCTTTTATTGGTTTATGTCACAATTGTAATGTTATCAGAAATGGAGGGAGGAGGGGGGAAGAGCACAGTGTTATTTTGCAATTTCAGTTCAAAATGGGTTTGTGAATTTGTCAGGAAGGTAGCCAAACTAGTTTGTGTAGGTGTGCAGGCCAGAAATTAAAAGGGGGTTTGTATTTCCCATGAGTCAAAAACGAGTGGACAGATTATCTGACTTCCTTTGCTCTCCTTGTGCCATTCAGCTGGTGCAAAGGCTGGGCTTAACTCCCCACCTTGTCATAATAACCTTGGCATGGTGGAGTTCCCAGCAGGTGTAGGGCCACAGTAGCTAGATCCTACATCTCCTTTTGGCACAGCAGCTTGGCTGTGAGTGCCAAGCGTTTTGGTTACCTCTGGTGGTGGATGCTTCCTTTGCAAGAGTTAAATCAGCCTTAGGCAATTCAAACATGAGTCCCGGCTGAGACAGTGAATCAGGAAGCCATAACCAGCTCCCTGACAGACCCCACTTGCGCAGTCCAGCAGAAACCAACAGCAGCAGAGAATTTGGGTCAAGGTGTGGATTCAACAGAATCTTATATGTCTACACAGGTTTGTGTAGGTTAGCATGAGTCTACTGCTTTGCAAGAAACTGAAGCAGTCCTAGTGGTCACAACTGAAAATAGTAGAAATGTTAGGAAAACAGAATTTCCATCCCAATGGAAATTCTTATATTTTGAAATCTGTTTCCATCACAAATTGGGACAAAATTCAAAATGTTAATTTTTTTTATGGACTGGAAATTAAAAAAAAATCATTTTGAAGACATCAAAATGACATAATCGTTACATTTCATTTAAATTATGTCAACGCATAATATAAAAAAACTGTACTACATGTAATAATTATTGGACATAACATTAAAATAATATGCTTTAATACAGAAGTCAAAATGAGAAAGAATGAAATGGGAAATTTGGAACAAAGTGCAATGATAACAAAACCAAATACTCCATTTCAACTGTGAATCATTAAAAAAAAAACCATTGATAATTTCATGGAAATGACACATTCCTGTGAAAATTTCAATGTTGCCAAAACAGCATTTGCTGACAGAAAACTGTTTCATCAGAAAGTTTTCAGCCAGCTGTTGAAGATACCATGTAATTTGCCCCTTGTTATTATTCCCAAGAGCACACAGTTAAACCCCCAAATTAAACTGGTGAACAAGGGCTTTGGAATACACACAGTGCAAACGCCTTCATTGACACAAATGAAGCTGCAATGAATTATAACTGGTTCATGGACAGCAGCCAAGCTCCAGCCACGGTTAATTTTGAGTACTTTTTTGGTTTGAATAGAGCATTTCACACATTTCTAGTTTTTGTCCAATGGTAGTTTATTTTTAAATGACCCCTCAAATGGTAGTAAGTAGTGTATATGTCAGTCCACAAAATAGAACAAAACACCGTGTGCATATGGGTGTTAATGAACTATAATTACATAATTATTAGTATTATGAAAAACAGAAAGGCAGATGTCTCCATCCCTCCTCTGCCCCTCCCATAAGCAAGTGGTTGGAAAGGCAATGTAATCTAATCTGATATGACACACAGCCCAATACACTTCACACGCAGCTCAAAACAAGCCACAGCAACAGTTGCAGTATTTTTCCTCTTAAGGTAATGAAAAAAGATGTGGATGGTTAAAGGAGATTTATCTAAACTTTTACCTCCAGAGGGCCAGACTCCAGAGGACAAAATGTTAGGAAGACCATGATTCAGGCTGTACATTTGTCACAGACATAATTTTCATGATAAAATAATATGATGTTTAAGGGACGTTCATAAAACCCAGGGGAGCATTTTGACCAGTATGATGCAGGTGTGTTCTGCCACTAACCAGAAGCCAATGAAATGGTGAAGGGAGCCAATGGTGAAGGGAGAATCTGGCTCACTGTCATCTGTTCACTACTGAGCAAAATTAATCCATAATTTAGAATAGCTTTGGCTCAGCATGTGTCCAATCTATGCTTTTTTATTTCATATTTTTAACTACTAGGGCCACATTCACTGGGACTACTTGAGGGGTAAGATACTACTCAACTGAAGTAAGCATGGCAGAATCTGGCTCTAAATATTATTAAATGTTTTTAAACAACTTATTGTAAAAGAAAAGATATTTGAATTTGCTCAAAAGCTCCCCATGATAAATGTATTTAATTTTAACCTTGTGTATCACTTCTTTTCCTTTTTTAAATGTCTGCAATGAATAATACAAGTTTTTGCAATGATATAATCATGATTTTCCCCATTTTGCTACGACAGTCTGCTTTATCTGTAATTTCCTAATTTAATTTATATTCTGACAAAAGGGTATACAATATCTCCATGTTCCCCTACCAAGAAGTTGAAAATGTACACACAACACTTAAGCAATTTGAAAGTCCCCCTGACCCACCTGTGGGAGTGGAAGTTAGGTTGTGGGAACCTAGGACTGGCAGGACAAGGAGACTGGGACTGAAAAACAGTACAGAGTAAAGGGAGAGGAGACAGATCTGATGAGGAGCCTTAATGCAGGGGAGAACTGGGACTAGCTGGGCAAAAAGACTGTGACAAGGAATGGGGGGTAGGGGACACTGAGATTGGATGCAGAGCCCTGTGAGGGAAATTAGTATTGGAAGCCAGTGAGGAGGGGGAACTTGGGTGGGGGAAGCAACGGGAGACCAGAAAGAGGGGGTGGGGAAGACAGAGAGATCACTTGAGTAGCTGACAGGGATTGGGATTGGCTGGGGAAGGGGACTGAATGTGGGTGCGAGACTGTGACGGGGAGTTTGGAGGAGCATCACTAGGAATTCTTGGTAAGGAGACTGGGATTGGGGTAAGAAGCCTGAAGAGTGGAGTCTGGGACTGGCTAGGTGAAGAGAATGGGACTGGGACAAGGAGCCAGGTGCAACGAAGAGGCAGGACGGTGACAATGGCATGTTGGAGGGGATGGAATAGGAGGCCTCACATTGGGAGGAAATGGACAGAAGAATCTGTGCCCACTGAAGCACACTCCCTTCCTGATTCCAAAATGGAAACCCAAGATCCCTGAGTCTCACCATTCCTCTGCTGTCAGCAAATATCTGTGAAAACCCACTGACAAACTATGTTGCATCCTCTTACAGTGCTCATCCACATAAAGGATGACAACCTACTACTGCTATCAATTATTTTGTTAGCTCAAGTAGCAGAGCTATGTTAAAAAAATTCACATTGCAAAGTCAAGCAGGCAAAAGCTAGGAAGAGATAGTATGAAGGTTGTCTTTGACTATATGAGTTGAGGATTATGCTTTTAATTTCCTAATTGTTCTATAGACCTACACACGTAAATCTTAAACCTATACATTCTTAAACTGCTATTTCAGAACTCTATTTACTTCTGAAACTGAAATTTCCTAGTGGGTTTATTTGCAGAGTATTTTAACTGTAAATAAGTAGAGGTTTCCCAGAGGGTTTACTTCCACAGTATTTCAAATGTGAAATGTGTTAATTGACCTATCAATAATGTATTCTCACTCATCTAATGAAGAAGAAATCCCAGTGTTAAACAATTGGCTCATTTTGTAATAATCCACTCCCTTTAAAATGCCTAACAGATTATGCATATTCATTTTGCTTAAAAACTGCATTTTCAATGTGTTTGAGAGACCGACATATCTTTTATACATCCTTTCACAAAAAGCAGAGGAAACACCAGCAAAAAGAGGAATCTCCCGAAACTGAAATAACCCTGCTAAATATTACCACAATACAAATTTCAAATATTTCAAAGATTTAATAAATGTTCTATTTAAATCCAGCTCATCTTTTTAGAAGATAAACATCAAGGGCGGGCTCATTGATTTCAACTGGAGTTTTGTCATTGACTTCAGTGGGTTCAGGATTTCACCCCAAATAGATATGATCTAAAAGCATTTGCCCAGTAGCAAAATTTCAGATTAGGACAAGAAAGACTACTTTTTGCTTTTGGATTTGAAACAGTAAACCTGGGGGTCTCTTTCCCTGCCAGATAAAATCTTTGACCATTTAACTGATTTTATTTTTAAAAACATTATGAATTCAAATCATTCAGAGCAGTGAAAAAGTAACAGCACACTCAGGGGAATACTGTCATATTTCACATTTATTCTCCCTAATCAATTTATTAAAAGGTGCTTCCAATTAAGGCCATCTGAGATTCGATTCAGTAATAGGATATAATTAGCTTCATATAAAGATTCAACAGTGGGAATCAATGTGATCCCTAAATACTTTATTCTGTTATTTGAAACTGGAAAAAGACATTCTTTTATCAAGCATTCCTTCATTACATTATATTTTGTCACTATGGTGCAGAGGATTATTTCCATTAATCTTGAACCAGAGATCAGTCCATACTCTTCAAGAACACTTAAGATTAGAGGGACCGGATTTATTTAAACCAGAAAAAAAAAAAAGGAACATCCTCTGTCATCTAGTGATACAGAGTGATCATTCTTTTCAGTTCTAACCAGTTTCATTTTTGCAATTATTGCTAATATACATGTGTATGGCTTAAGTGAGAAGTCAAATAGAAATGGAGAATGTGGGCAATCCTGCTTTGTTTCTGGAGTGAAAAAAAAAGTCTTAGACTTCTCTCTATTTATTAGCATAATATTTTAATGTACATTTACCAGTTGGGAATGTTGAGATCTTAATTTATTTCTATGACTATGATATGAAGCTCAGACTAGATTAACGTAATGGCCTATTCTGGGTTTAAAATATAAAAATGATTTTTTTAACTTATTTTTCCTTCAATGAGGAAGATGGATTTGTTCCTTATTAATGCTTTAGATGGATTTCAAAGATGAAATAGATCTGTTGGTAAATCATTTGTTGCTAAAAAAAAAAAATCAGGAGAAACTCCTAATTTATATACTATTACAACCTGTTTATTTCAACATAGTAATTTGTTGGCTTTTCATTTAAATTGCTTCTTACAAATGAGGCCCAGCTTTATTTTCAACTTGGAGCATGATCTGACAATGTGAACTGTTCCATATTGCAGTTTGAGATTTGTTCTGCATCCTTTCAATTTAATATATATATATACTCTTAGAATGCATTATGAAGCATAGAGAAAAAAGCATAAATACCTTGGTTGAGAATTTTTATGCTCCCAGGAATCTATTAATCTCAAATCCTAAAAGTGTTTCAATAATGCCCTTGAACTCAGGAGTAAATATGCTAGAGGCTCAGATTTGCCTTCTGAACACAGCACACTGTTAAGACTACACACAGTTTTCATACTATTTGAATAGGAAGGTAATTCCAAGAAAGTATTTCTAAAAAAAAAAGGGAGGGACGGAGGGTGTGTGTGTATGGGTGTGAGTGAGAGAGAGAGCCTCCCCCCCATACCTCCACCCACCCATCAGGAGAGATATGGTTATCAGGGATCAATCACTGTCTCACAGTAGTTACAAATATTTGATTTAAATATGATATAACATGTAATGACTCCATATAACTTTAACAGATACAAAAGCAAATATATTGGGGTGTGATGTTTAGGGGAAAATGAGGAATTTCATTTATATTTGTGCGTTCTGGTTATTTAGTAATATTGTACGTTATAAAGTTGATCTTTCTTTTTGGATTTACTGTATTTTTAAAGTATTTGTTAGAGGCACTTCAAGTGTTCAGACTGAAAAAAATAAACATATGGTGGGTTTTAGTTGTAAGAATATTTGTGCCCAATATTCTTACAAATAAAACCCACCATATGTTTAATTTTGCTGCTTTTCAATTTCATTGACTGTCTCCTTGTTCTTATATTACGGCAAAGGCTGTATAGACATTCCTTCTCTATTTTGTACACCTCTAACATGTTCCCCTTCACTCATCCCTCTGTAAACACTGCAGCTATACCTCTATAGAGTAGACGCTTCCCACATTGAGGAAAGGATTTTTCTCCTGTCACAGTCAATCCAACTTTCCAAGAGGTGGTAAGGTCGATGGAAGAATTTTTCTGTCGAGCTAACTGCATCTTCAGTGAGGCTAGGTTGACCTAACTACATTGCACAGGGCACAATTTTTTTCACAGCCCCAGCTATATAATTTAGTTTATCTAATTTTAAAGGTGTAGACCAGCCCTAACCTGAACAAGCTGAGTCTTTTCAGTCTTTCTTCATACAGAAATCTTTCCATATCTCTAAATCCTTTTTTTCTCTGAACACCTATTTCTGCTACCTTTTTTTTTTTTTTTTTTTTGAGACATGCTGACCAAAAGTAACACGTTATTCCAGCGGAGAGGCATACTATTGATTTATACAACATACGATTTCCATATTTTATTTAAAAGCACATTTTCTTTGCTTCCTTTTTAACTGCTGCTGCACAATGAGAAGTTTTTACTTGCCTGTCTACAGTGAAACCCAAGTTTTCCTGGATGATTAGTTAGTTTAGAGCATTGTAAGGTTTAAGATTAGTTCAAAGTGATTTCTTTCAATGCCCCCTGCAGCCTCAGTGGCAAGTGGGCTTTCGATTGGACTGGCAGGGGGAAAAAGAGTTGTAGCTCCTTTAAGGGATGTCTTCCCTTATCCCCCACTGACCATTGCTTCCTGTTCTCTGTTTTCTATTTTAGCCAGTTACTCGGCATATCACTCCATAACTATTTAGTTTCTTTAGTAACTTCTTAATGGCAAAATTCTGATCTCCTTATTCAGCTGAATAGGATCTTAGTCCCACTGGCTTAAATGGGATTAGTTGCAGAAGAAAGTATTACTAAGAATGAGTAAGGATAGCAGAATCAGGCTCTAAACATTCACCAGTTTTCACATGAGAATTGCTATCATGTATTTTAGTATTGGCACAACAGATTAATTGAACAATTGTCAATTTGTGGCTCCACCTTCTCTTTCCCCTCTCTGCCCTCTTGTACATGCAAGGGTTTTATTGGGCATCCATCCTCTGCTCCCCTATGTTATGACAGTGCTCTAGAAAAGACATGTCTGTATATATGCAAATAGTTACTAAAAATAATGCCATCTGCTGGCATAAATTAGGAGGCTGAATAAAGTAATTGTTGTTAAACACTTTAAATGGCTTCCTGTGAGCAGCTTTTAACATTCAGCTAACAAAACTAAAATGGCTGCAGAGTAACATAGGAGGGGCTTTATTTCCCCACAGGACCATGTAGCTGGAGTACACAACTGAGCCTAGAATTCTTTCCTTCGTGAATTTGGTAAGTGAAGAAAATGCTTTCCAAACAAAGTGCCATAGCAATCTCTGACCACTGCTAACATTCAAGTACTTGATTAGAACAAGGCAGCCTAAGCTTAGTTCAAAACTCTTTTATTTCCTGCAGCTCACATATCTTCCAAATACTGATAAGAGGTGACTTTTTTTTTTTGGCCTGGCATGCAGAAATTGGAAAGGGAAAGTATATAGAAGTGCAATGTCTGATCTCTATGCCAGTGCTAGAAATCAAACACAAAACCATGCCCAGAGCTAAGCCACCATGCTGGCAGCTAATTGAAGAGGTGGGTGGCTGCTATAACACACAGAGTACATGAACAAAGTTGACTAAATGCTACACATTTTAAATGTCATCTTACTGACAATATTAATGTAATTCCTCTTGTCTTTTCTTCCTCCTGTCTTTCCTCTGATATGGGACACATTTTCATGTGTCTTAAGTAACGTGAGGATTTCACAAATAATACGCTGCTAACTGATTTTTTTGTGATTTTTTTTTTCTACAATTACTGCAGCAATTGTGATTTTCTTCTATCTTCAGTGTAAGTGGCTTGTGAATATAAGTGACCAATTCTGGTTGTATGCTACTCTAAACAAATGCTGCTTTATATCTGGCTGCAAAGAGTTAACTGACTGAAGACATTAAGTCATTACATAAATAGATCTGTGCTTATGGTAACATGGTAAAGGTGCATGCAAGATATGTAATGTGACGTAGATACAAAAGTGACTATATAGTGATCCCTACTTGCAACTTCCCTATGATGAAATAGCAAAAACTGTAAATTAAATAGTAACAAAATATGATTAGCCATTTCATTGTGTATGGGGCCCCCAGCCAAAACTTCAAGTTACCCTCCCTTACAGCAAACTGCTCTGTGATTCAGCGACCCGCTGGTACCAACTGGCAAATGACACAGGGGCTGCATATAGTTTTTGCAGTATCCCCGGGTCAGATCTATGTATAATAGTTCACCAAGGGGTGGCATGTGAGGTCTCTACTAAGAGCCAGTAGCTCACTGGTTGTCAGAATCACTGTGAAATGTATGTATGGGTATTATTTGAGGAGTTTGGTACCTATACAGAAAATTATGTTAAGGCCTTTAGAGTTAAGGCAAGTCACCAGGAGGAATGTTCCTTTTAGACAGGAGGTAGCAGACAAACATCTCCCTGTCTGGTCATTTGCATATTGTATGCCTCACAATGTATGTCTTTTTGCATACTGAGCCAGGACCTGACTGAGCAATTCATAAATCTATAAGAGAAAATCTACAGTAAGAAAAAAACAGGGTGGGAGTGGGGGCGGGGGTGGAGGTGGAAATGTCCTATTTATAATAAACGCAAAGGATTGATTGGTGTATCTTGAAATGCAAAGAGACACACTGAATCCTTCACTGAGGAGGCAAACTTATAGCATGCTTGACTCTTGAACAGACATCCTCGTTTTTTGTGATTTTAAAAAAACCAAAATTCTCTGACAGAAAAACATAAAAATCCCTTCCCTTCCCCCCCCCCCATCAAAACAATTTGCGGAAATCTACATGAATTTGCAAAACGTTTCAGTCAACCTGAATCAGCATACACAAATCTACTTTTTTGGCAAACAAGGTTGCTGGCTGAAAATTTTTACCCAGCTCTACATAGGAGTGAATCTGACTTTAAAAGCAAGATGTTTCCCCTAATTAGCATATGCTGAAAATGCACTGCACTCTTCAATCCTTAACCTCACCTTCCAAGCTTGCTCACTTACCTTTCTCCTTTGCTTGGGTGTTAGACCATTAGGTGTGTCCTACCCTAAGTACTGCTGCCTGAAAATGTAATTAAATGTACAATGGCTATCTGTCTGCACAATTATCCATTTTATATGAACAACTACCTAGTAGGCTCACTGTGTTACAAAGTATGAACTTAACAGAAAAACCACAAAGACAAACTATTTAATTGCCATACTACTAGGTAAGGAATAAAATTGTGGCATTTTTAATTAATATCTGTCTAGAAATTCAGCAGTTGGCATATAAATAACAAAGAACATGAATCTTTGATTTACCTTAATGTAATATGTATTTTTAATACAGCAATAAGGGCATTCAATACAGATTCATAGGTTTAAGGCCAGAAGGAATCATTGTGATCATCTAAGCTGGCCTCCAAAGAACCTCACCCAGTCATATCTGAATTAAGTCCACAATGTTTGTTTGAGCTATTCAAGTCTTGATTCAAATACATCAAGTTATGCAGAACCTACCACAATCCACCACATCCCTAGGTAACATAATGGAGCATAGCCCTGCAAAATGAACAACAAAACAAAACAAAAACATGCATTCGGGTTTTTGTTTTTTATAGGCTGCCCTCCTGTTTGCTCCTGGTCTGATTTTCGCTGACACAAACAAATCAAAGTGCTTAATTCTGCCACTATAAATCATGTATGTAGCTTTCTGCTCTTCAAATAGTGCCATTGAAATTAATGGAATTATTCATGTAATAAGTGGCATAACTGATCCATTAATGTATATCTAAACCCAGGGCAGTGAATCTGAAAGATACCAGTCTGCATCTAGGAGAAATCACTGCCCTTTTATTGTTTTATCTTTAACAAAAACTCATATGTGACCTTAAGTTTTTTCTAATACGATCCCTCCAAGAAGACTATTCATGCTTCCTCGTACATGCAGTAGACAAGCTCACATGAAAGCACCATCTTGATTTGTCAGAGTAGCAGTTTAACACTAGAAAAGTGAAAGGATCGCTCTTTAGCCTTCAAAGTTGAAAGCATTTCCTCTGCAACATTCCCAGGCTTTGTCAGATCACACAGGAAGAGAATTTTCAGGTATCATTGTAGACTGTTAAACTGATCCATGTTCTTCTTCCTTTTGAAGAAATGTTGTATTGCAATGACTGCAGTACTTTTCCTTGTCAACTACCACAATGACATTCCATGACTCCAGGTTTACTGGAGGTCTGTGCCAGAGGGCATATTTTAGTACTACAATACAGCTAGTCATTATGCAAAAATTCTTGATTTTTGTCATGGTGGCAGGGAGGGGGAGGTCATATTTTTAGTTTTCAATCATGGCACAATACTGTATTTAAATAAGTTGTTTGTAATGAAAATTATAAGACAGAGCCAAATGTCCTCTATTTTTCAATTAAATTGTTCTAAACCGTTTGAGTTTATTTACCTCATAATTTAAAATCATCAAAAACCTCCTATGCCACTACATTAGATGTGTGTGTGTATATATAGATAAATTGTGGGAATTCTTGGAGGATATTTGCTTAGGAGAAAGTGGCTATTTTTACAAAGTTATGAAAAATAATAATCCCTGAATATCACTGGTTTGATGATAGAAGTCAGATCTAGGACAAACTTACGGTCTTATTGATAAAGCAACCTTCAATAAAGGCTAAAAGGGGACCTGTAATATACTGCTTAAAGAGATATTATCAAAAAAAATTACAGATGGTTACATTTCCACTAGGATACTTCAAAAGTTGAAGAGATCAAATTACTTACTCAATATTTCTGTGTCAACATCTTGCATCCCAAGGAATCATTGCAAGGATTTTACTGACACATTTGACATTTTCAGGTCTTCTGCATGCAAACGTTTGAGAAATTGCACCAGGTTTCAAGTTTGATTCAAGTTTGATTCAAGAATATGACAGGTTTTGACAAATTCTAATCTAATCTGTTGGTTCATCATTTTTTCTTGAAACAGAAAACATTTTTAAAGATAGTTATACAAGGCAGTTCTTCCTATAGGTAGAGAAGAAAATGGCTTTGCCTATAAAAATTAGCCACCATTGAGTCTCACACTATTTCTTGTTTATTCTTATAAATAAAAAAAATATATTTCAGGTAACTAATACACAGTAGCTATTTTTATCCATCATTACATCTACCTCACTTAACTGATCAGTAAACAGACGGCATACACTGGGCTTTTCATTTTAATTTCAATATTGTGTAATAATTTCTTAAAAGAACTTTGTTCCATTTTTAACTTGGCATCAGGACAGATTAATATTCGCATGGCTGAATTTGATAGACAAGTTTGATTAGATTTAGGGTTTTGTTTTTGTTAATTCAGAGCTATGCTAACTGTTAAATACTGAATCCAGAATTAACGACAACATTAAATGCATCTGACTATATTTTCACATCTAACATCTTTGTAATAAAACTGCTCTTTCAATAAATAAAAACGGGGAGATTCATTGCTGTGTTGTGTTTTCAGAACTGCGGCCTCTCCCTGAACTCTGAAGCACAAACCCTCTACAGGGGGAGGAATGCTGTCATTTTAGCTATAGCATTATTTTCATATTGTGCCTCCAAAATGTGTAAAAATAAAATTGACTGTCACTCTCATTTATATTTAACATCTTTTTTTAAACTTGTCACAATATGTCCTTATCCTCTGGCTGGCATATAATGCTCTAATTAAAATGAATATATCATCCTGAAATACAAGCGATTCTATACCTCACAAGAATAAAACTTGAATTTTAAATATAGTTAATATGAAAGTCAATGCAATGTGGCAAAAATTGGAATCAGCTGCAGTACTTTAATTTGGTGTTTGGTAGCAAGGGGTGAACCTGAGCAGTAAATTTGCCTGTGATAGAAAATGAGGGATAAAAATTTCCTAAAAAGGGTGCATGGGGAAACAATGAAATATAGTACACACCACTGAATCAGATTGCACTTAACAGGGAAATCTGTTTAAGTGAAATTGGTTCCCTGGGAAACATCTAAGCCTAATGGTACATCATGACCATACTGCTGTTTAATGGGGATGATAATTCTGTTTAATAGGGATACCATCAAGTGATTAAGTGGTGCTTAAGTCTTTCTGTGTATCTCATTTTCATCCCAGTACTATCTGTTTCCTCCTCTCACAACACATTACACTACCTCCCTTAGCTGGATACATACAGAAAATGTGCAAAGTAGGTATGAGCTCAACCAACAAAGTTTAGATCCAGACCCAAAGTATTCCAAAATTTGAGGGCATACAAATTTAGTGTTCCAATTTAGGTCCAATTTATAATATGAAGTGATTTATTTATGGTCCTAGACTCCAGTTTGCTTGCTCAGTCTGTGTGTGTATATATACATACTGAGGTGCTAAGCCAGTGGTGGGCAACCTGTGGCCCACATGCGGCCCATCAGGGTAATCAGCTGGCGGGCCGCCAGTTTGTTTACATTTGCATGGCCGCCCGCAGCTCCCAGTGGCTGCGGTTCACCGGTCCCGGCCAATGGGCACTGTGGGAAGTAGCGCGGGCCGCAGAGACGTCCTGGCCGCCGTTTCCTGCAGCTCCCATTGGCTGGGAATGGCAAACCGCAGCCACTGGGAGCTGCGAGCATCTGTGCAAATATAAATAAACTGGCAGCCCGTCAGCGGATTACCCTGACAGGCCGCATGCGGCCCATGTGCCGCAGGTTACCCACTACTGCCGAAGATCATCTGAAACTCCTGGAGATATTTCTCATAACTACAATATTCACAGCAATGGGCATAATCTATGTCTGAGAGGGAGAGAAAAAGTGAAAGGTGCAACTGTGAGTCCAAAGGAATTTAAAAGGTTCACAAGCTATAATTCTGCAGGGAAGAGTGTGATGACATAATTCATTGATTCAGGCAACAAGACATTATAAGAAACAAAGGGGATCTGCTACACAGCATTCAACTTACGAAGATCAAGAATGAAAATTTTCTAGGCTAGCTTTTATAGCAGTCAGGACAGAAAATAAATTCACCAATATTTTAAACACCCAGATATCTACTGAGTAACCAATACAGCCAAACACAAAATAAGGAGGCTTCTAAATAGAGCTAGGTAAACAATTGAATGAAAACAATTTATTCAACAAATTTAGCTCTTTTTATTCTGCTTGAGCTATCCACAAAGAGACTTTCTGGTTTATGCAAATCATTTCAGGAACAGTTCCGAGGAACATATTCCATCTTATGGATTGCTTGCAAACTGTTCATTACAAATATTTCACCTCTGATATTGATCACTTGAGTTATATAGTACAGTATTGTATCTGGTCCTTGACTGAATGATTCCCAGTAATTTGGGTCTCCTTCAGCGGGGCTTAAATATGGGCTGTGCTAGGCTCCTTGGGCTTGTCGCCTTCCGGACTGGGGGGGGGGAAAAGTGGCAGTATCTTTCAAATACCACCTACTTGTTCCACCAAAATGAGAAGTTACTCACAGTAAATTGGTAGATCTGTGACCATCCCTCTCCTTCCTTACATCAGGAATGACAGGTAATAATGCTGACATTGACATTAGCTCAGATGCCCAATGATTATAACACAACATTGTGATGAATGGGAGAGTTCACACCTCTCAGAGCAACCGTTACTAAGTTTTTTGCAGACTCACATAAGTATTTTTGCATCAGTTACACTCGGTTCCCACTGTTGCAACCATAACAGCTGGAAACTTACTTTTATAATGAAAACTGGGATTCTGGAGATTAAGATGGCAGCTTGAGATAGGCGTGAGTATGGCATACCCTTATCCTTCTGAATGGGCTAAGAGGGCAAGGGAAAATCCTGTCCTAGGTTATGACTAGCAAGAGAAATAAACAGTTTTCAGAAGTATCAGGGTAAACAAGAAATTAGGTTCAATGATAAATGAGGAAGGGGATGTAATGTGACAATACATCAAATGGAGAATAATCAGAGGAAGGAAACAAAAATGAACAGCAGGCTGGAAGACATGACTTACCATGCTATATATATTTAGCTCTTTTAATCTTTACTTATAAGAGACAACTAAGAACGGGGCCACAGGTAGCTGAGCAAAAATGAGGAGGCTTTGGTGAACTATGGAAAGGCAACAGAAAAAGTTAAGTGAGGGATTCAGAAATGTTATCCCTAAAAGTCTCTGAATATCCATATGCGACTTTTTAATAGATTTTTGTTTTGATATGCCTTAAAATGCAGCATATACAAGTAGCAATTCTACTGGGTATTTATCTAGAATAATGTATAAGAATAGTTTGCCAACAGCAATTTATGTTTTGTTAAACTACTGGCAAATGCTTCATCCCAAAACCAAACAGCCCCAAATACCCTTGTGTATTTCCCAACAGATGTACACATTACCAGATATAAGCATATTGTAAAAATATAAGCAGATAATCATAGAAATGTAGGGCTGGAAGGCACCTGTTTTTTTAAAAACCTCCAATGTTGGGGATTCCACAGCCTCCCTTGGAAGCCTATTCCAGAGCTTAACTACACTTTTAGTTAGAAAGTTTTTCCTAATATCTAACCTAAATCCATTATTGGTTGTCCTACCTTCAGTGGACATGGAGAACAAATTGATCACCATCCTCTTATAACAGCCCTTAACATGTTTGAGAACTGATACAAGGTCCCTCCTCAGTCTTCATTTCTCAAGAATAAGCATGCCCAATTTTGGTGTGTTTTTTTAAACTTATAGATCAGGTTTTCTAAATGTTATTATTTTGTTGCTCTCCTCTGAAATTTCTTCAATTTGTCCATATCTTTCCTAAACGGTGTCACCCAGAATTGAAGACAGTATTCCTGGTGATGCCTCACCAGTGCCAAGCAGAGGGACAGAGTTACCTCCCGTGTCTTATGTACAACACTTCTGTTAATATATCCCAGAATAATATTAGCCTTTTTTTCACAACTGTATCACTCTGTTGACTCACATTCAATTTGTGATCCACTATAACTCCAAGACCCCTTCAGCAGTACTACCACCTAGCCACTTATTCCCTATTTTGTAGTTCTGCATTTGATTTTTCCTTTCTAAGTGAAGTACTTTGCACGTGTCTTTATTTAATTTCATCTAGTTGAATACAGACCAGTTTGTCAAGATTGTGTTGCATTTTAACCCTGTCCTGCAACATGCTTGCAACCCCTGTTCGGTGTCATCTGCAAATTTTATTATAATAATCTCCATTCCATTCTTAAATCACTAATGAAAATATAGATTAGTAGTGAACCCAGGACTGACTTCTGTGGGAACTCCCTAGACACATCCTCCCACTTTGATAGCAAATCATAGATAACTACTCTGAGTGTGGTCTTTCAACTGGTTATAAGCCTACCTTATAGCAATTTCATCTAGGCTACATTTGCTTATGAGAATGTCATGGGGGACTGTGTCAAAAGCCTTACTAAAAATCAGGATATATCCTATCTACTGCTTCTCCCCTATACACTAGGCAAGTAACCCTGTCAAAGGAGCAAATTAGGTTAGCTTGCAATGATTTAGTCTTGACAAATCCATGTTGGATATTCGTTATAACCCTGTTAT
Source organism: Terrapene triunguis (assembly GCF_002925995.2). NCBI lineage: Eukaryota > Metazoa > Chordata > Testudines > Emydidae > Terrapene > Terrapene triunguis. Next base: position 1,111,174 of record NW_020664393.1, read on the forward strand.
CCTCCAGGTGCTTATAAATGGATTGTTAAATTATTTGTTCCAGTATCTTTCCAGGTATCCAAGTTAGGCTGACTGGTCTATCATTTCCCGGATCTTTTCTGTTCTCCTTTGTAATACAGTATAGGTACAATGTTGCCCTTCTCCAGTGCTCTGGAACCTCACCTGTCCTCCAGGAACTTTCAAAGATAATTGCTAACAGTTCTGAGATTGCTTCTGCTAGTTCCTTAAGTACTCTAGGGTGAATTTTGTCAGACCCTAATGACTTAAATACATCTAACTTACTTAATATTTTAAACCATTTCTTTCTCTATTTCGGCTTACATGCCTTCCACCTTATTCTTAATATTAATGGTATTGAGTATCTGGTCACCATTAACTTTTTAGTGAAGACTGAAGCAAAATAGGCATTGAACACCTCAGCCCTCTTGATGTCATCCATTATTAACTCTACTTCCCCGCTAAGTAGAGGACCTACATTTTCCTTTGTCTTTCTCTTGCTCCTAATGTATATAAAGAATATCAGGTCTTATGTACCTTGTGTTATGTAACTCGTTTTGTGTCTTAACATTTCTGATTTTGTGCCTATATGCTTGTGCTATTTTTTTGTACTCCTCCTTAGTAATTTGTCAATGGTTTCCAGTTTTTGTAGGATTCCTTTTTGATTTTCAGGTCATTAAAGAGCTGATGGAGCCATATTGGCCTTTTCCTATATTTCCTTCACATCAGGATAGTTGGCAGTTGTGCTTTTAATATTGCCTCTTTGAGAAACTGTCAGCTCTCCTGAACTCCCATGTCCATTAGATTTTCTTCCCATGGAACCTTAGCTACTTTTCCTCTGAGTCTGTTAAAGTCTGTTTTCTTTTAATATCTGTTTTTAAACAGGTCTGTTGTCCTTATTCTGCTGTTCTCACTTCTTCCTTTCCTTAGAATCAGGAAAGTGAACATGAAAGGATCACTTTTACCCACATTGCCTTGTATCTGACCTTCAGTTTTGCAACCAAGTCCTCCCTGTTGATCATAATCAAGTCTAAAATGGCTACCCCCCTGGTTACTTCCTCTAATTTCTGGAACAAAACCATTGTCCCCAATACATTCCAAGAACTTATTGGTAATTTTCTGTTTTGCTGTATTACTTTTTCAACACATGTCTGGTTAGTTAATCGCTAATTGTTATATTGAACATGTTACATTTCTAAGGGCCTCTGTAGCGGGGTGGTCACCCACTCCTGGCCGGAAAGGGTTAAAAGCCAGCCCTTGGAGAGGGCTGGGGCTGGGAGCCTTAGGCTGGGCTGATTGGGGAGGGAGCCTCAGCTGTGGCCACGCCCCAGACAGACCCAGCTGGCCCTATAAAAGCCAGGGAAGCCAGGAGCAGACACACAGTCTTTCTCTGGCTGTACAGGGAGACAGGGCTGGCTGCCGGGGAGCTAAAGAAGGTATCTAGAGTGGAGCAGGGCTGGGGGAAGGCCAAGGGAGCTGGGGAGCAAACAGCCTGGAACCCCCCGCCTTCCAAGCTACAAAAGTATGTATTGGATGAATGGACTATAAGGTGGACAGAAATCTGGCTAGATCGAGCTTAATGGGTAGTGATCAGCGGCTTGATGTCTAGTTGGCAGCCGGTATCAAGCGGAGTGCCCTGGGGGTCAGTCCTGGGGCCGATTTTGTTCAACATCTTCATTAATGAAATGGATGATGGGATGGATTATACCCTCAGCAAGTTTGTGAATGACACTAAGCTTGGGGGAGAGGTAGATACGCTGGAGGGTAGGGATAGGGTCCAGAGTGATCTAGACAAATTGGAGGATTGGGCCAAAAGAAATCTGTGGTTCTACAAGGACAAGTGCAGAGTCCTGCACTTAGGACAGAAGAATCCCATGCACTGTTACAGACCGACTGGCTAAGCAGCAGTTCTGCAGAAAAGGACCTGGGGATTACAGTGGACGAGAATCTGGATATGAGTCGACAGTGTGTTGTCATAGGTTTCACCCCCACTCTGAACTTTAGGGTACAGATGTGGGGACCTGCATGAGAACCCCTAAGCTTAATTACCAGCTTAGATCAGTAGGCTGCCACCACCAAATCATTTAAACAACTGTTTATGAGTCATTTGGGAACTCTGTCTTCCCCCCAAAATATCTCCCTCCCAAGTACTATAACCCTTCCCTGGGTAGCCTTGAGAGACTTCTCCACCAATTTCCTGGTGAACACCAATCCAAACCCCTTGGATCTTAAAACAAGGTAAAATCAATCAGGTTCTTAAAACAAAGACTTTTAATTAAAGAAAAGGGGTGAAAGGAATACCTCTGTGAGATTAGCATGCAAGCTACTCTCACAGACAACAGATTCAAAACACAAGGGATGTTCCCCTGGGCAAAACCTTAGTTACACAAAAGAAAACCCAATTTGATTATTCCTCTATGCAAAAAGAAAACGTCACAAAAGGAAATAAACATAAGCAAATTCATTCCTTCTCTAATACTCACTACCCTGGTTGATTCCTGGATCTTTTCACTCCGGCACAGAACTTAATGAATGAACAAAAGAACTTCCCTCCTTCCTCTTGAAACATCTTGTCCCCCGATTGGTTCCTCTGGTCATATGTCAGCTAGGCTATGTGAACTTCTTAACCCTTTACAGGTAAAAGAGGAATTAACCCTTAACTGTCTGTTTATGACATGTGCCCTTGTTGCCAAGAAGGCTAACAGCATATTGGGCTGCATTAATAGGAGCATTGCCAGCAGATTTGAAGGAAGTGATTATTCCCCTCTATTCAGCACTGGTGAGGCCACATCTGGAGTACTGCGTCCAGTTTTGGGCCCCCCACTACAGAAAAGTTGTGGACACATTGGAGAGAGTCCAGCGGAGGGCAATGAAAATGATTGATTAGGGGTCTGGGGCACATGACTTATGAAGAGAGGCTGAGGGAACTAGTCTTATTTAGTCTGTAGAAGAGACAAGTGAGGGGGATTTGATAGCAGCCTTCAACTACCTGAAGGGTGGTTCCAAAGAGGATGGAGCTAGGCTATTCTCAGTGGTGGCAGATGACAGAACAAGAAGCAATGGTCTCAAGTTGCAGTGGGGGAGGTCTAGGTTGGATATTAGGAAAAACTATTTTATATTATATATTAGGAGGGTGACAAAGCACTGGAATGGGTTACCTAGGGAGGTAGTGGAATCTCCTTCCTTAGAAGATTTTAAGGCCCAGCTTGACAAAGCCCTGGCTGAGATGATTTAGTTGGTGTTGGTCCTGCTTTGAGCAGGGGGTTGGACTAGATGACCTCTTGAGGTCTCTTCCAACCCTAATCTTCTATGATTCTATGAAGGTACCTGGAAGCTCGGGCAGGCAATTGCAGAGGGAGGGCTTTCAGAGTGTGAGAAAAGCACTTCAGCAAATCACATAGCAGCTTTAGCGCTCAGTAGGCATTGGCATTGGCTCAAGCAACTGACTGAAGGGACATGGAGCCAGTCTCTCCCACCTTGTGCTGATGGACCTGACTAACAGGGCCATGATAACAGTCTAAAAATACTTGAGACGTGTAAACAACAAGGAAGGAGAGATTTTTTTTTTTTTTAGACTGGTACAAGGAGCTAGAACCTGGAGTAATGAAACACAATTAAGAAAGGCAAAATATAGGATAGATATTGGAAAGCTTTGACTTCCTGAGAGTGTGGGCAGAGGTGAAAGAAAGCCGGTACACCCTGGCACGGCGTACCAGCAAGAGCCGGTTTGCCGTACCGGCTTGACCCAGCTTCCCCAGGGGGCAATTTAAAGGGCCACCAGAGCCCCGCTGCTGGAGCTCTGGGGTAGGGCTGCGGGGCTCTGGGGCCTATTTTAAAAGTCCGCTGCTTCCGCTGCTTCTACCGCCCCAGCCCATTAAATAGCCGCCGGAGCCCCACCGCCACTACTCCAGGGCTCTGGCGGCAATTTAAAGGGCTGGGGCAGTAGAAGCAGGGGAGCCCCGGGCCCTTTAAATAGCCCCTGGAGCCCAGGAGTAGAGGGGGGGCTCCAGGGGCTATTTAAAGGGCCCGGGGCTCCAGCTGCTTCTGCCGCCCCGGTCCTTTAAATAGCCACGGGAGCCCCGCCGCTTCCCCAGGGCTCCCGTGGCTATTTACAGGGCTGGGGCGGTAGAAGCAGGGGAGCCCTGGGCCCTTTAAATAGCCCCTGGAGCCCCGGGCTGCTGCTGCTACCCTCGTCGGGGGGAGGGGCACGTACCTTACAGGATGGGCTGAGGCTAGCTCTGACTCCCTCAGCTACACCCCTTTCACCCTAGGCCCCGCCCCTTCCGGGGGCCAGAGCTGGCCCCCGTGTACCGGTAAGTCACTGGACTTACTTTCACCCCTGAGTATGGGTGATTAAGCTGTTGAATAGCCTCCAAGGAGAAGTGGTGGAAACATGATTATTCCGAGTGTTTAACATTACATTGGACAAAACACTATTAGTCAGTTTTTGTCATAGTGGGAAACTGTACTTAACACAGAGACATAGCCAATGGTGAATTCCCCGTACACGGGGAAACTGCTGGTGGAGACAGATCTGCCACCTCTTGCACCAACCACCCCACTCACACTCAGCATGTGGGATTGGGTGGGCATTCCACCAATGAGGTGGGGTGGAACAAAGCAGAATTTTGCTACACCTGATCCTTCCACTGATGTAAAGTCACTGATAGACCTTACATCTGTAATATAAATTAGAGCTGCTCCTTGCAGCTCTAACTTGTACGGGAGCCAGGCAGCTTGGGAAGAGCAGCATAATGGGTTTCCTGATGGCTGTCCCTATAAAGTGTAATAAAGGGTGTATTCCTACTTTGGAAAAGGTTGGATTGGATGAACTCAGATGTCTTTTCCATCTCTCTGGGATCTCTGTAATTGAATCTGAGACATTTGCAAACCAGTCAGACTATCTTGTACCTACAAAACTAGCAGAACTCTAAAACTGTCATTACATTATTTGCCCTAACTTTAAATTGCAACACACATCTATGACGCTGACAAATTATTCATATATAACTTAAGAATAAAAAAACTGGTGTGACACTTGATATGGTTTTTAAATCCAGGAAAACTGAATAAAAGATTCTTAACTATTTTACAGTGGTGGATTTAGCAACTGAACCATCAAAAAAGAAAATGATTCCTTGGAGACTAAAAAGAACCAATCAACATAAATTTGTCTTATCAGAATTAAGTTTCAGAAAATCTAAGGACATGACTTTATACATCATATCACCTACAGGAGGATTACAGCAGTAGGTATAATGTTGCTTCAGTGCATACCAATATATTATTAAGTGTAATTTGCAAAATGCAGAAAATCCCAGCAGTCATCAATTCTCATCTGTGTGTAATTACCTGTAAAAGATCCAGATAAGTTTGAATCATTCAAGCCACTGGTGTTCTCCATGACCAGCAGCTTCTAATAAGCATACATGATCAGTATGAGTTCTGCTTCCTTAAAACTGAGCTTTTAGAAATATCTGCAGAGACAAAAGCTGTAACAGAGAGAAAATAAAGTATACCCTGTGGAGTATTACAAGGCAGTACATTCATTAAGCAGTTCTTATGACACCATAAATGCTTTAGTCATAAGAACTCAACATACAATTACAGCCTAATACTCCAATAGGGACTACTTTGCTTTTTATAATATATGGACTTTCCTTGCACAAAAAATAAAAAGGACCAGTAGTTTATTTCTTTACAATTTGAGAGTGACTTCCCCTTTTGAAAGATACTCAAAATGTTTTGAAGTGGGACTATGTAATATTTAAAGTGTCATTCATCACTAATGTCCTATTTAAAGATCTATCCTATGAGGACAATAATGAATGATATATAGAAACACTTTAACTATAACCAGTGACTAATATTACAATTGCTTATATGATGTTTGTATGAAAACACAATGTAGCAATAGTTTGCAGTTAGCAATGGCGCAATTTGACAGGTACACCCAGCTGGTTAGCCAGTGTTGGTGCTAGCATGAAAGTGTTACGTGGGTTCTGAGGAAGGTGGCTTGTTACCCCAACTTGAGGTGGTGAGTGGTTCCGGAGATAGTGGCTCTAGAGTGTGAGCTCAGTAATGTATAAGGAGGAGCCAAACATGGAAAGAAGGGTTGAGCTGATTTTGTCTTTTCTTTTCTTTTCTTTGTTAATTAAGCTATACCACAGGAAGGGGAATGCATTTGGACTTTACCTAGTGGGTATATGTACACTAGACTTTTACATATCTAATTAATTCATTGTCAATTAACTCAAAGTATGTAATGCTTTTATAGAGACCAGTGTGGACACTCACCACTTTGTTCTGTGCAGGCGGTGTAGGGGTCAGTAACTACTGCCAAGGAAAGTTCCTGCACTCAGGATCCACTTACTGCTGTGTGCCCACGGAGGCCTGAGTTCTCTGGCTGAGCTCTGTGCTTTCAAAGTGGTAGGATTTGGGCCACTGATTCACTGACCATTTTGCCTCAGTAAGGTCTGAGGAATCAGACCCAAAAGTTATTTCTTTACCTGCATTCAAACTTCTGTTCTGCAGCTGTGGACATGTATGTTTTCTGTTCAGATACAGTTAGGGAGAGGCGAATGCTTGTTGTGATTTCTATTGTAAATACTTGGGAGGTGCTCAGTTCCTACAGATGAAAGCCCTATAAATATCTGGATAGATTAAACAGAAAAGCATCTGGACCTAGTAACTGTCTAGCAAAGTGCGGGAAGGCTATAATGCCGTCGTTTAACCTTGAAGTTTAATCCAATCAGGAATCCAAACTCAGATTGAACTCAGAGAATAGCTTATTCTGTGAGAATGCTTTGGGGTATTTTGTGGAGGGTATTCAAACAAAAAATACCTCAGCAATGTGAGAAAGTGGAAATGCTGCTAGAAAACAGAGCAAGTATTTGTTTTGTGCTTGATTTTACCAGAATATGAAATAAGCAGCAATATAGAAGTAAATAAATATAGAGGCAGTATGTTAGTGAAGCCTAAATAGTCAGTCAAGACTATTAAAAAGTTGTCAGTCCACAGATTTGGACATTTAAAAAAAATAACAAGTGACTGTAGTGATGGATTTTGTTGTAGCATTTGGCAATTTACAAGTGCACCTAAATGGCTCAGCATGAAGTAAGACTGACTGAGGAAACATTATAGCAGTCACAGTACATGGCCGTTTTTTTGATGGATAAGAAGTTGTAAGGACAAGATGATAGCGCAGAATGAATTAAATTGATTAACAAGGACATGGGAGGGAATGAAAGAATTTACCACCCTATCAGGAAAATGATCAAAAGGAAAAAAAATGCAGAGGTCACAAGATCAAAATAAACAAACAACTTAGAATGAAATCCGAACACCAAGGAAAAGGGTGGGGGGAGTAACATTTCCTGAGTTTGGTTAAGATTTGGGAAGGCATTTGTCCAACACTAACAGATGAGAAAAGTGAGATGGAGGAAAACTAAAAACACAGTGTTATCCTTAAAGCAAAATCGAACAATGGAGTTTATTATGGGCAGAGCTGTGTATACTTAAAGTTGCCTGATACATTCCATTGTAAGAATCTGTTTTCAGTGCTTTTAACTTTTCTAAATGTTAACTGTTCAGGCTGAAATTTCCCATGCCAGCTGTCTGTGTCAGGCTGAATTTTTTTTAGAAAGTTTCAGGGGGGGGAATGGTTAGCTGTTTGAGAATGAGGTTTGACAAAACAGTTTTCTATATGTTAAAAATCTCTTGCAACCATTTCACTAAGAACTTCTAATCCATCTGTGCTTTGGAACAGGAACTTGAAATTTGACATAGGAAATTTGACCTTTGTGTTAGGGATGTGCCTTTTGCTATTCTCATGAAAAAATGCCTAAATTTGGCCAAATTATAGAAAAAATTCAGTTTTCACCTGCCAAGTAGAGATTTCTCAGTTTGTCAGCCAACAACACATATGTAAAGATGGGTTCTAAATTAAGTGTTAGCACCCAAGAAAGAAATCTTGGCGTCATTGTGGCTAGTTCTCTGAAAACTTCATCTTAATGCACAGCAGTGATTTAAAAAAGGCTAATAGAATGTTAGGAATTATTAAGAAAGAGATAATAATACCACTGTATAAACCTATGGTGTGGCCACACCTTGAATCCTATGTCCAGTTCTAGTCACTGTGGCAGGGTGCTGCTAGAGAGGTCTTAATCAGCTCCTGCCACTCCAGCCCCAATCAGGGAGATAGCCTGATGCTTGCCTGCCTGTAACTGACCACATATGCCAGCCTCATTAGCAGGAGCTAATAAGGCTGGGAGGAAGTGAGAGGAGGAAGAGGGAGGGGCAGAGACCGGGGCAGGAAGGTCAGGCTCAGAGGGAGGTGAGAGTCTTCTAATCTGTTGCTGGCCAGGCGTGTGATAGGCCAAGCTGTTGTAAAAAGCCTGTATATAGTTGGAAGTTGGTGGTGGGGACTTGATCACAAATAAAGAGCACAAATGTTGCATCAGCCTGAAGTGTCCCTGAGTAGAGAGGGAGAAGGGCTGAACCAGAGGGGCATGGTTTGTGCCCCGTTACAGTCACCTCAAAAAAGATATAGTGAAACTGGAAAAGATTCAGAGAGGGCAACAAATTTGATCAGCTTCCATACAAGAAAAGCCTAAAAAGATTAGGGACAATTAATGGGTGGATACGATAGAGGTCTATAAAATCAAGAATGGTGTGGTGAAAAAGTATTATTTTCTCTAGGACTGTTGATTAATTGCAGTTAACTCAGGTGATTCATCACGATTAATTTTTTTAATCACATTTTTGAGTTAATTGCAGTTTTAATTGCACTGTTAAACAATATAATACCAATTAAAACTTATTAAATATCTTTGGATATTTTTCTTTTTCAAATATTGATTTCAATTACAACACAGAATACAAAGTTACCGTGCTCAGTTTATATTTTTATTACAAATATTTGCACTGTAAAAATAAGGAAAATATTATTTTTCAATTCACCTCATCCAAGTACTGTAGTGTACTTTTACAAGAAAGAGATCACAACTTACAAATGTAGATTTTTTTTATGTTACATAACAGCACTCAAAAACAAAACAATGTAAAACTTGAGAGCCTACAAGTCCACTCAGTTCTACTTCTTTTTCAGTCAGTCACTAAGACAAACGAGTTGTTTATATTTAGGGGAGATAATTTACGTCACCTGAAAGTGAGAACAGGCGTTTGCATGGCACTTTTGTAGCCAGCGTTGCAAGGTATTTAAATGCCAAATATGTTAAACATTCATATGTCCCTTCATGCTTCGGCCACCATTCCATAGGACATGCTTCCATGCTGATGACGCTTGTTAAAAAAATAATGTGTTAATTAAATTTGTGACTGATCTCCTTGGGGGAGAATTTTATGTTTCTTGCTCTGTTTTACCTGCATTCTGCCATATATATCATGTTATATCAGTCTTAGATGATGACCCAGCATATCTTCATTTTAAGAACACTTTCACTGCAGATTTGACAAAACGCAAAGAAGGTACCTATGTGAGATTTCTAAAGATAGGCACAGCACTCAGCCCAAGGTTTAAAAATCTGAAGTGCCTTCCAAAATCTGAGCGGGACAAGGTGTGGAGCATGCTTTTATGAGTCTTAAAAGAGCAACACTCCGATGCAGAAACTACAGAATCCAACCCACCAAAAAAGAAAAAACAACCTTCTGCTGGTGGCATCTGTCTCAGATGATGGAAATGAACATGCATTGGTCCGCACTGCTTTAGATAGTTATCGAGCAGAACCCATCTTCTTGTTTGTCTGAGTGATTGTTTGAACAAGAAGTAGGACTGACTGGACTTGTAGGCTGTAAATTTTTACATTGTTCTTTTTTAATGCAGTTATTTTTTGTACATAATTCTACATTTGTAAGTTCAACTTTTATGATAGAGATTGCACTACAGTACTTGTATACAGTGAATTGAAAAATATTATTTTTTCAGTGTCAATATTTGTAATAAAAAATAAATATAAAGTGAGCACTGTGCATATTGTATTGTGTTGTAATTGAAATCAGTATGTTTGAAAATGTAGAAAACATCCAAAAATATTTAAATAAATGATATTCTATTATTAACAGTGTGATTAATTGCAATAATTTTTTTAATCACACCATTAATCAAGATTGTTTTAATCTCCTGACAGCCTTAATTTTCTCTTTTCCACAATATAGAAACCAGGAGTCACCCAATGAAATTAATAGGCAGCAGGTTTAATACAAACAAGAGGATGCACTTTTTTCCTCACATAACACACAATGAGCCTATGAAACTCATTGCCATAGAATGTTGTGATGGCTAAAAAAGAATTAGAGAAATTCATGGAGAATAGGTCTATCAATGGCTATTAGTCAAGGTGGTCAGGGATGTAACACACACACAGAGCTCTTTCTGTTTGCTTTTTTAAAAAAATAGGAAATTACATTAACAAAAAATCATAAAAGAATGCTAAGGTTGCAAAGTGAAGTAGACAAAAGTAAGGAAATGATGGAATTTAGGATTGCCTGTGTATTTAGTGTATATGTAAGGGGACTATTATCCCCTTACTAACATTCAGTGAGGGTGTTTTGGTTGCTAGCTCCCAGTATCAAAAGGGGAAGGGTTGATGGGAAATCAGGACCCTGAGACTGACAGTCCCCAGGAACAATGGGGAGAGGCCAACACTCCAGGTCAGCCTGATTGACAGGACGGGCAGGCTAATCAAGGAGTCAGGAGGCCAGGGGGGTCCCATCCTCCGTGTGACCTGGAATTGCCTGGGTCAGACAGAATGGGGCCGAGCTAAAGCTCAAGCTAAGCTGCTGGGCGCAGAGCTGCAGCCCCAGAGCCAGAGGGGCCAGACAAGCAGCCAGGAAGCAGGTCAGAGCTGGGAGCAGAGTCACAGAAGCAGCCTGCAAAGCAGACCTGTCCTGGGAGCAGAGCTGTAGCAACCAGAGCCAGAGGGGGCAGAGAAGCAGCCCAGGGAACTGGAGGCAGAGCAGCAGCAGCCGTGCTGAGGCAGAGTGGAGCAGTCCGGAACCGGGTATGGTGAACAGCTGTGGAGAGGAGGGGGAACCTGGGCAGTGGGCCCAGCACAGGGAAACGCTTCAGCCAAGAGGCTCTGCAGGCCGGACTTGGAGGGGGGATCGTAACCCTGACAGGGCGGGGCGACGCTGGGAAGAAGGGTTCTGCCACCTAGAGCCTGAGAGAGTGTGGCCACCGCCAGAGCAAGTGTCCAACCCGCAGCGTCTCTGCAGCACAGCCAGGGCCTGAGAAGGAGGCCTGGGACCTACAAGAAACAGACTGAACTGCCCTGACATTCCAGAGACACTGTTTGTGATGTTCCCTGCCACAGAGCAGGGTGATGTTTCCTTTAACCTTTCCCATTTTTCCTTATTCCTTTTTAAACTAATTGTTAATTATATAAACTGTATTGCTTTAAATCGTATGTAATGATCAGTGGGTCAGGAAAGCATCCAGTGCAGAGAGAGTACCCCGGAGTGGGGACACCCTAGCCCCTGACCTAGGTGACCACAGCAAGGTTGAGGGTCGAGCCCCCCAGGAATCCTGGGCCCAGCCTTGTCGGGGTTACGAGGACTCTGCCAGACAGGAGAGTGCAAGGGGAGTCCTCGAGGGCAAGGAGGCCTCTGGGTAAAGGAAGTGGGAGCGAGGACTCAGATCCTTCCGCTAGTCCATTTCACCGGGGTAGTGCAGAAGCCAGGAAAGTTCCCCACAATAGCGGGACCATTCCCCCGCTTACAGATGTAAGCAGAGTCAGGATAAGCTCTACCCTGACATCTGGTGGTGAATTATGGCGAGGGTGGAAAAGAACTTCAGGGGCTGATCTTATTTGCATAGGCACACCCACCCGCCTAGCCTGGAACAACAACTGAAAGTGGTTACTTTGGCTGGTGTGGGATCCCCAGTTTCTCTGTTATTGGGGCAGGAAGAATAAAGTGTTGTTACCCTGATTCTGTGAATCAAGGCCAGTGGAACTGTTGTATGACAGAGGGACTCACCAGTAACTAAGTAGCACTCGCTAGACAAGGGGTATGGGTTACAAAACCCAGTGAATTGAGAGAGGTTGGAGACAGGTATGTGTACCTGATGGTATGGGCCCCCTTTGAGGGTCTGGAACACCAATTACACTACCTCCTTTCTCCACTGTTGAATAGCAGAGCTAAGTTTGCTTCCATTAGGAGTCTAGCTAGAAGTTACTGAACTGAATTCACTTTAGGATAATGGTGCACCAGCACTGGGGCTCCCCTACTACAAGCTGAAATCACTAAAAGAGCTAAAATTGCTGAGCTGAGATCACTGAGTGTTGTGTTAATCAGTGGGGGAGCCTGAAGATATATTGCTAAGCAGCTGGCAGAGCTGAGCAGTTTGTGGGACGGTTGGAGCAGCCCATGGAACAGCGAGCGGAGTGGCGCAGAGTGGAGCTGAGCCATTTGTGGGGGCAGCTGGAGCGGTTCATGGGATGGCTGGTGGAGTGGAGCGGCTGGCAGAGCTGAGCAGTTTGTGGGACGGTTGGAGCGGCCCACGGAACAGGGAGCAGAGCGGAGCAGTTTGTGGGGACGGCTGGAGGAGCGGAGCGGCGCGGCTGGTAGAGTGGAGCCATTCGTGGTAAAGGCTGCAGCAGAACTCCACGGAGAGGTGAGGCAGTCGGCCTCGGACCACGTAAGGTGCCCCTTAACATCCCGTGTGCCCTTCCCCATTTCCGCCCAGGCTGGGGGGGGTAAAACTCTGCAGATAAACTTTTGAACTCTGGGGCAGCACTGATCAGGGACAGAGACTTTGGGGTTGTTGGACTTTGGGGTGATTGGACTTAAGACCCTGAGGGGAAAAGGACACTGCCAAACTTATTTGGAGATGGGTCTTTTGTTCATGGTTTGTGTTATGAATCCTGTTTGTGGTGTTTCTCCAACATAATGCCGCATTGTTTCCCTCCTTCATTAAAAGGCTTTTGCTACACTCAGACTCCGTGCTTGCGAGAGGGGAAGTATTGCCTCCTAGAGGAGCCTGGGGGATGGTATGTAATTGTCACTGGGTGGGGGCTCAAGCTGGTTTTGCATTGCATTATTGAAATGGAACCCCTAGCTACTGAACCCGGCCCTTGTTGCTACCAACTCAGAGGGGCAGAAGGGTTACACATATAGACTGGAACATGCTGTGCGGAGGAATCAGACTGGTTGGTGAAAGAGTCTGTTATCTCTAGGATGCCTGTGTCATTTGTTGCAGAAGTTGAAAGGTGTGTAGGGAATGAGGCAAGAGGCTGCAGAAAGAGAAAGGATGGTCTCTGTGCTTCAATTCACCATCTGTAAAATAGGAATAAAAACACCACCTATTCTCACAGGGGTGTTGGGAAAATAAATTAATTAACGTTTGTGAAGCACTCAGATACTATAGTGATGAGCACCACAGAAAAATCCCATGATGAGGAAATTAGTAATTCTGTCTTAATAGCAGGGTTTGAAAAGTGCAGTAAATAAAGCCTGGGGCCACACACTGAACAACATGGAGAAAACAAAGTATGGAACAGCTGCTCATTAAGTGAGCACTGTTCATTCTGTGCACTGAATGAGGCATGGGTCCTGGAAAAAATATTATGTGATCATGTAATTAAAGAATGTATCATAATACATATGCACAACGGGAGCAAATTAAAATTGCATGCGCATATTAATTCTGACATTTCCTAACTTTTAAGTGCTTGACTTTGCCAACAATGTTCTTTTAATGTAGTTTTTATGCAGTTATTTATACATTATACCTAAAGTTAAGCTTTTGTCACAGTTATTTTTAGTAAAAGTGAGGGACAGATCATGGGCAATAAATAAAAATTCATAGAAGCCTATGACCTGTCTGTGACTTTTATTAAAAATAATGTGGCAGGGGAGGCTGATGGGGGACGACTGCTGGAGGGTGTAGGGGGGTCCAGCACCTGCCATGTTGGTGGCTGACAGCACCTTGGTATTCAAGGCCCGCTGACTGCCTGCAGTGGCTGGGAGCTGCAGGGTCAGGAATTAGTGACCTCTGTGACATAATCTTATCCTTAATTAAACCTTTAATGTAAACAGTGCTTTACAGAAATCAATGAAACCAACTCAAAAATCAAGTCAGATAGATCATGGCCTCAGAAAAAATAATTTCTAAATTCCAATCCGGCTGCCAGCACCCTTATTAATGCTTCAGTCATCTCTCACCTCCAGTATAGCAGCCTCTGGTCTCTTTGCTCCCAACCTTTTGACAGAGTCTGCATTAATTCCACACATTTGTTATGGGGATGATATGACAAATAGCAGCTCTCTGTCTCAGACATGCCTCCACCCATCCCAGACCACCACTCTCCAGAGCACAACCTCTGGAACCTGGGCTGGTGCTGTGATTGGCACCATGCACAAGCAATCCCAAACAGAAGTGAGAATGTAGTGCCTAAAATTTTAGGGGGAGTGAGTTTGGCATCTTAAATTTCACTTTCTGTAGTGAATACACTGTGTTAGTACCTGTTAGTGATAATCTTTGATTTAAATAATTCTAATTGAGACTGTTATTCAACCATCTTGAGTCATCCTTAACTCAGACATGGAACAACTGACAATAGACCTCTGTGTGTTTTATCTTCAGCTGCTGGCATTGCAGCGTTCAGGGTCTCTCCCTCCACCATCATGGAACACCTGAGCCAGATAAGGAGGAGGGGGAAAAAAAAAAGAGGACTCAGGATGACATAGAATCATAGAATATCAGAGTTGGAAGGGACCTCGGGAGGTCATCCAGTCCAACCAACTGCTCAAAGCAGGACCAACCCCAACTAAATCATCCCAACCAGGGCTTTCTCAAGCCGGGCCTTAAAAACCTCTAAGGATGGAGATTCCACCACCTCCCTAGCTAACCCATTCCAGTGCTTCGCCACCCTCCTAGTGAAATAGTTTTTCCTAATATCCAACCTAGACCTCCCCCACTGCAACTTGAGACCATTGGTCCTTGTTCTGTCATCTGCCACTACTGAGAACAGCCTAGCTCCATCCTTTTTGGAACCCCCCTTCAGGTAGTTAAAGGCTGCTATCAAATCCCCCCTCACTCTTTTCTTCTGCAGACTAAATAAGACAGGTTCCCTCAGCCTCTCCTCATAAGTCATGTGCCCCAGCCCCCTAATCAGTCATTTTCATTGCCCTCTGCTGGACTCTCCAATGTGGCCACATCTTTTCTGTAGTGGGGGGCCCAAAACTGGACGCAGTACTACAGATGTGACCTCACCAGTGCTGAATAGAGGGGAATAATCACTTCCCTCAAGATCCTGGAAATGCTTCTACTAATGCAGCCCAATATGACGTTAGCCTTCTTGGCAACAAGGGCACACTGGTGGCTCATATCTAGCTTCCCGTCCAGTGTAACCCCCAGGTCATTTTCTGCAGAACTGCTGCTTAGCCATTCGGTTCCCAGCCTGTACCAGTGCATGGGATTCTTCCATCCTAAGTGCAGGACTCTGCACTTGTTCTTGTTGAATCTCATCAGATTTCTTTTGGCCCAATCCTCCAATTTGTCTAGGTCACTCTGGGCCCTATCCCTACCCTCTAGCGTATCTATTTCTCCCCCCAGTTTAGTGTCATCTGTGAACTTGCTGAGGGTGCAATCCATCCCCTCGTCCATGTTCAATGAGATCCTGCAAGCCAGTGCTGCATCGAACTGTGAGCACAGGGCCTGGAGGATGAACACTGCAGACAGCTAGGAGAAGGAAAGAGTGGAGAGGAGAAAGGCCAGGAGATCCAGCAGGAAAAGGAGAGGGAGATGCACCAGGACATAATAGGGCTTCTCAGGTTGTAAACAGATGCTTCAGACTTTGGTGGTCCTGCAGGTTCAACAATCTCAGGATTGCCTACCTCTACAGACCATTGAGAACTCAGTATCAGGACCTCCCTATACCCCCTTCAAGTATCCCCATGGCATCAGGGGTTGCTGCCCTACCCCTACCACTCCACCAAAGGGGACATTAAAAACCACTAAAGCTTCACTGGCACTTACCAGCGAAAATCACTGTTGGTGTATGTGTAGCTAGAAGGGACATGAATGGTCTTTCCCCTCCATAAATTCTATTTGATTTATTAAGGTATTTTTTAAGTATTTGTTTTAAAATTGCCTCCTTTTTTGCACCGATTTGTTACAGAACAAAATTCTATTATAAATTCATCTTTATTAGTTCAGAACATATGGTGCTGAGTGCCCAGCAGTTCTGAAAACAACCAATTACCTGTTACTGCACAATGTCACACATATCATAGGATCATTCACAAACAAAATAAATAGGTCCATTGACAATGTTATATTCCTACAGGCACAGCAATCACCACACTTTTCCTACCTGGCCACAAAAGAGTGAGGCCAGGAAGAGCACACCATAACACCACACACACACATGTCTGGCTCACTGTTAAAATGAGCAAGGGGTAGACTGGGTCACCCAAGATCACTATTGGCATTTCAACATTCACAGTGGTAATCCACCAATCAGAAAAGGAAGTCCCTGCTTGGACAGTCCTATGTTCTTAAAGATGTGAGTATCATGCACCTTTCCTGACCAGCTCACATGGATGTCAGTGAAGAACCCCCATTGATCCACCAAGACTTGCATAACCATAGATAAGTAGCCCTTTCAGTTGACGTACTCTGTGACAAGGTGGTCTGGTGCCAAAATAGAGATATTCATGCTGTCTATCACTCACCATAGTTCAGGAACCCCTTAGTTGCCCTGCACATTGCTGAGAGTCACAGTCCTGCATAGCACTTGCATGGCAATGGCTCCCATGGTCAGTTTCCTGACTCCAAATTGATTCCTGACTGGTAGCAATCTGGCATGTCAAGGTTCCACAGTGTGAACGCCACTCACTTCTCCACTGTCAGTGCAGCTCTCATTCTGGTGTTCCTGCACTGGAGGCCTGGGGTGAGCTCAGCACACAGATCCAAGAATGTGGCTTTGTGCATCTGAAAGTTCTGCAGCCACTGCTCTTCAGTTCAAACCTGCATTTTGATGTGATCCCACCAGTCAGTCCTTGTTTCTTGGGCCCAGAAGCAGCATTTCACCTTCTGCAGCTGCTCTGTGAATGCCACCAAGAACCTTGAATTGGTTCTTGCTATGTCCCACAGCAACCTGCTCTTCCAAGGAATCACCATGTTCCCAATTCATTCCATTCTTCTTGCAGCTCTGAAAAAACTGCAGGATCATGTGCCCTGTACTTGTAATTCTCATAACAAAAGTGCAGAGCTATGCAGGCTCCATGCTTCTCTCAGTGACGGTGGACAGAAAGGACGGCCACGTGTGTTTGTGGGATTTTGAACAAAGGCACAACAATTATGGGATACAGATACCATTATGGGATGGCGACTGTTACAAACTGGGAAGTTGATCCCATGCTGCCAGTCACTCCTGCACAAATTGTTTCTGCCCATCATGCTTTGCCAAAACTTCCCATCAGTGCACTGGACCATTGGCAAGTGGCACGTTGGGAAGTCTACATGTGGTGCATCGCATTTTGCAGCAACACAAGCACTTCTGGTAAGTATGCACACAGCCAACACAAGGAGCCAAGTATGCACGCACACAAGCGATGTACTAACTGTGGTGGCTAAATGCCGACATAAATTGAGTTGACATAAGGCCAAGTCTACACTACAAACTTCAGTGAAAAACTGATAGGCTGTCTGGCCCCTCTCTGCCCCCCCAGCTAGTCCTTTGGGGCACATTGCCCTATGGGAATGCAAGACTGACCCTGGGGTCCCATCTGCATGTAATTGCTGCTCAGACAGATGTAGGGTAACCAGATAGAAAGTGTGAAAATTCGGGAGGTGGGGGGTAATAGGCACCTATATAAGAAAAAGCCCTGAATATCGGGACTGTCCCTATAAAATCGGGACATCTGGTCACCCTAGACAGAGGCAAAGGCAGTGATTTAAAAAAAAAAAAAGAAGCATCTGCACTCTGAAGGCAACTCCTTTCCACATGTCTTGTGTCTATCTGATGTCCAGGACACTGGGAAGGAGTGTGGGCATGGCAGCAGAAGACATTAATAAATGTGGGTGGAAGGAGAAGTGAGATAGAAATCGCCATGTTCCCAACCTACTGCCAAAGTGCTACCTACGTAGGGTTGAAGCGAGGGAGCAGAAAGAGATTGGGGGCTCCTTTTAAGCAGCCTTCCCATTTTCTCTGTATATTGTATTTACAGATATGTGTACAAACAGAATCCATTTTCTCTACTGCCACAGGGGCATACAGTAGTAGTACAGAAGCACTAGGAGATTCTTCCCTATCCACATAGAACAGATCCAATCAGAGGTGCTGGAACTAGGGGTGCTGCCTCACCTCCTGGCTTAAAGTGGGTTTCCATCATATACAGCTTTTACATTTTGGTTCAATGGCTCTCAGCTTCCCCACTATACAAATTGTTCCAGCACCCCTGGATCCTATAGGTAAGTGGGACAAGGGAAAAAGAAAGGAAGTCAACATGTGAGAAAATGAAGAGAGAGAGAGAATGAAGAAAACCGTGGGGGTAAGGAACTGAAAGAGCAAGGAGTGAGAGAAAGGAAGGGAACAGTGAAAGAAGAAATTGAAGAGAGAGAATGAGGCAGGTGTGTGAGAAATGAGGGAAGAGAGAAATGCTTATTCATAATTGACTTTTTTAGCATTATTTTCATATTAACGTGTCAGGGAGAAGAAACAATAGGTTAGCAACACCTCATCAAGAATAGCAAATAGTAAAACTGAAAAGTTTGCCAACAACTCAGAGGCTGAAAATTTGCCCCAACTTCAGCAAATATGAATAATGGCTACATCCACAGAAATCAAGAAAGGCCTGTGAATGATTCCTAAGCCAAATAGAAGACTCAGGCTTAAGTTCATCTAATTTTTTTGTTTGATGAATCCTATTTAACCAGCTCTAAGGAGGAAAGAACCCAATTTGACTTTGTGAGTTCAGTCTGTTTGTAGAGTACAGGATTGGCAAATACTGGAAGGAATTTTTTTTTATTACTACTTGCAGAGTGAGCAAATTTGAACTGGAAATCACTGAGACAATAAACGTGAAACCCCACAATGCCATTTCTTACAAAATCACTTTTAAGATTAGAACCACACTTCAAGGAAGCCTGCAATCCTTACTGAAAACTCACAGAAATCATGCTTCAATAGTAACATAAAAACGAATGGTGTTATAATGAATCGCAACATTGAAAGTTCACATATACAGCATAGTGCCAGAAGGAGGAGACAAGAAGGACATTTAGGTATTTCTGCTCAAAGGTAGTAAGCAACCACTTTTTAAAAAAAAAAACACACACACAAAAAGGAGGCCTGGATTTCCCAGAAGGGAAGTCTGATTCACCTACTGTGGCCAGCTTCTCCAATTTATGTTGCAACAGGCCAGATGCACTCTGACATTTCCCCCCCCCACACACACACCTCTGTTGTTTATTGACAGTGATGCTCATGTTGAAAGGGCCCAATTTCCATTCATAGACAAGGCCATGCAAAATTAAATAGCTCACCACTGGCCATGACCTGCCATCAGAGTTTTGATTTCCAAAGCGCACACCCCAATACACACGACTTATTTATTTATTTTAATATTATTAGAAGCTAATATTTCTTGAGGGACAAGTGACAGCAGGCACTAAAGCTGAAAGTAATGTGACAAACATTGCAGCACACAATGGTGAAAACAACTCAACCTTGTAATTAATTTCTATCTTTAAATTCCCATCAATAAAGTTTAGCTGGATGAATCTAGCAGGGTGAGCCTTTCTAGCAGCACATTTCCTGTTGTAAAGGTTACAATACTGTTTGCATATTTACTGTGGAGGACATGAGAAAATGATGCAGAACAATGAGCAAGGAAAACTTTAATAGATCTGAGTTTTAAAGAATCTTGACAACATTAGTATGCATTATAAAAGGTATAGTATATTACTAAGGTAGAAATAACCTTTGCATTTCAATTCAAAGGAAAGCAGAAATTTCATCCTGTAGTAGCCTATTCATGGGAATAGCCAGAATCCATTAACAGGGGGCCATTAAAGTCCTTTTGGTGACTTCTGTTGAGATTCTTGTTTGTGAATAAATTAGATTAATGAAGTCTAACAATGCCCAACCTTCATGTAATTCATTAAGAATGTTCTTTGGCTAACATTTCTCACCTGTTTTAATCAGTGAAAGATACCAAACTGAAGTTAGTTTCGGCTCCATGCAATTCCTCCTTTCTCAAAAAAAGTTTTAGGTTACTTCCAAGTATCTAGTCATCTCTTGTTTTAAGAGACATTTCATTTAGCTGACCCACTGTAGTTCTTTCACAGGTGAACTGCATGTCAACTAATGGAGTTTCTAATTAGAGCTGGACAAATGTATCAGAAGTCTTTCTATAAATATCCATTAAAAAAAATTGAGGGTCAAATCCTCAGCTATGGCTGAAGAGTTCTTGGCAGAAATGGGAAAGAGGGATAGAAAGGCCATACTAAACAATCTTTGAGCTTCTGTGGTCCTGGGGCCACTCTGCTCAGGCTGGTTTCCCCAAAACAAATTAGAGAACTCCCTGGTCTACACTAGGGGTGTGGGGGTGGGATCGATCTAAGTTACACAACTTCAGCTACATGAATAACGTAGCTGAAGTCAACGTACCAGTAAAGTTAGGTTAATGTAAAGAATGTGCCTGTAGGTGATGTTCAGGAAAATATGCCACAATGTACCCATCTAGACTACAAGACCCCTGATTGTAACATGGAAAGTTTCGCTCTCACTACAGGTTACCGTGGGAACATGTTTACATAGATGTTAACGAGATGCTAATGAGAATAAGGGGAACTAAGGGCTTGTCTCCACTTACTGAGGGATCGATGCATGGCAATCGATCCACCAGGGGTCGATTTAGCGGGTCTAGTGAAGACACCATAAGTCAACCTAAGATACGTCGACTCCAGCTACTTTATTCATGTAGCTGGAGCACCGTAACTTAGGTCAACTTAGCCCCATAGTGTAGACCTGCCCTAAAAGAACAACCTATGAGAAGTGGAGCAACCCCAAAGTCTATGGGGTGTGGAAGTACAGATAAGAAAAAGGGGGTTGGAACCATATGCATAAGATAGTAGACATGGTCATAATAGGAAAAGAAGTGTTCCTGATATGGATAGGGAGAGAAGACCCCACCAGGGACGACTCCGAGGGAAGACCCATCAGAAAAGACCCATTAGGGGAGGAACCAAGTCAAGAAGACCCCATGGGAAGAACCCCTCTATTGGTGACAATTGTTGAGAGATCCACCTAACTCTATGCTATCTGGGTATGTGATATGAATACACTGTAATACAGTATGGGTTCTCTTTCAGGTTGCATATACCTGTTTGTGGTTGTAACCTTAATTATCTGCTTAGTTAAACTTATAATACAAACAAGATGCTTTATTTGTAACAGTGTTTGTGGGCACTGTATTTGTTCTTCCTATACTCCTAGAGTCTCCCAACCTAAGAGAATCACTATGAGTGACCTTCACCCTGTTAATCTTAAAACTGTAGCAACAGGAGCCAGACTTATTCACTAGGGACACTGTGGTTTAACACAGAACTATCAATTCAATTTTAGACAAGGCTACAGCAGCTTCAATTTAAAGGGCACATTAGTAAGAACACCTTGCCCCTTTGAAAAGGTTTCTGTTCAAAGAGGTATAGTTTATTTCAGAGAAACAAATATTAAATACTTTACCAACTGTGATTGAAATTATTATTCCAGCTTTATAGCAAGAAGAGCTACATGCATGCCAAAATTGCTAATCTCAAACTGTTGACAAGGCTAGTTACAATTTGATCTTAACTAGTACTGTAATAATAGCTGGCACTGCCCTAAAAGAACAGACAAGAATCGTATATTTTTAAAATCTCCCCATCAGAATTCCTAACACCACCTTGATTTATTAAAATTGAAGTAAACATAAGTACTTAATTTGCTCCTCATTATTTTTTGCTGTTTCTTTCTTTCATTTCACGCTGCTGTGACAATGAATCTAGACTGGCCAATTTTTAGTCAGTTTTACATCTCGGTTCTTATGCACTAGACCGTGAAACTGCACAGTGTGAGCTGCAAAACCATTTTGATGATTTTTTAAAAATAATCATTACCTCTCTGTTAATATTTGGTTTTGTAAAACCATCTCATTACTAGAGAGAGGCTCACAGTAAGCCTTCAGGGCAGGGATTGTCTCTTTTCTGTGATTGTGGAGCACTCAGCACAATGGGGTCCCAATCCTGACTGGAAACTGAGTGTTATCATAGTATACCTATTTACTACTACTACGTATGTCAAATCCAGGACACTTCCTGCAGCTCAGATACAAAGCCCCAAGCATATGTATCCGAGTTCCAAGGATGAAGAAATACTTGTTCATCATTCCTCCATTTTTGTTCACCCACATTCACCATGAACTTTTATCTGTATTTTAGCTACACGGGAACTGATTTCCTGTGAACTCCGGTCTGTATTTTAGCAACATTGTCATCCTCCTATGTGTATTTATCTGGGTAATACTGCAAGTGGGGGTGTATATACATATGTTTATTTCTCTCACAGTTCTATTATATATAGCAACTAAAGCAAAGAAAACTAGAACTGTGTATTCTATTCTTTCTTTCCATAGGGTGCAAATTCAAAGCCAAAAAAATCAAGCGTAGTTTTGATTTGACATTTGTTTGTTAATTTGAGGTCACAGAAATGGAGTTAGAGCTGGGGATGAATTCGGCCCAAGACTTTGCCTTTATGTAAGTTAACTTACAACACATAGGTCAGAGGAACGAACTCAGTTATACATAGGAAGACTGTTTTAAATTGAGAAATCAAGATGTATATATCTCTCCTTCACTCCCCTCACTTCAAGTAATGCATTCTATAAATGTACACTATGCTACTCAGTAGTCCCAGCCATTGATTTAAGCCTAATTTATCCTTAAGCAGGCATCTTGCTGCTTCTGAGGCCATTGATGACTGTGAGCCACACACAGCACAGAGAGATATGTAGATGGTTTGATTAATTTAGTGCTGCTGAGTATTTTTTTTTAAACTTGTAATTGTATTTTTTGTATGTTTAACTAATTTGTAATTCTGATTTATAGCCATGCTGGCAGGATCACCTTAACATGAAATGATGTATCGTAGTAGAATTTTAACCTATACATAAAACCAAAGGCAATTAATGAACTAGATTTGTGTTCTGTCCTAAGAGAATGACTAAGGTATATTACATTGCAAGCAAATACCCTATTTGAATGCAAATACAGCATAGATTAATTTATTTAACCCCAACATGATTTCTTTTTGCCTATATTTTATTAATTTTTTGAATACAGACACCATAAATAAAAAGGGAAGAGAAGAGGTAAAAAGATGTACAATGGCTTAAGTGCACTGTCGTAGGATTTGCCTGTCCTGTAGCATCTCCTGCTGAGTTAGCCTGGTGCTGCATGTACTCCCTGCCTCACTTTCCCTTCTGAGGAAGCCAATAATTCCACTTCTGGCACTCTTGACTCAATAATACCTTCCTGGGAGCTTGTTTATTACAAAATGTCATACAAAAGGGTCCATAACAAAAAGCCCCAAACAAACAAAAGATGCTTCTGACTTTCAGGGCTCCTCTACCCTCTAGGTCAGGGGTAGGCAACCTGCGGCATGCAAGCTGATTTTCAGTGGCACTCACACTGCCCGGGTCCTGGCCACCGGTCCGGGGCACTCTGCATTTTAATTTAATTTTCAATGAAGCTTCTTAATCATTTTAAAAACCTTATTTACTTTATATACAACAATAGTTTAGTGATATATTATAGACTTATAGAAAGAGACCTTCTAAAAACATTAAAATGTATTACTGGCACGTGAAACCTTAAATTAGAGTGAATAAATGAAGACTCGGCACACCACTTCCGAAAGGTTACCGACCGCTGCTCTAGGTTCTGTTCCTGCTACCCTCGGGGTTACCTCTCAGTCTCTATCGTCTCCTTGTGATAGGAGCCCCAGCTCTCCTCCTGGAGCTGAGTAATTCAAGCAATGATTACCTCTCTCCTTACCAGGAGTCCCCAGCTCTCCTCTTAGAACAGGGTTGCCGTTCAGCACTTTCAGCTGGTCTCACTTAATCCTCAGGCTCAGAGAATTTGGTAGCCTTCTCCTGCTGCTTTCTGCTCCCTACTAACTCAGGGCCCTGAGGGAATCTTCTTACTGCCTTCACTGTCTGCAGGCATCTGCCTTCCTATGGGGGAGGAGGCAGCATTTATGCTGGTCCCCTTACCTCAGCTCATTCCCAATTGGTTGGGAGGGAGCAGAGACTTGCCCTGTCCTCTCTGCAAGGCTCTTGGCCCCAGACCCTTCAAGAAACATTACCGGGTTTTCTCTTCCAATCTCTGCCAGGTCCTTGTTTCTGTAATCGGACCTTACAACCATTAAAGAGCCATGCCAGGTGGCAGAGTGGACTGACCAGTAGGCAGTATTGCCCTTGAGGGGCAGACCACCCCATTAATGCATCTATACTTGCATGTCAAATCCAGGACACTTCCTGCAGCTCAGATGTAGATGTTTGGGTTCAGGCTAGAGCTTGGGATCTGAAGCTTGCCTGCCTGCCAAGGCTTTAGAGTCCGAGCTTCAGCTTGTGTTGCCATGTCTACATTGCCCTTTTAAGTGCCATAGCAGAAGCTGGTGTCTAGAGACCACAAGTTTTAAAATGCAGTGTAGATATACCTTAAGTTTCTCCGTTTCCCTGCTGGTGATATGAAGAAAAATTACCAAGCTACATTCAGCTGAGGGCACCTTAAATCCTGTGTATGTTTTTTTTTATTTCATTTAAGGTAAATTTTACACAATGCAAGATTATTTGAGCTGTAATATACTGCTATAATTTTAACAAGAGGTTGCCTCAGAAATGTTCAGCTGTTGATATACATAACTGTTCTTAGATAAAATATTCTTTCGTCTTTTTCTTTCCCCCACACCCCAAAGAATCCATCCATTCCAAACTGTCCATAGCAAAATAAATACATACGTAAATGAATGAATGTCTCAGCCCCATACTCTACCACAGGGGTTGGCAACCTTTCAGAAGTGGTGTGCCGTGTCTTCATTTATTCACTCTAATTTAAGGTTTCGCATGCCAGTAATACATTTTAATGTTTTTAGAAGGTCTTTTTCTATAAGTCTATAATATATAACTAAACTATTGTTGTATGTATAGTAAATAAGGTTTTTAAAATGTTTAAGAAGCTTCATTTAAAATTAAATTAAAATGCAGAGCCCCCCGGACAGGTGGCCAGGACCCGAGCAGTGTGAGTGCCACTGAAAATCAGCTTGCATGCCGCAGGTTGCCTACCCCTGACCTAGAGGGTAGAGGAGCCCTGAAAGTCAGAAGCATCAGCTCGCATGATGCCCCTGCTCTACCACAAAAATCCATCAGTCCTCTCCTGCTTCTTTTCCTCAGCACCTTACAGTATCTTATAGGTGGCTTCCCTACCTGGCAGCTATTTCTCACTGTAGTAGTGAGGGTGGCAGGCAGGTGGGCTGTGGTCTTGGGTTCTTGCAGGGTAGGTCATTTGCAAAGGCTCCCCTTTTGCTCCTGAGATGGCAAGGTCTCCATTGATAGCTGATTTTTGCCACTAACTGGTGTGAAGGGTCTGGTAGTAGAGCAGCACTCACTGGGTTGAAGTATGGGGGGGACAGTATGAGGGGTGGTTGAGAGGGTTTATGGAAGGTTATGAGGAGATGCTCTATCCTAGTACTACTTTTCAAACTCTGTGTGGGGGAAGCAGACACAGTCAGAGAGAGAAAAGTGCTACAGAAGCTGCAAGACTCTTACTCAGGAAAACAGCTTGACTATGCCTACTCTTCCTTATACAGTGCTTCAGCAGCCAATGGGGGTGATGGAATGATCTAGTGCCTCCCACATACTCTTCTTGTAGCACTGGTGGGAGATCCAGGAGAGGATTCTCCTTGTGACAATTGCTAAGCCAAAGCAGGTGGACCTGTGGAGAAGCACCTTCCTGAATAAGTAGCAGCTGGCTCAGTCCCAGCCTCAGAGAAGGCTGGAAATTTTAACAAGCAGAGCTGTAGTCAGCATTTTGGGGCAAGCCTTAAAATAACTTTTGCCAATTTGCCAACTTTTGTAATCAATTCCCATGCATCATTATAACCACACTGCACACAAGATCAACCTGAGGCCTAGTAAAATGGCTCTTTAGAGTACATCCCAAACTTAACTGACTCATTTTATATTAAGAAATGTATGTGGCAGAGGGGGGAATTAAGGCTGGCAGGGAATCTTTAAGTCCCTCTTAGCTTCCTGCTGCAGAAATGGAGCCTGGCTACTTGCTTCTTTCAATTTTAGCAATTGCCTCACAAAGGATAATAACTTAAAAAAAAAGAGTGATATCTTTGTTTCAAACACCTTCTCCATTAGGAAAGGGCTCACGTGAGCCCCTACCTCTTCATCAGTGGTCTGGCAGGGATTCCCCTCTCTCCTAGGTTGTTCCAAACTCTTATAACATTTGGGGAGGCAAGAATTCATGCTGGAATTGCTCCAACACAGAGATTATATCCCACTGCCTTTACTAATATGGACAGAACAATATCATTGAAGACAACAGTCAGTATGAGTAAGACATTATCCTAAAATGCCTAAAAGGCACTTTGTCTCCCTTAGTCACAGTCTCACCAGCCCCTCAAGCCTCAACTCCTTAGATCCGGATTAAAGCACCTCCTGTCTGGGCAGGACTGATTTTTATGGATGATGCACGCTCATAGAGACAAAACACTCATGCTGCTCCCTGGGCTGACCTCTCAGTCTTGCACTCAGACCTCAGGATACGGTGTCCCTGCAATGGCAGCACATGCCCCCTCCCGCCACCTGTGCCGTTCCTTCCATAATAGAATCCAAATCCTGCAATCAGAGGAGAGCTAGCAGTGGGAAGTAGGGGAAATGTTTCCTGCTAGAACTCCAGCCAACCAGGCCTTGGTGGTAATGGGGAGGAGTGGAGATGCCAGCTTCTTCTGTCTTCGCATTCCCAGCCAATCAGGGACATGCAGGCAGGGCCAGTCTTCAAAGGGCTGCTGCTGAGCTGTGGAGTGGGGGGGTCTACAGGTGATATTGCTCATTGAAGAAGAAAATGTTTGAAGGAACCACTTGTTAAAATTGGAGCTGCCACTGTACTTCCCTGTATATACCCCGACTGCTTTTTCTCTTTTGTTCAAGCATAATTAAATAACTTATCAAAAGAAAGCTATGAAGAGATTTATGGGTAGGGGAGAGGAGGTTAGAAGGATGAATTACAAGTCCCCTTGCAGATGGGAGCCGAGCTTCCTTCTCCAGTAAGTGCTGAGGATATTGTAGTACAGCGTTTAGCAACAAAGGAAGAAGTCCTATTGTTTGTTTCTTCTTTCCTTGTTTTAAAGAGGTAATAATTTATATCACCTGCAATCCAGAGAGAACTTGTAAGAGCAGACCCTGAGGTCTTGAGGAGGAGAGAGGGCACAAGGGTGGCTTTATATCAGTTTGATCTTCTAGAGGCTGTTACAGCAGGTAGAAATCATCAGGAACAGAGAAGCCCCGGTCATGCTCCTTTACCCCAGGCATGCCTCAAGTACCAGTCATAGAGAGGTGTAGAGCTGTCATGTCAGCCATTCTAGTCCCTCTCCCCACAATAATCCCAATACACAGGGTGATCCTCCTGTGGCCATTTAAGCTATAGTTAGGGCAGTTGTGTGCCAGTGATGCAGGACAACATGCAAGGCAATACGGTCCATGCTGTCAAATTGGCCCTGTGGAAAAGGGAACCAGACTGCCTAATTCTTCCTGGTGCAAAAGGAGAAAACATTTGGCTCCCAAACTGTGTAATGCACATTTTTGTAAGGGTCTCCAAAACAGCAGCAAAAGACTGAATTGAAAAGCCTGTAAGACACTATCCAGTACTGAACGGCACTTTGTAAAGTGACCTTAATGAGCTCATGTAACAATAAGGTAACAGGGCCCCATGTAAAATACTGACCTAGAGCTGACCATGGAAGTTGATCAACTATTAATATTGGTTTTCAGAATTATCATCCCTCTTTAACAGTCACTCTTAAATACTGGATAAAATGCAACATCGTATCATTTATTCTTCTCTCCACTACTTGGCTTCCAATGTGGTCAAATACCATCTCCACATATTTAAAGTATACATATGAATACCATAATTAGGTGTCCAGTATGTTCCTACTTTTAATTTATTATTTATTGCTATTTTATTTTGATTGTGTATGCAACATGCCAGGAGACTTGGCAGAGGGGTGCTTTGTATATAAAGCCATTGGTAAAGTTAACATGGTTTGAAACTAACAGGACTTTTTTCATTTCTTCCTTCATTCGTCCATCAGTATCACTGGTGTCAGCACATGTCTGAGAATAGTGTTTCCTGCTGCTCAGCAAATAGAGAAAGCACAAACCATTGCTTTTTAATCATCCCTCATGTTTTAATTACTGTTAAAAAATGTGGATTTTTAAAATAATCTCTAAAGAATTCCTCAACAGATTTTAATAATTGTAATTTGTTTGGTCCAAAATAAAATATTGTTTCTATTATTTATATATTTTAAACTAATGATCGATTATTTATATTGCACCAAAAATCATGATAGGTGCTATGAATTTATCAAGTCTCTGTGAAATTACAGAACTTTGAGAACTGCTAGCTTTTTTGACTTTGGAATACCTCTATGGTAGATAATGCAGAGTAGTTGTCTGAAAAAATTATGGCAATTAGACTAAACTTTGTCTCAATGAGATCCTTGCAACTGACATATCATTGGAGGTCTCTGTTAAAAAAGAAGTATTTCTTATTTCTTCTCCATCAGACTATGAAAGAAACATGCAAGCTATTCAGTTTCTGACATTAGTAATGTTAACATTATTTGTACTTATTTTATATATTGAGAGACTAGTACATTGAGCATATTTATTTGGAAAAGAAATTGAAGAGCTAGTCTGCCAATTGCAATCACTTTGCAGCATATGATAGAAGTAAGGGTCTCAGGAATTCAGGACATGGAGATCAGTCTTCTACTCCAGGAAAAAGGAAGCTTATTTTCATTTTGTTTTGTGTTTGGCCAAGGAGAATAAACTGACAACCCTGAAAACTGAACACTCAAATTGACATGATCACAAGTCTTGCAATATGTGTTATTTTTTCTTACAGCCCCAACTACTAGAGTCTAGGGATTACATAAGAATCTTGCCTTTAATTCAAAAATTAAGTTTTTAGTCTACATGGTTACGGCGAAATCTTGAAACCTGACCTGAGTACCCCCAAAAGGCTCAAAAGTCAGAAGGCAAATAAAAATAGCCAAATGTATTCTTATTTTTTTTTTTTTAATAAAAAGAATACTCATGATTTTCAAGCCAATCTCATGATTTTCAGGAGCCTGACTCATAATTCTGGAACCACTGGGATTGGCAATACTAGGTTTTGGAATGCTTAATTATGTTGGTAAATTAAAGGAATTGGTGAGTCAATGCTCACCAACATGTGAAAGGACAGTATTGCCCTAAGTACTAGGCTCCGCTCAGCTGTGATGACCCTGTCCCTGTACTCTGGACCCTCCTCCACAGAGTTGCAGCTAGCTTCAGAGACCAGGTGAATAAAGTAGAGCTGATCAAAATGATTTCATTTAAATGTTTTTTGCCAAAAGATGGCTTTTCAATAAAACACACTTTCAAAGGAAAATATCCATTTTAGTATACTTTTTGTTTGGTTGGTTGGTTGGTTTTGGTGGAAAAAATCTCACTCACTTTTTTACTTCCCCCTCTCCCATTTTTCTAGTGGGGAAAAAAGTGAGATTATGGCCGGGGGGGAAAGGGGGAGGGACGTCCTCTGAAACCAAATGACGTTCTAAAAAAATTTCAAAACTATTCTGAAAACAGTTTGAAAAATGAAAAATTTAATGCAATATTTGAAATGAAAAAAAATGCCATTTCTTTCCATTGTTTCAGGCTGTCTGCAGACTAAAGTATCATCTATACAGAAAGATACACCAGTTTAACTAAATGTGTATTTAAAATGGTTTAGTTAAGTCAGTGAAACCTGTGTGGAGATTAAAATTGGTCAGTGTCTGCATTCTGGTGCAGGAGAGGGAGGATTGCATTGATTTAACTAGCATGGTTTCTAAACCAATGTACTTAAATCAGTGCACAAATTGTGTAGACAAGCCCTCAGACAGGCATCAGAGACACTGGGTCACACGTTCAAGCTTTACTTTTCAACCATGAAGGCTAGAAACACTAAAATAACTGAGATTCTGATCTCATCCTGTAACCCCAGGAGCTGGAGCTCTAGGCATGTGTCTATAGTCCAGCCCTCAGTAAGTGCTCAACAACCTGACCTGGAGAACTGAGGTTGAAACATACTCTTTCCATTGTATTTCTCTATAGTACATAAGAGTTTGTTCGAATACCACCTGCTTAAAAAATACTGAATGTGGCATCTTATTCAGTACCCACTAGCCTTTAAAAATCAGAAATGCATTTCAACGTTAAGATTAATTTGTGTTTGAAAACCTCAAAATGGCAGAACATTATTTTAAGCCATGTGTATAGTATATAAACAGAATTCTTGAGATACTGCCACTGTGCATGGTCTCTTTTCTCTCTATTAGATTTACTATCCAACGCTCTTCCTCACTTTATGCCATGTTGTGTTTGGCAAAATATCTGAGCAGCCTATCCTGTCTTCTGTATCTGAAATATGTGCTGATATTAGGGGGGGAAATCAAGTTGATTAAAATTCTAATAAATGCAGAAGTGATTGTTTTCATATCTGCTTTCCCCCAAATGTATTATTCGTTCCCCGAAGAAAGAGCCTTGCAAGAACACGCTTGGGGAGTCGTATTTTTATTCCAGCTCTTTAAGCCACTTGGCAATTTCTACACTTTGGTGTTTGAATGACTCAATATTATCTCTTAGGCTATGTGATCTTGTTCTGCAATCAGAGCCTTTATGTAACAAGCTAGTGAAATTAGAAATAGGATTAGAAAATGTGACTATATTATCTAAAATTTACACATACTTTTGTATTGCTTCAGCTTTTCAAGTCTCAAGGGAGCTGACAATGATTAGGATCTATTTCTAGTGAAGTTACAATTGGGAATAAGGGTCTTTTGAATAAGTGAATCAACGTTATTATGACAGAGGCTCCAATAAAGATATGCATTAGAGTATATCGGGTCGTGCTTTTGAAACCACATGAAATCTTTGCATAAGAATTCACACTGCAGCATACATTAACCAAAAGTAATATTAAAAGACAAACTCCACGCCCCCTCCCCCCCCCAAAAAACCCTACTACATAAAAGTAATGCCATGCCCACAGGAATAGGGGAATTAAAAGGTGAGTTTGATACATAGCAGTACATTTGCAGAAGGGGGGGGTTCTGTTTGCACGTATAAATCAGACTGGCACAGTGTGGTCTCCCACTGATGTAAACATCCAAATACCCAAAAGTTAACAAGCAAACTAACTCTAAGACCTGCCTTGTGTGGGGCATAATAAGCTGTTCAACAACTGTAATAATTTCCCAGGCTGCAAGAAGAAGTCAAATAAAGGTTGTCCTTTTTTCAGGGTTTATCCAAAGTCTTTTAAAATAAAATGAACCGCATGAGTGAAGGAATCAGGAGATGAACATGCACACACACTTTCTCTACCAGTTAAAACTTGCCTGCCTTTGGACCTGGCTCAAGCAAGTCTTGGTGCTGATTCCATCTGTATCTGGCTGGAATGGAAAAGTGTTCTGCCCAAAAGTGACAGAATTTCATGTTTTGTTTCTTTTGTTTTGCCCCGCCCTCCTTTTCTGTTACACATGACTCAGCCAAGGTGACATGCACACGGAACTGTTTCCACATGTTTACATAACAAGGTGGAGGACAAAGTGATGTAGGTGAGGGAGGCATTCCAGTTCTGCAGTTTCACGTTGGAGTCTGTTTTTCAAGTTTTTTTGTTGAAGAATTGCCACTTTTAGGTCTGTTATTGAGTGACCAGAGAGATTGAAGTGCTCTCCTACTGGTTTTTGAATGTTATGATTCCTGATGTCAGATTTGTGTCCATTTATTCTTTTGCATAGAGACTGTCCGGTTTGGCCAATGTACATGGCAGTGGGGCATTGCTGGCACATGATGGCATATATCACATTGGTAGATGCACAGGTGAATGAGCCCCGGATGGTGGGCTGATTTGGTTAGATCCTATGATGGTGTCCCTTGAATAGATATGTGGACAGAGTTGGCACCGGGGTTTGTAGCAGGGTTCAGCCTGCTCCTGTATTTTTCACTTCATGCATCTGATGAAGTGGGCTCTAGCCCACGAAAGCTTATGCCCAAATAAAATTGTTAGTCTCTAAGGTGCCACAAGGACTTCTTGTTCTTAAATCATAATGTTCTTTCTGTCTCTAGGTGGCCCTGCTCTGGTGATGCTTTACTGCTTGGCTGATAGTGCTGAGGATTCCTGTGCACTGTGTTAGAAGGGTATGCTAATTCCACAGAGTACCTATCACAGCTGCTCCGTACAGTAATTCTACTAGTAGGGGTAGTCTCGTGCTGAAACACCTTGTGTGCTCTGTATCCCATGGACAATTGCATCCTAGGCTTGTAGGTCATCATGGCGGGAAGATTTCTGTCACAGCTATGTTAATTGGCACCTACAAAGCTGACAGTGTATGTTTCAGATCTGGTTCAGCCCATCTGACTATATGTGATAAGGTGTAGGATGGGTCTTGTTAATTTTGAGCAGGTCACACACTTCTTGGGGCAACAGTAACTCAAAGTTTCACCCTTGGTACAAGGAGTGAGGTGTTCTGTACCAACATACAAAGTGCTCAACTAATACCTTAGCAACTGGCTGTGCCTTTTGGCCAGGCAGCAGATGAGCCTCTGCCCACTTGGAAAAGTAGTCTGCGATCACGAGGATATATTGACTGCCTTTCTCAGTGACTGATAGGGGGTCCCAGAATATACATAGCTACCCTCTCAAAAGGTCAGCTCATCCAGGTGGTAACCATAAGTGCTCTGGGTGTAGTATGCACTGTCTTATGGGCTTTACCCAGTCTTTAACAGACCTGTGCCAGGTCAGAAGTAACAGCTTTGAACCCTTTAGGTAAGCTTCTCTATCCCCAAATATCCCCCGGTCTTGCTGCTATGTAACACCTTCAAAATCTCAGGGACTGATCCCCTTGGGAGCACTAGTTGAGTATAATGGTCCATGTTCTTGACTGCCTTTGAAGGCCTAACTTGCTCTAAGTGTAAATAAGGCCAGGTTCTCTGTATTGGCATATATCTTGGTCTACCTGTGCCTCTTTCTTTCTTCCTGCACATTAGCTGGGAAACTATTGGGTCAGTGGCTTGTGCTTCCTTCAACGTTGTGACTCCTTCATCTGGCATCGCAGGCCCTGTCCCATTGTTATTGATCCTTTCTTTTGGGATCAGAGCTCCTGCTAGGCTGGCATGTTTTTGTTCCCCCAGTCCTGGCTTCCTTGCTGGCACTGCCCAGACTCAGTCTCCTAGACAGGGCATCAGCATTAGTGTGCTAGTTCCCTGGGCGGTGTCTTATCTGTTACTGAAACTGAGCCAGCAGTGCAAGCCACCAGGGCTTCCACTTCCCTTGGGGCTCATGGAAATTATGAAGCCATATGAGTGAATGGTGATCTGTCCTTAACAGGATTTTTTTCCCCAGGAGGAAGTGCCGAACATGTTTGGTGAAGAACACCACTGCGAGCAGCTCTATCCTAACTGTGGAGTAGTTCAACTCTACTTTGTTCAGGGCCCTGCTGGCACATGTGGCTACTCTTTCCTTGTCTCCTTACACCTGAGACTGGACATCACCAATGCCAACTTCACTGGCATCTGTAGCTAGGCTGAACAGTAGCTGGGGATATGGGTAGGTCAATATTGATGAAAACATGAGCTTCCACTTTAATTCTAGAAAGTCTTCTTGGAATGGGGTTCACTCAGATGCCCAACTCTTCTCTGTCAGCTTGTGCTATGGCTGTGCAATTGTGGCAAAATCAGGAATGTATTTCCAGTAGAATGAAGCCAAGCCAATGAAACTCTGTACCTCAGTGATAGAATGTAACACCAGCCAGGATCAGGTGGCTTCCACATTTTCAGGGTCTGATTCTAGATCATCACTTGAGATCACATGCCCCAGGTAATTTACTTTGTCACAGATGGTTTCACCTTTAAGTTGGTTTCACATAGCCTCTCTAGCATAACTCGCAGCTTCTGCAGGTGCTCCTCAAGTTCCCTCCCAGCAACGATGATGTCATCAAGATATACCAGGCAGGATGTATCCTGAAGGTCTGCCCTCATGACATCCATCAATTTTTGCAACATTCCAGAATCCAAAAGGCATGACCTTAACTTTGTAGAGGCCCTGTTTACTGGTGAATACCATCTTCCATCAATCATTGGGGTGCATCTCCACTTGCCAGTAGCCACTGGCAAGGTCAAAGGTGGAGAACCAACAGGCCTTTGCCACCAAAACTAGAGTGTCATCAGCCCTAGGGAGGGGATAGGCATCTCTCATAGTAATGTAACTCAGTTGTCAATAGTCCACACATCTCTGTCTCCCCCTCCCTCCCCCAGCCATCTTACTTTATTACCAAGACTATAATGCAGCCCCTGGGTTCACAGAGGGCTGGATGATCCCTCTCTATACCATCTGTTGAAGCTGTTCATTGAACTCTGCCTGATGGTGGATTGGGTCCTTTGTGGTCCCAGTCTCACAGGTCTGGCATCTCCAGTCTCAATCTAGTGTTGTATTAACCCTGTGCACCCCAGATCATCATTCCCAGTGGAGAGCACATCAAAGAAATTTCTCCATCAGGTTCTGGGCTGCTTATTCAAAGTGGTTGATCCAGATGCCCCAGCCCTGACCATCTCCAGTATAAGCTCCAGGCATGAAGATGGGCCTCAGTCTCTCTTCACCTGCACTGCCCTGCCTATTTGTACTCTCAGAGCTCAGGGGAACACTTTGATCCTCAAGGCTGTTCATTTCCATCTACCATGTAGATATGGGGTACTTACACTTTAAACCTTGCCAGCCAAATTTGCCAGTTGGAATCCCAGTGTAATTATTGGAATTACTCTGTACCCCAAACCCCTAAAGTGTCAGTAGCATGCCCAGTGCACCATGTCTTGGAGGCAAGCACTATAGGTGCTTCAGCAGCTAGGCCTGGTAGGCACTCGCCCTAGTGGATCCCAATAACCATACAAATATATGGCTAAGGGAAATATTTTTACAAGGGCTGGTGGGAAAGGTTGGTAGAAAATGATAGGATTCTGTTTCCCTCTGACTGTAGAGCAACATCACATAGCTTACGAGATAATACTGAGACATTGACACTAATTGGCATGGCATGGTTCAGATTGAAAGACCCTGTGGCACTTCTAGAAGAGGGATGAGGTAGTCGGTGGGATTAGGCAGCAAAGATTTTGCTATCACTGCACTGTCCTATGGAGGGAAGATTCCATTCTTTAGTGCTGTCAGTTGGCACCTTTCATATGTGCTAAATTCAATTTAAAAATACACTAGTCCAATATAGCTACTATTTCAACATTTTCTTTTAAATACAACTATTTTTTTGCAGCAGAAGAAGCCTCAGATGATATTGGTAATGTTTTTGCACACACTGAGCCTGATCAATTATTTTTATGAAGTAATAAACTGAAAAATAGACCCTTAAGTACTGTAGTGCTTTATTTCATACTTCTCACCCCTCTGAGAATATCTGATGTACAGAATCCCTGAGAATCTGAGTAAGATATGACCCAAGCATATTGTTGTTATGAGAAATAGATGCCATTTTAAACATAGGCTACATGTTCCCCAAACTTAGGCAACTAAATCTGAATTTATGCTCCTTTATAAAATGACCCAACATTCAGAAGTCCTGTGAATTCACAGCTTCCACTGATTTCATTAGGATCGCTGGATACTCAGCAGCTAGGAATATTGGGTCATTTTAATTTAGGTGCCTAATATATTTTAAAACTTGGGTCATTAATAGTACTTTGGCTGGCTTATCTGTAGTATATGGTATGACAAACAATATTATAGCTTATTTATTTAGACGCATTTTTCCTACACATTAAAGGGGGGAAAGGCTTGTATATTTCAGTATTAATGTGCAGTTTATTTTACACATTCTTTTAACACCTTTCCTTTTTTTAATTCTAAAACAGTCATAAATATGGAGTATTCCCATGCATATTCCAGGCACTACTCATTCATGATGTAGTTTCCTTATCGTCTTTCCCAGCAACATCATTGTCCCCGTTCTTCACATAAGATGTTTCTTGTCAGTTCCCCCAAATGTTGTAAGGCTGTTCTAAAGCTACAGAACTGCAGGAAGTGGAAATGATACATTTCTACCTGCAGTATGCCACTCAAAACCCAGAATACATCAGATATTTTTCTGTTCAGTCTGTCTATAAATCCCACTTTCCTGTGGCTTCCATTGTGACATGGAGCCTCTGCACAGATAAGGGAAAGAGTGTATGAAACTAGATGACAATGATCTCCAAATGCACAGGTTTCTCAGGCTGTCTATGGTAATTGGATTACTTGAGAACTTTAATGTTATCTTCATTCCTTACAGCCAGTCTACACTTTCCATCTCCTACATTGTTTATTACCTTATTTTTATTTCCGCCTTCAATTTTTATTTTATTTTCAGTCTTACCCCCTCAATTCCCCCCACCCTTTTAGAATAACTGCTGCTCCCCAGGATGGATGGTTTTTTCCTTACCATTCCTAACACCAACCTCAAAAGGTATATTCCATTAAAAATTAAAAGAAATACTGTAATACCTCAAGAAAATTTGAACATAATATAAAAATCAGGGGTTTTACAATGTCTTATAAATGCAACCCTATTAGCAAAAAGAAAAATAATCCAGCAAAAGTATTTCAGTCATGAGGAGAAAGTGGACCAAATTAAAAAGACAATTAGAAATGTTGAACTTCCATCTTGTCAAGGAGCTTCCTGGTAGATAATATGATAATAAGAACAGGTTCATTTGCACTGTTTTAGAACAGTGTTATATGCCCTTCTTCTAATGCTGTTTGTCTTTAATGCATCTTGTACTATTCCTATTAATCTGCATAATCTCAGCAAATGCAGGTACCAGAGGAAGGTAGTTGTGGCAGAAGGACAAAGGACACTTTGCCTCAACTAGTAACAAATCGCTTTCATTAAACGCATTTTTCTGCTTTATAGTCTTCACAAGATGTCAAGCCCACATGGTAACCCAGTTAGTTCTCCACAAACAATAAGGTAAAGTCTAGATCCAGGCAAGTATAGTTACTTGGAATGGATGTGTTGGTGGCTCACTGATAAAGTTAGCCTTTTTATGGAAAATCACACATTCTCCAGTCTATAAATAACCAGGTGGATAACACTACAACCTTTACCATCACTGCATTGGAGTTATAAAAGTTATAAAAGGTAACAGAAGGAAAACTGTGATTTGCTAAAAAGTACAGTCATATTTAGCCTTTTGAGATGTTTAAAGATACTGTACAGCAGCCAGTGACTATGCTATGGTAAAAGGTTTGTCAGCATTCCCAGTAAAATCTAAAGTTTTCAGGAATTTAAAATATAGCTCAAAATTTTAAGACCCTCCCAAAGAGTCTATAAATGGTGCTCAGCTGATATGCAAACTCTATTTCTGGTATATAAAATGGGGTAAATGTCATTGTACAATTATGAAACAATTTTTAGTCGTTTCTAACTCCCTTATCTCTGTTTTTAAGATTTAGATAAAGCTGAGTAAGTTTAAAAATGAGAAGATACTATCATATTTTAATATATGTGGCTTTGTGATATTTTGATTTAGAAATACTCAGATACAGTGTGCAATATTTGAAAAATAGCTACTGATCATGTCCACTGGCTACTGTTTATAACATTATTTTATTACTTTTATTACCACCTTACATCATCACTATGCATTTATAAATATCAATTTTGAGAGTTCAATATCTTAGCTGCATAAAATAGCTTCAGGTGTCTATCCTGGATGCAAAAGGTGTCTGACAAATAAGATGAAAATTGGTTAAGCTAGGGCATTTTAAACTCTTATTACCTCTACTCTATACATCTGTATACAAGTACTGTAGAAAGAGGGGGTCATCAACAACACTGAGGGGGCTTTGGGGAGGGAGAACCCAGACTGGCAGATTCAGCAACATCAAAGGCTATAAATTCGCATTCTGCCAACACTAGATCTCTAGAAAAAATTAGAAAAGAGATAGTATGGCATACAGCAATGTACGCTGTTCAGGCTTCCAATCCTGGCTTAGCTGATTTACATCACATAACCTAGGATTAAATCTGTGTATTTTAAATGAGTTTCATTCTTATACTTATTGTTTCCCATATTCATGCATAATACCATATTTCATATACATTATTAATGAACTAGGCAAAAACAAAAACAATCAGTCATGTTGTCAGGATAGAGGGAAACAAAGTACTTACTTCATGAGAGGAAAAGGAAAAAATAAAGTAGTCACCAAGGTGTTAAATCTTGAGTCTGCAGATTAGAGGTAGGGTAGGTATTTTTTTTTCTACAAGTGACATTTAACCCTCTATTGAAAAGGCAAAGGTTAAAAATGGCATAGAAGTTTACCAGAAAATACAGTGGTATAAACCCTATGATCAGAAACTCCAGAGGGGAAAGAGCTTTCTACTCATCTATTGAGAAAAAGGCAAAAGTGTTGCCATAGAGTTTCATTTGCATAAGCTACCTACCCACAATTCCTGTAGTGACACTTGGTGAATCATCATAACTATATATGAACTTGGAGTTTCAGGAGTAGTGGACTCCTAGGGAGGCTTAAAGAGGGCAAAATCCGTGTGGCAAAATGCTAATTTCCAAACAGCCAGGATTCTGCTTAATAATCCTAAGAGCTCTTGGGTCCCCTCTCCTGGGGCCTTCACACCAAGAGACAACACAGACTAAAGACTTCACAGAAAGAGATGGCACAGAGATTTCCAATGAGACAATACACAGAGCAGCAGCAGAGCTGAATGGAATCTGGTGAGGCCCTGCCTACCCATCACCTTAAAAAAGAAGCTGAATCACTAAGCTGGGGTTAGGTGGCAACACCTCCAGGGAGGACGAGGCAAGCAGCTTCCTTGACAGGAGATAGACATTCAAAGAGGCTCCTGGACTACTGCTACTTGCTGATCCAAACTATCAGTGGGGATGGGTGAGCTAGTGAGGACAAGGGACTGTTACCTTTGGGAGATTATCACCAGTAGAAAGAGACTCAGTGGACTACTCCCAGCATTACTGGAAGAAGGGTATATTATTCTTTATTTGCATATATATTCTATTGCTGTGTTTTCTCAAGTTTA
Organism: Terrapene triunguis; assembly: GCF_002925995.2. NCBI lineage: Eukaryota > Metazoa > Chordata > Testudines > Emydidae > Terrapene > Terrapene triunguis. The sequence continues at coordinate 1,150,593 of NW_020664393.1, forward strand.
TGACTGTGTTCCCTTTCCCCTAATAAAGATTCCCTTGTTTGCACACAGACTGGGGGCATGAGAGAGGGGGAAGTTTTGCCTGTTATGAGTTCCCAGGGATGTAAGTGGAACTTAAAGACTGTATAGGTTTTCTGCTAGTTTTCTGAACCCAATAAAGGTAGGCAGAATTAAATCTAAATATATACTTGTAATTTTGTGGGTATTTTTGTTATGTTTATTGCCACCTGGTGGCCAATGTGGGAATAGCTATTTATTGTTAAAAGCCCTAAGGCTGTACTGGGCATGCTCCATGGGGTTGTGGGCGTGAGGACATTTTTCAAGATGGACTTGTAGGCCTGGCTTGTCATGAGTGATTAAATAAATGTAAATAAAACAGGCTATTAAAATTCTATAAAGGTGCCAAAAAGCTGTGTGCTTTAAAAGCAAAGACCAATACGGTACCAAAAAGAATTTAAAAATATGAAAAATAAAGCTTAACCATTAAAAATTTTATCCAAAAGTTATGTTTAACTGTTGTATAAAGTAAATATTATTAAAAATAAAAACCTATAAAATAATGTTTTATAAATAAAAGGTTATATTAAAACTAAGCAATTATATAAAATTAAAATGCCTTAAATTAAAAAGAAATCCAACCAATAACTTAAAATTAAATCTCTTAAAATATTGTTTAATATTTATACGCTAAATGTTATTAAATTTTACCAATCTGCATTTGCCTAAAATTTAATAAAGTATAATTTAAAAAGTTTAATTTTAAATGCATAAGCCTGCCAAAGTAACACAGTGCCAAAACAAAAAAAAGCTTAATAAAACTGGCATAAAAGCTAGGCTATTTAAAACTAGTATGTCGCTATAAAACGAAGCTAACAAAAATGCTATAAGAACATAACCAAACATTTCAATAAAAAATAGCAGCAAACGTATTGCATCCTTTAAATAAGCAAAACCAAAAAATATTAATAAATCTTTGTTAACTATATATATTACAATAATTTTAAGTATAAAATTAAGTCAGTATGTTCTAATATGTTTAGTATATAAAAATACTTGTTATACAAACTAAAAACAGCCTTAATTAATATAAAGCAAAAAGCTTGCCGTCTTTTATCACCACAAAAAATAAATATTTAGTACAAAAAGTAATACCAGTTAATACAAAGTAAAAAAAAAAAATTAACAAGAGTCCAATACCATAACATTTATTAAAAAACCTAAAACCTTTGCAAGATGTTACCAGTAAAAGTACTAAAAAGCATTACAGCTCATACAATGTTAAAAAAAATGTTTTTCCTTCTTAAATACCATTGTAAAACAATGTAAAACAATGCTGTTTGCACCTGAGAAAGACTTACATGGGCAGGTGTAAAGTGTTCCTAACAAAGTTGCCAGCATGTGTGTTCGCTTTAAAAAAAAACAGTCTCCAAGTTGCACAATACAGTTAAAGCACTAAAATGTTAATAAAGTAAAAACTGCCTATACAACAAGTATTGTGTGGTAGCTAAAAAAATACACTTGTAGCATAAACCCCAAAAATGTTATATTGGTTAGCCTATATTTCCTACTATAGGAAGTTAAAATGTATTGTACCAATTTTTATAATGTAATTAAAATAAAAACAAAGTTAAAATTACATAAAAACAAAACAAGCTTAGGATATAAAATTACACCCTAGTAAATTATACCAAAAAGTAAGCTTGAACCCTGAAGTTCATACTTTAAGCCTAGTATTAATAATAACTCAAATAATTACAACTGCTGTAGCTTTAAAATATGTTGCCAAGTAATAAATTAATATATATATATATATATATATATAATACAAATAAAACAAATGTTAATGTTAAGAAAAAATATAGCAGTGTAATGTAGGCATGGCTTGACATGATTTATGAGGCCTCATTTCTTGGGAGATAAATGGGAAGGTAAATGGATCAGCAGGCTAGAAATAGAATATATGTGCTAACTAGGGTAAGTAAATGGGTCACTAAGCTAAGAGACAAAATGTCTGTCCTAGCTAAGATAATGGGGAACACCCAGGGGATGATTTACAATGGGCAAAATAAGCCTAGAATGTATGATGAGGTACAGAATAAGTTGTAAATGGACAGAGCATGCTGTAGATTATTTGGTTCCTACAAAGTAACCAAGCCAATCCCAAAACTTTTTATGCAATATATAGTAAAGGCAATGTAATATGATGTATATATAGGAATGCTGGACATGCACATGATGCTTACAACTCTTTAGCTTATTTTCTGTGTCACTTTACAGGTGTGGTACACCCGACACCCACCCCCTGCACTTGAGTCTAATCAACTCAGCATAGCTTTGCTGTGTGCCTAATAAAGATACCTGAGGCCTGGTCTACACTGGGGGTGGAGGGAGGGGGCGAGCTAAGTCAGTCTAAGTTACTCAACTTCTGCTATGAAAATAGTGTAGCTGAAGTCGACGTACTTAGAGCTACTTCCTGCGGTGTCTTCACTGCGGTAGGTTGACTGCTGATGCTCCCCCGTCGACTCCGCCTACACTTCTCGCTCTGGTAGAGTACTGGAGTCGACGGAAGAGCGCTCAGTGGTCGATTTATCGCATCTTCACTAGACGCGATAAATCGACCCCCGCTGGATTGATTGCTCTGGAGGTAAGTGTAGACATGCCCTCTGTGACAAAATTTGGAGTCGAACTGAGTTCTTGGAAGCTGAGTGGAAAGGGATCTTGGAGGGGATCCCAATAGGAAGCTGCTCAGTTGTCTATGAGAACCTGTGCCAGGATAAAAGATCTCCTTTTTTCAATTTTAATCTCTGTTGGATCTCCATATACTACACTGGTGAGGAGGGTAAGCTGAAAACAATCACTTGTAAGTTCTACACAGTGTGTGAGTAAGTGAACACCTTTTTCTTAATTGCAAAGAAAAATGACTGCAAATGGAAAAATGAAAGAGTATGATGCAGAGCAGGAGGACTGGATTTAGTACTCAGACTTCTCAGTACTTTCATTGCAAATGACATAGCAGATGATAACAAGAAACATGTTATTTTACTGAGCATGTGCGGAGCAAATTAGAAGCTTGGTTGCACCAGAAAAGCCAATGCCAAGTTCTTTGATGAGCTTGTTAAAATTGTCACACACCTTTATACCCCCATCCCATCAGAAATTGTGCTGTGTTTTAAATTTAACAGTTTCTCCCGCCAACCTGGAATGTCCATAGCAGTTTTTATACAGAACTGCATTGTTTATCAGAGCACTGTGGTTTTAAATGTCATGCTGCGGGACAGGCTTGTCTGTGGTATCAATGATGAAAGAATTCAGAGACATCTGTTGGCAGATCTAAAACCTTTGGCTTTTAAAAGAAGCTCTGGAAATAGCACAAGACATGGAAGTAGCCACACAGCATGCTTTGGATTTATGGGGAAGCTTAAAGCAGTACGTAGATAGACATCGTTGCAGGCACCAGGTACATGTCCAGCATCCCACACAAAAAACATCTTTAATTAAATAGAGATATCTTCTTAAGAACACACAAAATTGCTTTTGATGTGGAGAGAAACCATGACCATATCTCCTGCCCATAAAAGGATAGGAAATGCCTGGTTTTCTGGAAGTGAAGTCATCTTGCAAAAATGTGCTATAAAAAACTAGACACCTGGAAGGGAAAATGTGGGTCACAAGAAAGAGATTCATCATATTGCAGAAGAGGGAGAGGATCCAGAAGCCAAGGACTTGGTATATACGATATTTAATATTACCAGCAAAACCAAAGGGAGAGACCTATGCCATGGATGTTACAATTAATGGACAAAGACTAACCATGGAGATTGATACAGAAGCTTCTCTGTCTACAATCAGTGAGGTTATTTATCATGAGTTGTGGCCAAGGAACAATACACCAGAGCTGGGAGCGGCAAAGGTGGTGTGATGTACAGATGCAAGATAACAAGTTCCAGTGAGAAGTAGTCAGTGTGGAGATATGATACCAGGTATGATACCAGGACTGGAAGCTATGCTTACCTTTAATAATAGTGAAGGGGGAAGGCCCCAGCCATATGGGGCAAGATGAGTGTGATGGGGTGGACAAAGCCCAGAGGCCACTTGCTGGAGGCCCCAAGATCCTGCCACACCCATCCCAGGAAAGGTGCAGTAGAGGAGTCTTCCAAGCAACCTAGAGTGGCTGCAGGGGAAGAAGTCAATCAGAGAGGCTGCAGGGAGCAGCCAATCAGGATGCAGGAGGGCCATATAAAAGGAGCTGCAGAGGATGGCACAGGCGGTCAGTTCCTTGCTAGAGCTAGAGGAGGTCAGATGGTGCTCCTGGCTGGTCAAAGGGAACTGCAGCATCACGGACAGCTCAGTGCTGGCAGGGACTGGGAGAGCAAGGAAGAGCTCCTTGCTGGCTGTTCGGCTTGACCATAAAAGAGCCCTGAGCATCAGTGAAGGCTGGGGCCATGGGGAAGTGGCCCAGGGAACTAAAAGGGACTCAGTGGTGTGTGGCTGCTATTCTTAGGGTCACTGGGCTGGAATCCAGAGTAGTAGGCAGGCCTGGGTCCTCCCCATAGGCCACTGTGGGAAGTGGCCTACAATCAGACAGCGGTAAACCTCCCAGAAAGGAATCTGAACTGTTAAGAGGCCCAGCTGGAGAGCTGGGACCAGAACAGACCAAGAGGGAGAAACCATTGCCTCCAGGGAGGAAGCCCTGGGGATACGGCCCGATACCAGGGCTGGGACTGTTTAAAGACTGCAGACACACCCAACCAGAAGGGGCTCTCATGAGAGGTGGGTGCTACACCATTACAAATGGTTAAACTATTAAAACTTAACTGGGCAGACATCAACCATATTCATACTTTAAGCATAGAAGCATGTCTTGAAAAATAGTCAGACCTGCTCAGTGAGGCTCTTGGCTCTCTGAATGGGGTCACTAGTAGAATCTAGGTAGATCCAGATACTAAACCACGTTTCTTTAAGCCAACACCAATACCCCATGCAATGAACCATAAGGTAGACCAAGAACTAAACTGAAAGCAAGCAGCTGGTATTATTGAGCACTTCTCAGAGTGAGCTGCTCCTATTGTTTCAGTGTTGAAATCAGATGGTGGATATGGATATGCAGGGGCTACAAGATGATATTCTACTGTGTGGCCAAGTTAGATATGTATCTGCTCCCCAGGATCAGCGACCAGCTTGCTACCTTATCTGGGAGAAAATGTTTCACAAACATTGATTTAAGTAATGTGTACCTCCAAATACTTCTGCACAATATATCTAAACCCTAGGTAACAATCAATAATCCCAAATAGTTGTTTCATTACAACTGCCACCCATTTGGAGTGTCAGCAGCTCTGGGTATTTTTCAAAAGGCAATGGACAATTTATTGCAAGGCATGCCACGTGTCTGTGTATACCTTGATGATATCCTGATTACCGGGTAATCTGTCAGAACACTTACCAGGTACGCGGGGGGATGGCTGACACAGACCCTAAGAGGGAGAAGTGTATTTTTCAGGCTTCTGAAGTAATTTACCTAGGACACATAATTAATGTAACTGGCTTACATTCTGTAGAAGAGAAGATAGGGGCCATTACTGAGGCACCACCACCAAAGTCAGGTTTCGAATAGAAATCTTTTCTAGACCTGCTAGGTTATTATGGTACAATTTTATCCAAGCTGGCATCAGTATTGGCTCCATTACACAACACTGTTTCAAAAAGGGATAAAATTCCAATAGGATCAAAACCAGAAAGCCTGTTGTGCAACAGTGTGTCCTTTGCCAATCTAGTCCACCTAAAGTTCCCTTGCAGCCATTGGTGTGGCCTCAGCAACTCTGGGCAAGGCATCACATAGACTATGCTGGCCCTTTTATAGGGAAAATGTTTTTAATTGATGATCATTCCAAATGAATTGAAGCACACATAATGCCCCCTCTACAGCTAAGGCTACAATTGATAAACTTTGACTTACCTTTTCCATTTTTGGATTGCCTAAGACAGAGGTGAGTGACAATGGTATCCCGTTCACTGGTGCTGTATTTCAGGAATTTATTTTGTTTTAAAACAGCCTCAAGCACATTAATACTCTGTCCTACTATCCTGCTTGAAGTGGCCTAGCAGAGTGGACTGTGAAAACCATAAAAGAGGGAATGAAGAAGATGCTGTATGGTAGCATAGAAGCCAAGCTGCCAGGGTTCTTCTCCAGCACTGCATGACACCACAAGCCACAATAGGAAAGTCACCTACAGAAATCTTAATTGGAAGGAAACTAAAAACTCAGTTGTGCTCTTTATACACTGATGAAGCTGCTAAAGTTGGGGAAAAGCAGTCAGCACAAAAATTATATTATGATGTGTGAGCATCACACATATACATTAGGTATATGTACTTCAATATATACTCAGGTTTGTCTGCAGTACCATGAGGAGCTATAGGTAATGAATTTTCTTTCAGATGTTGTGGTACCAGGGGTTATGGAGTCATTAATCCAGTTGCTACATGCAGAAGTAGTGAGAATGCTGGGGACCTCATAACAACCATCACAGTGGATTTGGAAGTTAAACCTAGAGAGAGGATTGTATTATCAGAAAGCTCTTCTGCACCTGCTACTGGTCAGGGACCACAGGCTTTTCTACTGCACTGCTCCAGGAAATCTCCCAAAGCTACAGACAGACTGGACTTGTAATAGTATGGCAATTATGCTAGAGAGGGCAGAATAATCCCTTGTAATTGCCTGAGGATTTAGGGTAGTCTACCCCAACCTTTTAGTTAGGATGTTTTGTTTTGTGGTTATAATGTTAAATGTTTTAAGTTTATTATTACTAATAATTTAATGGGGGAGGAGTGTAGTGTTGTAGGCATTTTTATTACAATTATTACCACCTGGTGGCCAATGTGAGAATAGCTATTTACTATTAGAAGTTTTAAGATTGTACTGAGGAAGCTCCAGTGATTGGGAGGGATGGGGGGATGAGTTTTTCAAGATGGAGGCTACTTAGTTGTCTGTGAGACTCTTTACCAGAATAAAAGATCTCTGTTCTCAGTTCTACTCTGTTTTGGGTCTCCATGCACTACACTACTTTATTTCCCCAGAAAAAGGGAAAATGCATGGCATATTCTCCCTCTCTTCAGTGAGAGGTCTGCCTGCCTGGAAATGAGGAATTACCAAACAGAAGACCCATTTACAAAGAGAATACAAAGTGTATATCAACACACACTGAACAGAAAACACAGACCAGACACATGTGTCTTTCTGCATGACACATGTGGCAGGGCTCACACACTAAGGTATTGCCAGGAGGAGCAAATTCCATGGGTGAAATCCTGCTACCATTGAAATCAGTGTTAAACTTCTGTTGACTTCATTGGTGCCTATATTCCTCCCCATATCTAGATCCTGCCACTGAAAACACCACCCACCAGGCCCTGCAAGCTGAAGCCCGAGGAAAGGAAAGTGTATCAGGTCCATATGTCCCACCCGCTGTGATGGGACATAGTGTGAGAGGTAATCTCTAGGATAAGTGGGTCCTAGTCCACTTAGTAATTTACAGGTAATCAGCACCTTAATTGTGAATTAACAACTAGCTTAAAGTCTGGAGCACAAGTATAATATTCTCTCATCTGTCTGGCCTCTGGAGAATGTGCCTAGCCACATTCAACATTAGTTGAGATGGGTGGCCTTCAAGGACAGTATTAGAGCAGACACTCCTGGAAATATCAAAAAGTATGAATAATTATAATATAAATATAATTATACTGCATGCTAACTTTGAGAGGAAAGGACATATTTCCTTGTGTGACAACAACAAAAAAATCTTTCTACTACTTTTACGTGGTCTCCAAGGGGGAGACGTGAATCCAGTAAGAGCCGAAGATTGCATAACAATTGACATCAGTTGACATGTTTTTTCGCTGAGGGTGCAGTCACTTTCCTTGCCAATTCCTCAAACCGTTTTCCCCTGCCAACAAGTGTAATCTCCATTTTATGAGAATTGAGTTTAATCCAGCTACCTTTTACTCAAGCCCTTAATTCTGTTATACACTGGAAAAGCAGGAACATGATGCAACTTTGCTGGGGTCCACCAGTGAGAGCTCTCAGGGTGAACGCTCAATTATTAATCATAACCCTGCCAAAAAGGAAAAAGAATAGAACTGTCCCAGCCAGGTTTCTGCGGGTGAGATGATTATTTCATGATCTGCCATACTGAAGACTACTGATAGATGTGCCATCAGTTCATTGCCTTCAGGTGACCATATACCAGTGAGTACAACTATTTCTTCATGTCGGCCCAAGTCTGAAACCTGACTGACAGGAATTCAGGAGATAAAGAGATCAGATGCTTCTGGAGCTAACCTGTTGACACTTTCTTGATAAACTCAAAACAGGAAGCATAGAGACAGAAGTAATTGAATAGATGTGTTCTATCGAGGTTTTTTTCCTTTTGCTTTCAGCAACAAATGGACCACTATGTTTAAAGGTCACCACAATATTGTCTATCTGAGGGACACATTTATACTAGGGATGTTTTTATCTCATTGTACTTATTTGCCTATCTGGAAAAGGTAATTAATACCAATGGGGTGTTATGAAGATAACTCTTCTATTTACCATTATTCCCTCAGGTCAACAATTCTAACCTCTTGACAGGGGTCAGCTTGGGAATAAAAATTATTGGTACTCTTCCAAGCTCTACCCATATGAGATATCACTCACAGCATCTTCTGCAAATGTTGAAAATAGGATCACATATGCTGCCTGGGCTACTTGGGTTTGGCCCCCATCAGGTCCAAATACACCCATTTGATGGGCCTGTTTTTTTTCACACTTTGGCAACACATAGCTTGGCATGCCAATGATGTCTCATTGAATTTGAACCACTTAGTACTTGTACATCACTTTGCAGATAAAGGTTTTAGATTTCTTCTACTGTAATTGACTTCAGTAGGGCTACACTAGGGATGAATATGGTCTACTGAGCACTAAGTAAGTGCCATGTATTATTATTATTTATTGAATGGTATTCTGTCAGACTTGGTCAGTGGTGAGAAGCCCAGTGCGAGCTTTTAATGAGCCTATTTTTTACATAAATCTTGCCATCCTGAATTTCAGGTTTTAACAAATGGCACTGTGACAGGGTATACCAAGCTCACACTGGTCTGGAAGGGGTTAACCCCATGCTGGGCATGCTTTAACTGGAACCACAGTGTAAGAGGGAGCAACTCAATTCAGTCTGTGTTGACGGAGGAGGATAGCAGACTTGTGCTGCAGGTTCCTGCCATGAAGCTGCTGGAGCCCCGGGATGCAGAGGCTGATTGTACTGAGGCCCCTGTGGACACCCAGTTGACCACTGAGGGTGACAGAGTTTGCTGATGCTGGGAGACTACTAATGCTGGAAGTGAGGGTAGGAAGCAACCCAGGGAACCCAACGGTTGCAGAGAGAGACTGAGCCTAAATACAGGAGAATTGCTTCCTCAGGGCCCTGGGTCAGGACCTAGTGGAGTAGGGTGGGCCAGGGCCCTCCTACCCCACATTGTACTCACCACTGGGTGCAGTCGCCACCCAAAGGAGTGGGCTATGCTGCCTTGGACCCAAGGGCAGCTGCATAGGCTCTGGCCATTCCACCCTGAGAAGAAGGGTGGCCACCTAGACTTTGGCCACTGGCCCTTATTGTCCTGTACCCCAGGACAACCTGACTGACCCTGGCCATTGGACCATACTGTCCCAAAAAGGAGAGCTGCTACCTAGCCTTTAGCCAGTAGGTGTTATGGTCCAGAACCCCAGGCCTGCCCTGGTGACTCAAGCCGTGGGCTGCCTGTGTATATCTTCACCACAACAGGCACAAATTCCCTTTCAAGCAACCATTTTGTTCCTGTATAGATAGGAACTACTGAATAATCATAATCTTAAATAAATCAATATGTTTCACCACCTTTCCCCAGCACTTGGCCCCATAATTGTAATGTGGTAGTAAGTGAAGTAAATGACTATTTAGTAGATATTTATGGGTACAGTGGGCTCCATTTGAAAAAAAAATCAATATTTATTGTATTGTATTCTTATATATATAAAACGAAAGTCTGCAAATACCACTCCAAATAATGTAACTTTCCTCTTGGTAGATATCTTTTACTGGTGCTCACTGTACAGTACAAAAAGCTACTGTTTCCACGATGTTTTACATGATAACACTACAGGTCTAGGCAGCCACAGGAAAAGAGTTTGCCCTCATTACATGATATATATTCTAACACAGCTGCATCAATGTGATCTAGGAACTCCTCTTGATATCTCCATCTGTTTTAATCCCACAAAGGGTATCTTTCGATGTCCAGATCCATCTGTCTGGGTCTGGCCTCCTCACAGCATGCCCATTTGTGTGTATGACTCTGTGTTCTGCCTTGCAAGTTCCACCAAGCCTGCCTTTGTGACTTCCTTGCCAGCCAGAGTAATTCTAATCTGAAAACTGCTGGACTCTGATAGCAGAGTGCTCGTGCCTGTGTGGAAGGATTATGCAACATTAACTGGGGCTATATAAATGATTCTGTGTACATCCAATGCTGCCTTATCACAGGCAACACTAAGAAATAACTTGGCACGAGTGAGAAGTGCTGCTGGAGACAGATCCATATGGAGAATGGTTATCCGGAAGATGTGGTTAGTCCACAGTTATGATTAAGACTGATGAGAATGCCACCTATGTGCTGCATAAATATGACACTGTTTTTCTGTCCTCCCTGCTTGTAATAGAGACAGATTCCTTTTATAGTCAGTCTCCTCTGAAGAAAGGGATAATATGGATTCGTACATTGCAAAAGGTAGCTGAGATGTTACGAAAGGCAATGCCTGTTACAAAAAATTAAGCTTGTCTTTTACTGTTCCTGTAATAGGTAGGCAGACTTCAAAGTGGAGCCACAACTGAGTGATATCTACATCCAATTTATTTGATGGACATGGCTGGCATTGTACAACTTGCTTTCTAGTACACTAATGATTTCTTATGCTAATGCATGAGTTTCCTTTTTTTTAAATGCTACTATCCTTCTATACACATCAACAGCATGGCACAAAAATAAAATACTAAAAGAAAACAAATAGTGAGTATCATTGAACCAGAAACTTTAGCTTAGACCTGGCTGGCTACCTGGGCTTGGCACCCAGGGAACATGAGTCAGGTGATGTTATGGAGTTTGTCTGAACTTACTCCACTTCTCCCTGGCAAGGTGTCCTGTGCAATGTCTCTCAACGCTGAGCATGGGTATGCTCACCATATTCAAAGGAAGTACACAAAGCACCCGGGGGGAGTTCTGTGATAACAGTGAATCTGATGACATTATTATTTATTCTGAGAAAGACAGAAGCAGCTCTCTGAGCCAATAAGTTGTCAGGGAAAATGTTGGCGTCTAAGGTACAGTATTATCAAAAATGTAGAACGAGGAAAACATGTGCATATTGATCAGACAATCTTTGATCAAAAATGGATACGCTGGTGCAATGCAACTTGGCTTGCAAAGAAATAAGGAACTAGATTATGAGTTTTACCAGCTGGGCGGTTATCAGTTGCACCTGTCAGCAATCACAGGCTGTTAATGTGATCTTGAGTTAGAGTAACATTGTCAAAATAAAACAAACAAAAATATCAACAACCATGGGAATAGAGCTTCAGGGGCTGCAGGTATCAGGCAGAAACTGTTCAGAGCAGAAGAGATTTCTCAATATCATCCATCCATTCTTTTTGGTCTCTATGCTTCTGCAGAATATGTGGTAAGTTGGGGGTGGACAAGTTAATTAATTGCAGAGCCAAGATGTGAAATTTTCACAGATTTATATGGCTGGGTAGGCAAGATGTCACTCTGAATGAACAGAGAATCATTACATTAATATTAGGGATGGACAAACTACCATATATACTCGATCATGAGCCGGTTCGTTTATAAGCCAACCCCCCGAAGATGGATAAGTAAAAATGGAAATTTTTTATAACTCGTTCATAAACCAAGCCTATAATTCAGGGGTCAGCAAACTTTGGCTCCCGGCCCTCAGGATAAGCAACTAGTGGGCCGAGATGGTTTGTTTACCTCGAGTGTCCGCAGGCACAGAGGTAAACCTAAGTAAACAAAGTGTCCCGGCGCGCCAGCTGCTTACCCTGATGGGCCGGGACAGCAACTGGTGGGGAAATTTTTTGGGGGGGAAAAGCTGGGAGTCAGGGGAGTAACCCCTGTGACCACCCCCCACATGACCCCACCCCTAGCCCGGGACCCCCACACTCTCTCCATCCCATCCCTTCCCATCTTATCTGGGGAGGGCCAGGGGAGGATGTCTCTGGCCTCGCTGGAGCTGCTCCGGCAGGCTGGACAGCGCGGCTGCAGCCTGCTCTGGCGGGCCAGGTGGCGTGGCTACAGCCTGCTCTGGGGGGCGGGGCCGAGCGGCACAGCTGCAGCCTGCCAGCCCCGGAGCTGCAGCTGCTTCGGAGGCTGGGGGCAGAGCAGCATGGCCAGAAGTGGAGAGACTCTGGCTCCGCCTCTTCCCTTCTGGCTCTGCTGGCTGTGCTGCCTCTCCTTGCTCCCTCTGTTGGGGGAAGGGGCTGTGTCCCATCTCTCCCTCTCTATACCTGTTCATAAGCCGACCCCCTTCTCTGGTGCTTCCTTTTTTTACTAAAAAAATTCGGCTTATGAACGAGTATATACAGCAGTTTGGAAAAAAACTAAGTGACCTGAAACTTAGTTCAGAACAAGCAGAAACTTTCTAAAGATTTGGAAAAAAATAGTTTATTTCCTCATCTTTACCTTTAATTTTCATTCACTTCTATTTCTGATTTCAGCTGGAACTGAGAAAAAAGGGTGCTACAACAGTGTCAGGGGGTGCGCTCAAGAGATTTTCAACAGAGTTCTGAACACCCAAGAATTCAGATGAGGTTTGTGTAAGCACCCAAAATTTAGGTTGCCTGATTATTTGAACCAATTTGCTGAACCATGTGAGGTTCCCTGGTCATTAGTTAATATTTCTTTTCATTACACTATTACAGTAATTGGTAATGGAATATTAAATTAGCAGGTCCTTTCTGTACAATACTGTTATCATCATTGATATTTTGTTCTCATATTCCCAGCAAGGCCCATTCTTTCAAGACATTTATAACAGAAATCTTTATAATGTAAAAGTTGTTCATGCTGCATTAGCATAAACAAATTTGAACACAATACAATGCTAGTAAGATATGAGTAAACATTCTTAATATGCAAAGACTTTCATATAAATTCCGTTCCACCAGGCTCATGAAGAATTTTAATTTAACTTAAGAAAACAGAATTGTTCCCTCTCCTCTATTCTTAGCTGCTGTTATTAGGACTATCAAGCTTTGTTTGATAGCAGGCTCTCATACCTTTTATTCTTGGCAGAAGTACCTTACTTACTGGTCACTTTGCTAACAATTTGGCTCCCTATGTACAGGATTCTTGCATGTCCTCAGTAAGGTTCTACAACTGGCAATGCTCTCCATGCCCCAGAAATAAAAGTTTCATTTGTTGTTTTCAGTAAAAAACAATGTGCATATAATATCTGTTTAGTAACAACTAGAGGCTTCTGCCCAGTATTCTGTTTCTTGTTGTTGTTTTTTTTTTTTTGCAGATCAGACATCTATAAACACTCTCCCATTCACACTGTAGCTTTTATAACACCATGTTAGTCTGAACACAATAAGCCATTTTTTTCCTTAGTATAACTGAGTCTGGTAGAGTTAAACCTGGGATCACTGTGACTTAAAAGCCAAGTTAATAATCTTTCATGGCTGAGCATGCTGGAATTTTTATTTAACGGTAAATATAATGTTGCTTCTGAAAGTTTGCATAAATATGCCAATAAGGCTTCCCCCATCCCTATTCTACTAGATGGGTTGGATAATGCACTTTTCTAATTCAGTTAGTAGAAGAGTTCAAATTGAATTGGACTTGCTCCCAACATCCATTTACTATTAGCACCTTTTCTTCCCTAACACCCTATTCCTTCCTCTTTCCCTTTCCCATACCAGCACACATCTAGGCAAACAATCAAGACCTTTGAAACGCTGCAGGAGATTGCCCACCATAGAAGCAGACCTAAACAACATCTACCTATGACATTTCTGCTTCTCAGAAGCTTGACTTGCCTGCAATATAAGATTAAATAAAGAGTTGAGATTAAAACCAAATACATGGACTGTTTAAAGGTCATTTTGGAAATCCTCACATATTTTAATACTGAGAACAGGGTGAATATTAGCCACACTTTAAGGAAAAGGCTAGTATTAAAAAAATCTGGCAAAAAAAATCTAGATATAAAGAATTCATGTCAAGCTGAAAAGGTCCATGTAAAACTAAAATGAACTGATGACACCCGCATTTCACCCAATGCTATGTTGCTATAAACAAGATATCACCCTCCTTTGGGCTCATAGGATTACATACATATTGCATCACCTAGCAACAGAATCATCTATTTAAGATACAATGAAGATCATTTTTTTAAACATGTTGCAAATCCCCTAGGATAGACACATATGAACTTCCATAGAAAAACACCTTGTTTGCAGGGCAGTTTGTTTGTCCTTGATATAGCAGTGATTTTCCTATTGAAAGGCTTTGGCCTTTTGCTGGCAGAACTGAAAAACAATCGCTTAGTTTTTGTTTTGTTTTTTCAAAATGAGACTGTGTACTAGAAGCTTCTCTTACTGTTTATGGCAGCACTGAAACAGAGCCTGGCAATCACATTATAGGTCACACAAACAATGTAAGTGCCTCTTTTTTCCAAAAAAAGAGATTGACTTTGTCTGTATTTCACTACTCAATATATTTATACGGGCTCTCCCTGCCGGTTTCGCATTTAATTATAAAGTTTCCCATTCTCAGTTTGGGCAAGGAAATAATTCATCTGTGACTTGCAGGATTTGAGCAATGAGTATTTGGATCACTGCACTTTTTGGGGCCCTGAAGTTCTGGAGTGACTGTGCAAGCTCCAGGCCTGTCCATTGTCTGCTTTTGTCAGAGGGACCAAATGAAGAAGAAACTCAATGTTTGATCCTGCTTCTGCCGTGCTGCCCTCAGCAACTGATGGCCTGCTCTTGCTTAGTGAGCCCCAGATATCATATAAGGCCAGATTTCAGTACCCTTACTCACTCTGAATAGTCTAATTGATTGACAGAGGAAAAAAGATGATCCTGTGCTTAAATTACAGGGCTGGGATTCAGGAGGTCTTGGTTCAATTCCTGGTGCTGTCTTGGGAAAGTCACATAGGGTGGAATCCACAAAGGCTCATAGGTGCCTAAACCTCAGACTTTGAAACCACTTGGAAGAGACAGGTGCCTAAGTCTGCGCCCTAAGAGAGGGGCAGAGTTCAGCACACAACACGCCCCTGTTGGTGGCAACTCTGATTTGCTAGCTTAGGTGGCTTCCCACTCAGCATGCTGGCCTTAGTGAATAGCATTCTTAGGTACCTATATCTCCCCATTTATTGTATAGGGAATGTAGGCACTGGATTCAGCTCTGTGGACTGCAGTGTTTTTCCTATAATTTTCTAGGTGCCTACAAGTTAGCTCAGTATTGTAACACCTAAGTCTCACCCATATTCCCTTTGTGCTTAGTTCCCATCTGGAATTTGGGAATTATAATCCTTTATTTGTCTATTTAGAGGCAAATTTTCAAATGCATAAATGGGAGCTAGATGCCCAACTCATGGACAAAACTCCCATTTGTGCCTTTGAAAATCTTCCCCTTGGAGTGTGACTTCTTTGGGGCAAGAACTGTCTATCATTGTGTATGTACCCAGTGCCCAGTACAATCTATTGGAGCTGAACATAAATAATAATAAATTTATTAATCAACATGAGTACGAGCAGCAGATTCTGGCCCACAGTGAGCCTTGGCAATTTACTGTACTTTGTATCACTAATTTTCAATGCTTTGTATTACTGTTTAGAGATGTTCGTAGGAAAAGGGGATTACTAGCCACCTATCAAATTGCCAGTTTGCCTTTAAAACAGCAGTCTAGAAGGACAAAATTTCAGGGAACTAGCCCTGCTATTTACAAATACATATAGACTACAACAGTAATTCTCAGTCTGGAGGACACAATCACCTTCCCCTTCCCCCCTTGCTTAAGGAGAGGAAGGCCTGGCTAAATCCTGCCTAGATAAGAGGAAGTGTCTGGGGCAGAAGGGAAGAAGACATCCCAGTACGGAAAAGGGAATCGTAGTATGGAAAAGATTAAAAACTAGTTAATAAGCTAAACCAGAGGCACTTACTGGTTTTTCTCTGTTTTTTTTTAATCAAGCATCTTATGTTCTTATGTTATCTTTTGTTTCTGCTGGACTACCCTTTCTGGGGAGAAGAATGATAGTAGAAATCAAGGTTTGTATTGAGGACATAGACTGTATCTCAATGGGAGTCTCCCTTTGCTGTTTTAATCACTCATTTGAGATGATCCAAATGAATAGGGGACTAGTTGTATTACCTTTTTATGGGATGACCCAAAACGGTAAGGGTTGCTAGAGAAGCTACTCAAGTTTCAATTACTAATACACTGGTATATACATGATGACCAGGATTCACCTACAATATGGCTGTTATCCAAACACCAGTTTCCAACTGAACCAATTGCTCTTAAGTATTAGCAATATCTCACTCATTAAGGGCTAGCATCTGCGTTAACATTACACAGATGTGCAGTGTGGGGAAGTAGAAAGGAACCTCCTTGTAATGGGGTATACAAACCCCACACTGGGATGGAAGGGATTAAAAGACAGTACTGGGCCCAGCTAGCCCCACCCTTCCAACCTGCAGAGCATGCTCCAGCTGGAGACAGGGTTGAAAAAGGAGCAACCCAGCTCAGAAGGCTAGAGCAGAGTACATATCTACCCTGCAGATTCCTGCCAAAAGGGGCTAGAGACATCTCCGTGAAGTAACAGGACTGTATGTGGAGTCTGGTTGGGACTGGTAGTTTGGTTTCCTTTTTATTTTTTCTTTTGCCTTATCTGGGCCCATAAGTGGAGAGAGCAGTGGTAGGAAGTGACCCAAGAGGGGTAACCCTCCAAGGGCAATGAGTTGGAGCCTGGTGGAGAGGGCAGGTCTAGGCTTTCCTACCACTGCCCCGCAGCTGAGTGGACACTAACTACTAGGCCACTCAATCCACCGAGGACCCTACTACACTCCCACACACCTTCTGTGGCACTTCTAAGGTCCTGGCAGAATTGTAGTTGCTATTATCAGCGAGCAAATGGGTTGCTTGGTGCCCCAAAAGGGGTAGGAAGGGAAAGAAAGTAGGTGAAGCTATGGCTCTGCACTGCCCAGGCTGGCAAAGGAGAGTATGCTGTGCTCCTTAAAAGGACGTAGCAGTGGATACATTTTTCCTGCTCGTGTCAGAGCACCAGACCAGAATTTCCCTCGAGCCTCACTGTCCATTAGAGGGTTATGCCTAAGTAACACAATCTAGCTTTGAGTTAGGCAACTGCTCATCCTTGGAAGTTCTGTTATTCCTTCCCCCCCTTCCCCCCAAGTACAGGGGTTCTCAACCTTTTTCTTTCTGAGACCCTCCCCCCCCCCAACATGCTATAAACACTCCATGGCCCACCTGTGCCATAATAACTGTTGTTGTTGTTGTTGGGGGGGGGGGTTGTGTATAAAAGCCAGGCATCAAAGGGTAGAAAGCAGGGCAATTGCGTGGGGACCCTGCAAACCTACATTGCTCAGGCTTTGGTTTCAACCCTGGGTGGCAGGGCTCAGGGCCCCAGGCTTCAGCCCCATGTGGTGGGGCTTCGGCTTTCTGCCTTGGGTCCCAGTGACTCTAATGCTGGTCCTGCTTGGCGGAACCCCTGAAACCTGCTTGTGGCCCCCTAGGAGGCCCCAGACCCCTGGTTGAAAACCACCACTATAGTAAGGATCTTCATACTTAATCTAAGCCCCTAGGCAATACTTATCACATTCATTCTCACTGCCAGAGGGCCTGTAAAACTGGGCTCAGTCTTCTTCAAAATATTTTTTTCTTTTCTTGGAGCTTGTTTCTGGTGTGTGTCTTCTGGAAAAGAGTGTGGTCTCTTGATAGTTACTGAAGAGATTAGGCCTTTTCTTTCCTAAGAAAGTCTTGGAGTCTGCTTGTGAGTAGTTATTGTGCTTCTTTAAGGCCAAATGTGTTCTGTTTATGAGTGATAGTCTGGGTATTCTGATCACAGGTTGCAATATCCTTCTTCATGCAACAAACAAAGGCTTGGTTTGATTGGGAGTCATAGCTTAACCCTGTGTCCAGAAAATTGAGGCCTGGGACATTTTTTATTTTACGTCCATTTCTTTTAGTAGCTTGGCATCCACCAAGCGGTGTCCTTCAATATTGCATGATACCCCCATGCTTAGACAGACATTTCCTTCTAGGATGTCTCATGCAAATGCAGGACAAGTCAGGTATATTATTTATTTGTTTGTTCCCTTCATTTGTATAATGTGTTTCAGTTTCTTAAAATGAAAGTTTTTGAAAATAATTTAACATTCTGGAGTCTTCAGAGATTAATTTTTGTCTTTTTTTATCTTCCTTTCTAAAAAATTCTTCCTGATGAATATAAATTTTCATTATTTTTTTCTAATCTGTCTGGTTTTAATGGTCTTTTGCTGAAAAAGTCTAATATTCAGTCCAATGCAGTTCTTTTCTTCTTGGAATTTTCATAAACTCTGTGACTTAAGTAGATCATGGAAAGCCTGGTTAGCATAAAAACCACAACTTTTATGATTATAGATAATTTCCAGAGAGACTTGGTCAGGGATGAATACATGCTACTGTAACATTTGTTTTGGGGGAAACAGGGAAGCAGCTTGTAATTTTGAGTGTGATTCCTAGTCTCAATCTAAGTTAGTGCAGTTACACACTGCCTGTCCCATACACAGGATTTGTAGCACAGACACCCTGAACCGACACCTCAGAAAGCAAAATTGTGATTACTTCATTAATCATAAAATGATGGCACATATCTTTTATATTAAGCTTCACACTCACAGAATGCTTCATTATTGAAACAGGCAGGACTAGATATTTAAATAATCTATAAATAAATCAGCAGGATTAGCAAATTTCTCAAAGAAATGTTGGTAGGAGAAAATAAAACAGCAAGACATTTAACAAATGCCTTGATGAGGTACCCAGAAAGCAAAATGTTCCTTAGCACACCACAAAACAGCATTAATGTGTCTATGTTGAGTGAGCCCGTTAAGAACATGAAACTAGCTGTATATATGTTTTAATTGTATTGATATTATCATACACTTGAAAATAAATAGAAAATTTGCACACGTTTTAAATAAATTAATAGTTTGGATGATATATGAGGGCAAGAGAAAAACACTTGGGAGGCCACAGACCACAGAAAAGATCTTCCAACCTGAAATTTGGAGGACCAGAGGACCTCAGATAGGCACCAGTGCTTGTATCTTACACAAGCAACACCGATCCGGAGAAATGTTTCCAAAGGAAAGATAATTGACATTCACCAGGGTTGATTTTGCAGCATTCTGGGCATTGTTTGAGGCTGCCCATGCACTGTTATCTGCTGCCTCAACGGGCACCTCTATTTATCCTTATCTTGGGCTGTCTCTCATTTTACTAAAGAATAATGCCCCCATTTAACTTGTTGTTCAACTCATCCTGAAGCCAGCTGCGATTGTGGATTCATTTTTCATTCTATACTTGATAATGAAATGATAACTAAGCAGCCATAATTGTTTTTACAACATTACTCATCACTAAGACCATGTGTTGCTGTGGCTGCATAAAGTCCTGGAGTAATTCACATTGATTGATTGGAACTATTATTATATTCATTGTCCCTAAATATTCTCTCCCCAGTCTCAGAGTGAACGACAATAGCTAATAGACATGCTGTCTGACGAGTATATGATCGAAGACTAGCTTTTAGCAACAGAAATAAATGGAAGTATAAGCTTTCTAGTGCCTTTTAGAGGCACTTAACATAGGTCTACAAAGAGAGTATAGAATCAAAGGAATTAATGGTGGAAAAGATGTATTGAATCTTTTTGTCCATTCCCCTGACAATGCAGGATGCCTACGATACAGTGTGTTCTAAAGTGTCATGTCCAGTTCTAAGTAATTCAACTGATGGGGTTTCTGTCACATCACTCAGCTCTATGAGAGTGTCCTGATATTTAGTCTAAATCTTTCTTTGCTCGGTTTTGTCCCATTATTCCATTATTATAGTTATATTCTTTACAACACCATAAACAGTTTTTCTCTCCTTAGTGCTTGTACTCGTCAGATACTTGCAGAGAATTAGCTGTTTTTTAGTCAAGCTAAACTTGTATGATCATTGCCCTTGAACCATTGCTCTGTGATATAACTCTGTATTTGCATACAACAATCATATTTTTGCACCATAGTGCATTGCAAGCTCATAGCTAATTTACTGCTCACCACCTTTTCTAGGTCTTTATTGGCATTACTTCTTTTATATTTATATTTATATTAAAGACACTCCTTTATGGATTTTGTTTTTTTCATCCCAGTGGGTAACTCCATCTGGCACTTCTTCCTTGCAGCCAGGTCTTAGCTGAACAAAGAAAACCCTGAATCTCCCAATATGAGTAAACAATGGGCAAAGGATACTGGAGCTCCGTATACTATAAACTTTGTATTAGCAACACCTACTTCCAAGGCAGTCACCGCTGGAAGGACTCTTCGAGACATCCCAGGTCTGGACACTAGCACCAACAGAATTTAATAGTCACTCACAGAAAACATCTTCAGGTTGTTTTCTATACTCTCAGTTTTTACAGTCCGGACTGTGACACAAATCGTGAATATGTATGCTACAAAATAAAAAGCTTTCACTATGGAAATTCTATTATACCAAACAAAGCTGTTGCCCACATATTAGCATCAACAACACAAAAGACCAAGGAAGTTGACCCCAATTCACTGCAAATCTTTGAGAAGTTATGTCATTGCTTGCATCTCCCCTGAATGTTGATGTGGCATGCAACACACTCAGAATGCATATCCAGATAACTGCAACCTTAACTTTAGGTTAAAAAAAAAAACCTGTACAAGATAAAGACTGGTTTCCAGCATATTCTGAAAAAATGCTTCCACTTATTGCAGCAAAACGCACAGCATATCTTTTTTACAACATGAACCCCTCTCCTGAGACATGTCCTAACCTTACATTGACCAAAAGTGCATTGCAATGAACAGCAAGACAATGTGCTCGATCATACTGGCTCGATCTGTGCAAGAAGATACAAACATCCTTTGAGAAGGTGTGTAGGATGGAATCAAGAAAGCAACAGATCCTTCAGCCAAGAAGATTGCCCTATTCAAATCCGTTAATGGAGACCTCATTCCTGACAGAAGTAACCGATGCAATGCTGGGTGGAACACTATCACAAACGTTATTCACATGAAACCACTGTTTCTGAGGCAGCACTAAATGTGGTCCCCAGGCTCCAGACTATCAAAGAGATTCATATATATGTACTTGTAAGTAAACTTGAAAAGGCAATAGCCTCCCTTGCACCACAAATGGCTACAGGAAAATATGGAATTCCAGCTAAAGTGCTGAAACAAGGAGGCTAGGTTGTGCTGAAACATCTGCACAATGTCTTGCTTGCTTGCTGGAGGGATGCCACAAATCATGAAGGATGCCAGCATCATAACATACAAAACCAAAGGAGATCAGAGTGACTGCAACAACTACAGAAGAATCTCTCTCCTTAGTGTTGCTGGCAAGGCATTTGCTCAGATCATTCTCAACAGACTATAAGTTCTTGCGGTACATGTATATCCAGAAAGTCAGTGCAGTTTCATGCCAATAGATCAGCTACCAACATGGTCTTCACACAAAGGCAATTTCAAGAAAAGTGTCAAGAACAAAGTAAACTTCTCTACATCGCCTTTGTAGATTTTACAAAGGTTTTTTGATCTGGCCAACAGAAGGGGCCATTTCCATTTGCTAGAAAGACTTGGTTGCCCCCCAATCATCCTCAGTCTGATTCAATCCTTCTGTGATGGCATGAAGGCTACAGTCCAATATGATTGTGATCAATCTGACAATTTTGAAATCTGCAGTAATATCCAACAGGGATGTCTTTTGGCACCAAAAGTCTTTGCTGTCTTCTGTCCACTTCTTTGTCATGCATTTTCATCTAACACTGATGGGTTACATCTCCATACAAGATCAGATGGAAAACTTCAACACTGCATGTCTAAGAGCAAAAAGCAATGTCAAACACCTGCTGATAAAAGAACTTATTTTCACCAGTGATGCAGTGGTCATTGCACACAGTGAAGAAGAGCTCCAGGAACTTTGTAATAGCTTTGCTCTAGCTTGTGATGAGTTTTGACTAACCATCAGTCTAAAGAAGACAATGATTATGGCACAAAGTGTGTTGATTGCACCAGAAGTTTTAATAGTTAGCACCTTGCTAAAAGTTTTGCCTAAGTTCTACTATCTAGGATAAATTGTAGCAGATAACTTATATCTAGATTATGAGCTTAATTCTCTCATTGGAATGGCAGCCATCACATCCAGCCAGCTGACCAAGCATGTATTGGTTAACAGGAAACTGATATTAAACACCAAGATAGTGGTCTACCAAATGTGCATTTGAGCATGCCACTGTATGGTGGTGAGACCTGGATTACCTATAACAGGCATGAAAGAAGGTCTGTAGAGCAAACTCATTAATCTCTCTCTCTCTCAGAGTGGTCTTGGTGCCAGTAGATGAGACTCAACACCACATCCAGAAGGTGTGTGGGTTACACAGGCACCTAACAAGGCTCTGAAGCTGTCCTACCTGAGTGCCCAACTTCATAGCATGTGCCAGCAGACACCTAACACAGTATCTAATCTCCTTGGGCCTACATTCTTTAGTACATGTAAGACTTAGTTCCAGATGAGCATGTTGTTCATCCCTTTGCATGTGCACAGGATGATTTTCAACATCTGTGTATCTATCTCAGGCATTCTTTTACTGGGAGTCTTATTATAGGCACTCATTTGCCTGTGCAAAGGACTGCATATGCACAAACCCATCTTCTGTAAAAGGTCAAGATGCAACAGTCTGGCCGCTACATCTAATGGAGCTCTTCACTGTAAATAATGTGTTCATTTTATTTCTGCTCTTGAGTGGCTGCAGAATCAGAGTCTGGAGGCTACATTAGCAGCCACTGGGTGACTCTGCTGTTGTTCTTGAGTCTGTGTTTGAGGCTCCTTCCTCCACCTCTGGACCTCCTCAACATGCAAGCCACTTATTCAGCTTATGTGGGGAATAAAATGTAGGAAAAAATTCTCTATAGAGATCCATCCCCTTTGTCCCACAAAGGAGGTGCAAAGGGGAAAGAGACTGATCACAAATCCCCAGCTGAATATTTCCCAGGTATAGGAGAATCTTCTACTGGCATACATGTGCTGAATATGAGTCCTGCACATGAGGACCAACTCCTCTCTGAGAGTAGGAGGCACATTGGGGGCATGGCAGAGGTCCGCTGTGGTTCCACTGTAGTTCGCTAATCCTCCACTGGCATAGGGTCCATTACAAACTCTTCCTCGGTGCCACAACTTAAATTTGGCCAGCAGCTGCTCCAAATAGCATGGGATAGGGCAGGCCATCAGAATCAGGGAACTGAACCTGTTTTTCTGATGCTTTCCAACCCTCTCTTTACTGTGCCAAGCAGAGCACTGACAGAAGAAAGATTCTTGCCCTTGCTCCTAGTTGTGCATTATGCATATTGGTGGGAAGGGGCAGGGAGAATGGATTTTTTCCTGATTCCATTTGATTAGTTCATGCCTTGAAACAGCTGGAACCTTATCATTAGAAGGTCCCTCACAGGCCACCACCACCAGAAGAATGAAAATGTTTTAAAAATATGAGCTGTAGAAATTATATTGTTCAGCAAATATATTCTACTGGAAACCAAAAACTGCATATTTTTATATACTCAGATAACGCTGCTGCGTTTATTAGAACTCCAACACTTTTCTCAGGATAGAGTCTATTAACATCATTCAAGATATACAGCATATGTGGAACATTAGGGAAGATCAAACGCACACAGGAAGCATGGAAATCTCTCTTTAAAAGCCCACTTTTCTTCATGTAGAGAAATCTTTATAAATAGAATATGCAGCCCTTATAATCCAAACATGTGAAAAGTGCTAGGTAAAGTGTACACATACCAATTTGAAGTCTCTTTAATAAAGTCAATTTACCTTGTTGGTTCAAAGATTTCAGCTATCTTCCAAGCTCTCCATTTACAAGATTTTTCACATCAGCACTTAATATGCTTAACATCCACTTGTTGAGCTACAGACTGAAGATAATCTTCTGCAGCTGCAATGAACAGTCCTGGGCTGCATCTTTTCTTTAACCCACTATGTGCAGGCTAATGCCATTTTACAGAAGAAAAGAACGGCGTAAAGAGAGTTTCTGTTCTGTTTGAAGCCAATAGAGCTACACCAGTTTATACTATATGAAGTTCTGATCTGATGTCTTGCTTAATAATCATTAGAAAACAGAAATTATCCATCTTATTTTGTAGCACAAGCGCACAGGAAGTACATACATAGAGCTAAATTACACCCCGCTCCCTTTTGTGAGTCCTTTAGCAGGGAGAAAGGATAAAGGGAAAGGCATCTGCCACCTCTAATCTGGCTCCCAGACCTGGGCAATGAGGCTGGCTAGAAAACTAGGAGCCCTAGAGAAGGTGTTCTGGGGAGTGGAGGGATTATGAATGCACTCCTGTGTTGCAGCAATGAGCACTGCTCCAGGCACCATGGAGCTGCAGATTCATCTCTCTCCCCTCCCCAGCACAGCACAAGCTCATAAGAGCCATAACTGAGCCCACAGTAAAGCTGGTCATTGTTGACTATGTATTATGGTTGTAGCTGCAATGATGTTGCATAGGATTTTCCCATCACACCATACCATCCCATAATCTGTGAATGTCATTATTTCCCTGGTGCCATATTATCCCATAACGGCCTGCTACAGGGTGTTTTAAAAGAACTCTGGTACTGACCATGTCTGGATATAGAATACTGACTAGATGGATACAGATCTGACTCAGTACAATAATTCCTGTGTTCCTGGGATGGTCATCTAGTGAGAAATTTAGGCAGCGATTCCTTTCAAAATGTTGCAGTACAGTGAATTATTCAAAGACTGAGGAAAGCAAAACAGAATCCAGGAAAACAAAGCCATTCCACTGATAGAGCCAGAGGAAATGCTGACACTTTGTATTAGTAGTACAAAGGCATAGGAAGCTGAACCTACTCCATCCTCTGGTGTAGGATCTCTGATCCCTGTGCATGAAAGTGTATTTAAAAAAAGGAAGAGAAGTGAACAGCAGCTCGGATCTTTTTTTTTTTTTTTTGACTATTTTTGTTCAGCATTCAAAACCAAAATGTTCACATTTCATATACATTTGAATAATCAGACAGGTAATGAATTCCTCTCCCCTAATTTGACTTTTTTGCATTTTTGCAATCTTGCTATTCTTTTTGTCTCACACTTCTATTCAAAACCTATGCCACTTTGACAGAGATTCTTCAGTACACACTTGCTATCAGAAAAATATGCCCAGCTGTTTTTGCTTGAGTGTGGAGGAGGAGAACAAGTTACTTACTGCCTTAAGTATCCATCTTCCAAAAACTGACAAGCCCACCATGTATCTGAATCATGGATATTTTTTCTAGATAGTGTAGCATATTTCTAGTAAGAATAATGCAATGCAGTGCAAGGTATCACAAAGAAAGCGTGATAGTGAGTAGGAAAATTAGGACTGCATGCCCTTGCACTTCCTAATTCCATCCCTCACCTCCAAGGATGTAGAGGCTTATACACCAAACCAAAATTAACTCAGATGGCACCAGAAATACAACAAAGATGGAGAAATGGTTTATGTAATAGATAGGAAGTAGACAACATTGGATAGTCAAGGGATGCAGCAGGGTACTGTGGTATTGCCTTGGATAGATTGTGGAATGTTACCAGGGAGCAAAGGAGAATGAAATGCTGAATTAAAAAAGGCAAAATAGTGAAGAGTATCGAGGAAGGACATAAAACTGGGGCAACAGCATGAAGAGATGGAATAGCATATGCAATATGGAGGGAGGCAATGCAATATGTACAGAATGAAATAGGACATTAGAATAAAGGCAGAAGGATCAAGAGTTATCTGTTACAGCTTTATGCTGCCTTTACTCATTTTGGCACCAGACTAGAAGATGCTGCTGTTGTGTTCCCGAGACTTCAATATGGTGGAGAATTTTCAGGGAAGCATAGACTAGATGCAGTCAAAAAGCCTGCACACAACCCATAGACTGGTTCACTTTACATATTAGAATTAATGCCTCAAAATCCCCAAGCTAGTGCTTAAGGTATTGCTTAAAAAAGAAATCACATTCCACACTCCAAATGAGCCAGCTTTGCTCCTAGCATAAGTGAGAGAAGTTTGTTCACCTCCTGCTCAACAGCTCACGTCTTCCATGGAGGCACGTGCAGAGTTTATTAAGCATTCCTTAGGAGGCAAGCTGATTGCAGAGAAGGTAAGGCACCTGTTTATTAACTGCATAAACACTCTACTGAGTTTGTCCAGGATCCTGGAAACATCTAGTTGATTCTGAGTATTTCCAAGAACTTAATACAGTTTTCAGCAAAGTCATTCATATACTCATTATATTGTCTCATTTGTACAGCTACTCCTATACAAGTAATAACTGGATATCTCCAGGGTAAACCAGGAATATGGCTGCTAGGTGACTAATGGTGTATCTTCTAAAAAGAACAAAATGCACCAATTAAGGGAAAGAGGAACATGTTAGAAAGGAGAGTAAGAATCAGATGATAGACTTTCAAAAAAGATTCTTAACAAGCATTCTAGCCATTTAGGTGGGCTTGCTTCTCTTTTGATTCTAGCTACTGCTGTCACTGAATTACACACACACACACACAGTGCCTAGCACAATAGAGCCATGATCCCTGATTGTGGCCTCTACATATTACCATAATAATAAATAATAATTGTAAAGTCTTCTAAATTTGTGTTGCTGTGCTTGAAAGAAAGGACCCAATAAATCAAAGATGTCTCTTGACTCAAAATAATTCTCCTCATTTAACACATGGCTATGATGAAATTATAGATTTGTTTGAAATCAAAGAAGTGCCAATATTTTTTTCTCATAGTAAAGAGAATTATATCAGAGGCCCATTTATATAGGGTGGACCAGAGGTCCCTAAACTATGGGGCATGCAAGAATGTTGGGGAGGGGGATGCAGCGGGGCACGGGCCAGCCCCCACAGGGGGTGGAGAGTGCCACCCAGCCCTGTGTTGAAACAGGTCTTTAATGGCCCACAGCAGGGCGGATTGTTACCAGGACCAGTGAAAGACTCGGGTACAGTATGCTTAACGCACAGACATTTATTTGAGAAAGAATCACACAAGCAGTTAAGGTTACACAGTACACATCTTTTCCAATAAGCCTCCACTCCCCAAGCATAAACCTTCAGTAACTATGTTAGCTTTACACAGTAGTCTGACTGGCAGACAAACCAGGTATAGCTACCAGTCCTAGATGGAGACTTCTTCTCTTCTCTTTCCTTCTCAGGTACTTCGTCTGTCAAGGGTCCCCCAAAGCAGGGTCTAGGTCAGAGGTCGGCAACCTTTCAGAAGTGGTGTGCCGAGTCTAATTTAAGGTTTCGCGTGCCAGTAATACATTTTAACGTTTTTAGAAGGACTCTTTCTATAAATCTACAATATATAACTAAACTATTGTTGTATGTTGTGATACAGGAGGGCCAGGGAGAGGGGAAGTATATAAACCCTAGGCTAATTAAGGCAGTGGTTCCATGTAGACTAGGGAGGGTTGCTACAGGTTAATTGGAGCACCTGAAGTCAATTAAGGCCCTGTTAGGAACCTAATAAAACCCCCTGCTTCAGGCAGTCATGAGAGAAGGAGGAAGGAAAGAGGACTGGAGATTGGAGGTGTGCTGTGAGACTTGAAAGATCAGAAAACCGGAGTAAGGGAGACTCCCTCCTGCAGCGTTTAAGGACTGAAGGTTCCCCACCCAAGGGGGAAGAGGGTAAGAACCTGCAGGGGTTGAGAGGGACTGGGGCTCAGAGTAAGGAGCAAACCCAGACCCTTCCCCTGCTTCCCTCCTTTACCGCCTTCCCGAGCCACTAGCAGGGCTCTCAGTGCCCCAAGAGCAGGGGCAAAGGGTGGCATCTTAGCCCCCTGCCAAGAAAAGCGCAGGACCCACCATACTGTATCGGCCATCTTGTCACAATGTAAAGTAAATAAGGTTTTTAAAATGTTTAAGAAGCTTCATTTAAAATTAAAATGCAGAGCCCCCTGGACCGATGGCCAGGACTCAGGCAGTGCGAGTGCCACTGAAAATCAGCTCGCGTGCCGCCTTTGGCACATGTACCATAGGTTGCCTACCCCTGGTCTAGGTCACCTTGAACTCTTCTGGTTCTAGAATCCCACAAAGGTCCCTCGAAGTGGGGTCTAGGTTACCCCGAGGACTTCTGTCTCATGGTCTCGAACTTCTTCACACGGTCTCGAACTTTAATTGGGGAACTAACTTAAATAATTTACTTTGCTTAGCATTTATACCTTTTGTTCTCAAAGGAGTAATATGTCCAGAAATATGCCCCGTGGGTGTTCATCATTGATTTTTTTCTCATATTTTAGAAGGGACTGCAAAGCAGACACAGACCAAAGTTCAATCAATGTTTAACCTCTCACGAATCATTCACTTAAGCTCTTAACGTGATGCCATCCAGAGTAGTCAATTTGACCCAGGTCAGCTTCTACCAAGCCCACTGATAGCATGATTTTACATCTTCTTTACTTTGTGAGCTGGTTCCCCGGCTGATATTCCAACTTTCGATGTTGAAACATACACGCAGTTTGAGCCATTATTAACCATTCCAGTGCAGTTTCAGCACTTCCAGGAATTTTCCACATTTATCTAATGCTAAGAGATTCTGCTCTCAGAATTCTCTAGCAGATTCAGACATACCAAATCATACCAAACTCATGCTTGCCACATTTATTCAAATCAGTCACAACAATTCATGATAATTTGGCACCGTCTCAACACCCCGTTTTTCCCACAGCACTGCTGCGACCCACACGCAGCTATGACCCCAGCCTTGGCTCCTGGCTCTTGGCCCGGCCATGGCTCCGCACCTGGCCCGACCCTGGCTGCTGGCCCTGACCATGTCTCTCCTCCCATCCCCAGCTGCTGGCGCCAACAGTGGCTGCACTTCCGGTCCCAGCCCGAGCCTCAGCCCCAGCCCTGACCCCAACCTCGGCCTTGGCTCTGCTCTTGGTCCTGGCCAAAGACCCACCCCCAGCTGCAGCCCTGGCTTTGGCCCCTGTCTCCCTGCCCAGCCGCGGCTCCAGCCCTAGCCTTGGCCCCCTTATCCCATTCATGCCCCCCTCCCCTGGGAACTGCAGTTCCGCTCCTGGCCCCGGATTCCAGCCGTGGCTTTTGGAGGGGGGCATAGACTGGGGCAAAGGGGGGGCAACGTGAAAAATGTGGGAACCACTGGGGCACAGTAAACAACTTTTATATATACCATAGTGCTATACTTCTTGTGGTGTCAGATGTTATCTCTCTGAGCGATACAATGTAGCATGACATCTTGCACACCATAGCACTGAGTAACCTCACCAGTAGTGACTAGCTTGCTTCCACAGGACGCAATGAAATTTGAAAGTGGTTCATTATCTTACAGTAATGTGAAAGTTTATGTATCATAACTGTACTGGTACGATGTTCAGGTTTACAGGAGATCAGTCTGAGTGCAAATCAGACATCATTGTCAATGAGAAGTGACCTTCTTACCTCATCATAGCTGGTTACATTGTTCATACGATTGCCTCATCACACCCACATATATTCTCTGTTTCTTGCACTGATGATTAATGTCATAACTTTCCTTTCTATCAGGAATGCACACTACTACATATGTTCTTGGTCTGTCTCCTTTTCTTTCCTGTCTGCCTCAGAATGTCAAGAGTGACTAGGCAGCATCTGGTGGAGTCTCGACGGAATTCAGCTACAATAAGCAGATTAATTCTAATGCTAGGACAAGCACAAACTTCAGTGAGTTTTGAGTGAATAGAGAAGCAGCTTTAAAATTGTAGGACCAGATTGTGGAGCTCTCTCTGGGGAACACTTATGCAAGTAATCTCAGGGACTTCACTGAGAGTGCTCATGAAGTAAGGTACTACTCACCATAATCAAGGGTATCAGAATCTGACCCACAGGTATAATCTGGGACACATTGTATAACTAGAAGCTCTTGTACAGCTACAAGGCACCAAAGCCTTGCTCACTCGGGGCCAGACTGTATGTTGCCCTTGGTTGGCCATGCAGAGCAAGAAGACTCTCCATTTGCCTAGCTGCTCAGGAGCTACTGCTACTTGAGCTACTGTTCATCCCTGCTCCCCTCAGAAAGCCAGGTAGCAAAACAGGGGCAGGCCATGTCTCCCCTCCCCACCAGTTTGCAGAATAGTGCTGGTGCACTGTGGGTAACATTCTGCACAGCTCCTGTGCAGGGAGCAGTATTACCACAATCCTCCTGGAGTTCTTCCTAGAGTGGTGTGGCTGTGCACCTCACCCTAATCAAGGCTGGTGGCTGAATGCCAGTCTAGTCCTTGGGATGTTTTTAGATTCTCTCAGCTCTAGCCAGAATAATAAGTATTTGCTTCCTAAAAAGTCACAAGTAAAAAAGCACATGATGGCTTAACACAGTTTTTCAGCAAAGTAAGCTAATGCAATTCTCAAGAAAGAGAAGAAGTTGTATGCCTCATGCAATTGCCCTTACAGGGCTCCTCCGTCCTTGCCGATTCTCCTCAGTCTTGCCCTATGGTGTCCATACTATTCCAACGAGGTGCAGCTTTTTGCTCATTAACATTATAATCCCAGCTCTACAAATAAATAAATCAAATCAAAATTACTGTTGACTTAACTATGTATTTTACAAGGATAAGATTAGTGAATGACACTGTGCTTTCGATATATACAAAAGCCACATGAACTGAATACACCAAAAGTAGAACCCTGGGAAACAAGAAGACACAGGCAGTCCACTTTCACTGTGACAAGATCAGAGATCATTCAGTTATCTTAATCTGTGAAGATCCTGATTCTTTGTTGCCCTGCATTTTGCATAGTCTTTTGCACTGGTGCAAAGGGAATGCGAAAGGGGCATAAAACATTCTCAAATCAGTTTGGTGTATTCTACATCCATTTTGCATTTACTTTTTACTGGCATAAGTAACCCAAGGGCTCAGGGCACTGATGATTCAGGCCCCAAAACTGTAGTGGCTAAACACCTTAAATTATGTTAAGGAGAAGAAAAAGGAAGAAAAAGCAGAGAACAGATTCTAGTAAAACCATATTTTTTCCTAGATCTTGTTCTGTGTGCAAATATTTAACTATTCACTGATTGAAGATTTGAAAACTAAAGTCTAGTAAATCAATCCATCTTTAATCAAATGTTAATATTGGATTATTGTGTTGAAAATTAATGAACAATGTGCAGATGCTTTATTTTAAGTATGGTATTAGGCCCAGATGAAATCAGTGAGAGCTAGGTACCTACATTCCTTTGAGAATTTGAGCTAGTGTCTAACTTGACAGTTACAAAAAAATAAAATAAGTTGATTATCTGTCTGTATCTATGTTTAGCTAGAGATAGGAACGTAAGTAGATAGATAGTAGAGCTGGTTAAAATGTGGGAAAAAAATTTTTTAGATTTTAAAAATTTCAGAATTAAAAAAATCACTGCTGAGCTCTAGAGCTGCTTGAAATTTCCCAGCTTTAGAGTTTTCAGTGAGAGCTTGAGTTTGCAGGGCTGGCATTGGTGCTCTCAAAATAGCTGTGTAGACAGTGCTTTGAATTTGTGGCTTGGGCTCTGAAGCCCACCCCCTTCCCTAGACTTCAGAGCCTGAGCTCCAGCACAAGCTGCAACTTCAAAGTGCTGTGCACACAAATATTTTTGGAGCGTGAGCCCCGCTAGCCCAAGTCCCTTGACCCAGGCTGGGAGGCTCCTTCCTGCTTGCTCCAAAATGCTATATGGACATACAGAGCATTGTGTGTACTGTGATACTCCTTCACAGGATGCAGCATATGCCTGTCTCCCCACTCCCTTGTGCCAGGCCTCTGCCCTCTTTGGATCACTGTGCACCTTCAGGGAGAGAGCAGTCCTTGTGTTCCATTGTGGACAGGGACTAGAATTCTGCCTGGCTCTTTTGTGTGCTGTGTAAAGGTAAAGGGAAGCTCCTTACTCCCTCCCCTCCCAAGCACACCCAGGTAAGGTCCAGGCAGCGTCTGGTCATGTGTGTATGTATGGTGCCCTACACAATAGGGCCTACTGGTACTCATAATACAAAATCATTGTGGGAGTAATACTGAATGTAATTTTGTTTGTGTCCTGCATGACCTTGTGCCAGGGAAATATGTGCACGGGCTGGCATTTTTCAACCCTGCTTCTCTATCAAGTTTTATGGCTCACTGATAAGTCAGGGTAGCAAGTAAGTCACTACTGGAGATATGTGGTACAAACACACTTCACTTTAATTTTTGACTCAGTGATAATGGTAAAGAATCCTCAAATAGCAGAAATTATGAATTAATGGCTTCTGCAGTTGTCTTTTGCCATTGTTGCTGTTGCATAATCTGCTTTTTGTTGCAATATGCCTGGGCCTACCCAAAGAAAAGACATAGATATCAGCATTGTGAAGGTCATAACTCATCTTCAACAAAGGGATAGCATTTAATTGTTTCTATACATGTCTGAAAAGTGCATTGCATTTGAGAGGTCCTTAGACTATGCAGCCCTGACCTTCAGAATACCATTCATCGTTATGGTTCTATATTTAGAGGCTTGTACTGAGAAACCAAAAGCAGTTGATTTATCATCTCTTTAAATCACTCTCTCTTTTTGCTCATTTTCCTGAATTTTACTTGACACAAAGTGAAACTCAGGTGTTTTGGTTACCTGCCTTGTTTTGAGTGTCACTACAAACCAAAATCTCTGCTTAAGGTCATGAAATGTTCTTAAATCTCTGAACATTTTGATGAACCTGGAATGAGTTCTGAACTTGGTTGAACTTTCACATCATTTTGAGCTAGTTTATGGTTTTGGATGCAAACCCTGTGAATGTATTTGACTGATTTAAATTTTGAGTTCAATTAAAAATCGATATTCAAAGGGGTGCAAACAAGCTTGGAACAAAACCTGAAAAACAGGGTTTGCATGAACCCATGGGAATCAGAATCACAGATATTCTCACAGGTTCTAACAGAAACCCAGGGTGAAATCCTGCCCCCACTGAAGTCAATGGAAGCTTTGCCACTGACTGATGGGGACTACATTTCGTCCCAAATTTCCATCAGTGATGTCCCTTGAACAATCATGCCTAATGGCGAGACATGAAGCCCGATATGAGAGGAAAAAGCAGTGGAAGAAGCAGAGATAGAATCATAGGACTGGAAGAGACCTTAAGAGGTCATCTAGTGCAGTCCCCTGCACTCATGGCAGGTGTGGCGGTCCACGCCCCCCAAGGGTACGAGCAGTGTGGACTATCCGCCACCATCCGAAAAATAGCCCTTTGGTTCAGGGCAGTGTGGCCTAGCGGCCAGAGTCCATGAAGCAACCCTCGGGTGGAGGGTAGCGTGGTCTAGCGGCCAGAGTCTAGGTGTGTAACAGCCCCAGTGGGGGGGGGGACCCTGACCCAGGGCCCTAACAGAGGTGTAGTGGCTTGCCACCAACTCAGCGGGGGGGTTCCAACCGAAACACGCTGAGTTTCCCCGGGGGGGGGGGGAGGGAGGTACCACTCCATCACCCTCCCGGGGTCACTTCCTACCAGGCTCTCTGATGGCGTCTCCCAGGAGTCGTCAGGTCCTCGGTACTCTGCGGATCCGGTCATCCCCCAGGTCTCCTCCAATCGCCGGGGTGCAGGCGGGCCATGGATGGAGTAGCTTCCTGGTGTAGTCAGCAGCTGTGGCTGGCCCTCCGCAGGAGCTCCCCCGGCAGGTCCTTTTCCTACGGACTCCAGTCCAGAATGAGCTGGTCTCCCTCCCTTTATACTCCTGTAGCACTTGGAGCATGCCCAGTCTTCCCAGGGAGGCGGGACTTCCGCTGCCAGTCCCTGGGGCTTAACTCTGTCTGGGTTAAGGTGGGGTGGCCTGACCCTGCCACAGCAGGACTAAATATCATCTAGACTATTCCTGACAGGTATTTGTCTAACCTGCTCTTAAAAATCTCCAATGATGGAGATTCCACAACCTCCCTAGGCAATTTATTCCAGTACTTAACCATCCTGACAGTTAGGAATTTTTTCCTAATGTCTAACCTAAACCTCCCTTGCTGCAATTTAAGCCCATTGCTTCTTGTCCTATCCTCAGATGAAGAAGAACAATTCTTCTCCTTCCTCCTTGTAACAACCTTTTATGTACTTGAAAACTGTTATCATGTCCCCTCTCAGTCTTCTCTTTTCAATCTTCCCTCATAGGTCATGTTTTCTAGACCCTTAATAATTTTTGTTCCTCTTTTCTGGACCTTCTCCAATTCGTCCACATCTTTCCACAAATGTGGTGCCCAGAACTGGATACAATACTCCAGTTGAGGCCTAATCAGCGTGGAGTAGAACGGAAGAATTACTTCTTGTGTCTTGCTTACAACATTCCTGCTAATACATCCCAGAATGATGTTCGCTTTTTTTCCAATAGTGTTACACTGTTGACTCATATTTAGCTTGTGGTCCACTATGACCCCCAGATCCCTTTCCGCAGTACTCCTGGGAAATGTATTTTGGATTTGAATTTGTGAGAAATGTCTTCCTTTCATTTCAATATTTTTCTTCCCTCCTCCCCACTCCCCGCTTTTTGTTATCATTAAAGGAGTGAAAGAACTCAGAAATTTGGATTCAGGTTCTGTTATTGGCCACATGATCTGCACTACCAAACCATCTTCCACGTCTCTGCAGTTTGAGATGGAAAGCAGCTAACCTCACCCTCCCATGTGTAGACCATCCTTGGAGTGCAGTAATTTCAGAGCTCTTTTTGCGTGGCTATGAAAAAGCTCTTCCATGTTCTCGGTGTGCTTACCACTGCTATGATAGTTGTAGCAAAGCACTTGGACCTACTCTCTTCTGTGCTGTAAGCATGGTCTCCTGGAGCACAGGCTCTGCTGAGCCAAACTCCAACAATGTTAGTTTCAGAGCCACTTTGTGTCCCCAAATCCAGAAATGGAGGGGACCCATAGTCCTTCCGTATTCAGCATCAACTCTTCCCAGGGCCCTGTACTTCCTCTACAAAGGAAGGAGAAGGAGGGAACTATGTGCTAGTCCTGATTTCCCAAACACCAATGTATTTCTCTAGTTATGAAAGATAAGGTAAACTAATTTGACAAAGGCATGGTATCTATGCACAGGAGAACATTTAGACACCCAGAGGTAAAGCAGATTTGGGTTGAGTCAGCATCACCCATGTTTGAAGGTGCTATCTTGCTTCTTCCCCTTAACAAAGCTTCTGAAAAAGACACAAAAGTGTTAGATACTGAGTGGCTGACAACATCCTAAAAGTGTTTAGACTGTAGGAATGATTTGATGAATAATAAATCCCAGGGATTCAGAGCAGCTTTGAAAAGAGCATTTGTTTGGAAACTATCCTTGACACCCCCAGTTAATGTTTGCAGAGCCAATGTTTGCAGAGTCCTACTTTGTAGTCCAGAGATGATATGCTAAGACTGTTTGGTAGCTATACTTTATCTTTTATCGCTGCAGCTCCCACATACAAGATAGCACCAATCTTGTATATATTAAAGAAATAACAGATTTACTGTTTTGTTTTACTCTTAATTGTTAATTAAATCACAGTGTGGTTGTGTTTATTAGTCATAATTACACCTTTTGGGCAAGAGCAAGTTCTGAAGTGGAACATGTTTGCTTAATTTTTTTCTTTCTCATCTGCCTAAGGGGATGATATAATTAAATATAACAAAGGAAAAAGCAAGTGTAGGTGAATGAAGAAAGTAACTTTTTAAAAGAGGTTTTTCTATAGACAGACACACACTTCTGATTGTAAAGCTAACAACTCCTAACACAGGAGTTTAAAGAGTCAAAGCTAATTCCAGAAGCTCAGGATTATAGACAATACATGAAACTCCCATTGCCTTCAAAGGAGCCAAGTTTTCACCCTGTACCTTTCCACTGCATACAATAGATGAAAACTTTGATATTAATTCTTTGAAACAATCAAAATATAATATTAATTTCACTATGAAACTGTCAAAGAAACAGCCATGGTCCCCCTGCTGTGCACTGTGGGGAAAATCCATCAGTGCTCTGTGGGGAAAATCCAACCTCTGGTCCGTGGGGGTTTAAAACTTCCCTGGGTTTCAGCAGGCTGCAGCACTGTTTCCCCCCTTGACCTCTCTGACATATTTCCGGAGCACTGACACTCAGTCTGCTACCTCTTCACAGAAATGGAGCCTTTCATCTCATCTGCCTTAGGCCCCCAAGTCCAATGATGACCTTCAAGATACCCCAGCAGTTTAACACAGACCTTCTCCCAGAATCCCACTGAAGGTGTGAGCCTTCTGAGTGCCAGTTTAATTCTCTCAGACAGCAACCTGTAAGTGCACCATATACCTAGGTTTGGCAGAATTCAATTGATGTATCATTTTGATGAACAACATCAATGTTTATTTTTTAGGAATTTTTTCAATTTTTATTGATTTAAATGTTCATAGTTGAAGGAAATTGTGTGGGCTAAACAACAGAGAGTCAGACAATAATTATTTAATGACAGCAGCAGTTGAGATTCAAATTAAACCTTATAACCTTATAAACACAAGTTGCCATCATCACATCAAAATATACAAGAGTAAATATCCTTATATCAAACTCCAGTAAGTTCTCAAGCAGCATTTTTCTTATTTTTCTTTCCGTATATTTCAATTATCATTGATGGAAATATTTTTGTGGGTTTGCAATAGGTGTTTACTGGCAGAAATCTAATCCTTCAAAAACCTACATATAACTCACACAGAGGATGCCTACAGGATTCCAACATCACTACTCTTTTACTTAACATATAAAGCACAAGAGAGTACAGACTATTTAGAAAATATCCTCATTAGCTCACCTTCCTTTGGGAATCCACCTGTATTCAGGAAGATGACGTGTTCCCTGCCTCATCAGGCCTCCTCTTCTCACCATGAGAGGGTGGGAAAAGGCTGAAGAAGGGAGAGAAAAGAGCAGTTTCTGTCCTTTATAATATTCCCACCCTTCTGGCAGGTGACCTCCTGAACAGCCTCCCTTGGTGTCCCAAGACCCCTACCAGCTAACTTCATTGCTAGGTGACCTCTCCTCTGATAAGCCAGTTCTCTTGTTTAGAAATATTCTATTTGAATAGGAGAGCATTTTAAGTCAACGATCCTCATTTGTTATCTCTTTTGTCACCAGCTCTTGGAATTTCCATGCAACACAGAAGCCAACAGGCAGCAGGAAGGCAAAGACCGGTCCCACAGTCAAAATGGAGATTGCAGGTTGACTGATCTCATTCAGAATTCATAAATTGTGCAGACAGATTCCTCAAATCATCACCAACTTACAAACCATGAACACTTACATATTTTAAGTCTTGTATGTGTGTTCATATGTCATGATTTTCAAATCAAACTAGGGGATTTAGACATAGGACCACAGAATCGTATTGCCATATTGGATCAGACTCAAGATCCATCTGTTATGGCATTCTGTCTCTGACAGAGGCTAATACCAGATCTTTCAGGGGAAGGTGCAAGTATCCCTTTGTTGTCACATGGGATAATATTAAGTTGATGCGGGATAAAATTGAAAGGGATATTAACTATAGTGAGCCTGATTCACCACTGCACTATTCCAGATACTCCCTCTCCTATTCCAGTCATTACTGGAGCTCCCTTTGGCAGCTCAGCCCCCCGCCTCTCCCTGCTGGTCCTACACCGTGGACCCTCCAAATCTCCAGGTAAATTCCAACAGCCATTGTGCTAGTATCCTTATCCTGATCTCCTGTACTCCCCAGACTACTCCCCCATATATGCATGCCCTG
Organism: Terrapene triunguis; assembly: GCF_002925995.2. Classification (NCBI taxonomy): domain Eukaryota; kingdom Metazoa; phylum Chordata; order Testudines; family Emydidae; genus Terrapene; species Terrapene triunguis. The sequence continues at coordinate 1,188,711 of NW_020664393.1, forward strand.
TGGGGGCCCAGAAATGCCCCTCCCCATCACCAGACACTCCAGAATCCCTGCTGTATTGTCCTTCTCCAAATCATGGCAGAGCCCCCCAAGAGGCACACTGCTTGTTCTCTCTCTCTCTCTCTCCCCCCCCCCCCGCCCCGCCTCTAATTCCCTTGAGCTTCTTCTAGCATCCTTTTCTCAATGGTTTCTCTCAACTCCTACCGTGTGGTACCTGGGCATTGTGCCCACCTATAGAGTGGGATGTTTAGCAAAAGCAAATGAACACTTGGTTGCAGAGCCCCCAGACTCTTCTACCATCAACTTCCTCCCAGCTAAAGGATATGCAATAACTGAGAGGCCAATTAACCCACCTGGCTGTACCAGGAGGGTGGGACAGGCAGGTAATTAAAGAGGGAGCCTAACTGGAGAGGAGTTGGATAGTACTATAAGCAGAGGATGTCTGGAGAAGAAGGGAGTTTGAAACTATTCAATCTAACTTTCTGGGCCAAAGTTAATAGGAATTGTAATGATGAAAGTACTATACAGGCAAATGAGGATTGTTCAGAATTTGATAGGTGAACTATCACACATGATGTTAGAAATCCATATGCCATTCGAGTTGGTGTGGGTGCAGAAGTTGAAAGACAAGGAAAAGCTAAATAATGTCAAAACTTTTAGTCATGGGATAATTAGTTATGGATGGAAAGTTGCATGCCCAAACACGGAGTTAGATAATTTTTTTATTTTTTTTTTTTATAAACTTAAGGGTAAAAAAGAGACAGTAGATACTAAAAATGAAGTGTGCCAGTATATAGATGGAAAGTAGAGTCAATTTCATCAAATATATACAGATGAGTCCAAAAAAAGAAAAATCAAGAAGAGTAGGGACAGCATATTGTATACCAAAATCTGGAATCAGTACATCAAAAAGACTATTGGATTTTGTAGCTGTCATGACAGCTGACCTAGTAGTAATTATGCTAGCACTAAATTGGATCTGGGATGTACGCCCAGCAGCGGTGGTCATTTTTTAAATTCAATCTGAGGCCTTATGGCAATAAAAAAGGGTGTCCAAGTATGTCAAAGTGATTTAATCAATGAAATTATATTTCTAATAACAGTTAGTACAGATGAAGATACATGTAGCATTAGCCTGAATCCTAGTGCACATCAGGATAACAGGGAATGAAATGGTGGACAAAGCAGCTCAAACACTGTAAGAACTGAAAAGACTGACATAACCTACTACAGAAAAAATTAAAAGAGAAATGTCAAAAAAATTGGATTAATGAAAAAAGAGGAAGAAAATTTTTTGAATTGTGCCCTAGAGTTGAGGATACCATACTTCAGGACCAGGACAGAAAAAATAAAGTGACTTTGTTTAGATTACTAATTGGCCATTGTGGTTTAAACAAAAATATTTTTTCAAATACATAGACACAAAGATGGATTATGTGCACTCTCAGGACCAGATTTAGGGGCAGACGGCCCAGGTGACCACCTGGGGTGCCGAGTTTGGGAAGCATCAGGCTTGGGATGCTGTTTTTGTTGTTAGCGACAAAAGGGAAAATAGAATGTTTGAAGTAAAATGATTCAGGTATTCTATATGTGGATTCATTTTTCACTAACATCCTAGAATGTTCTGGACCTTTGTAGAATCTTGTGGAACGTTCCAGACTTTCTGAGAACTACATTTTCCTTGAACCTCCTAGAATGTTGTCAGCCATGCCCTCACATAAGGAGCAGGGCAGTCGCCAGTCAATGAGATATAAGAATGAAGTGAGAGCCCAGCTGCAATATTGTGAACCTTGTTTTATTGTGTAATTGTGAAAGTGTACTTGTGTTTTAAGACTTGAAGTGTAAGTAGGACATATTTAATGAGACACCGGAGATATCTATCAACCCCCATCTATGCAACTATATCAAAGAAATACTGTTACTTCTTTTGCCATACTTAACACATAGTGTTTGATGAAGACTGCATAACATAGACTTTTGCTCTCCCTAATACTGTCTGTTTTTTCTCTGTAGAAAATAAAAGATGCCCCTGAAGAAGACTTCAGAGGCTCAGTATAGGAAGCGAAAAGCTCAATTGTAATCTAGTTTGCAGCAAGGGGCAAATTTGATGGGAAAATATCTGAAACAGAACAACATAGACCAGGCTTTAGGTAGTAGTGATTGTCTCAATTCAAAAGAAATTGAGGCACGAAGAGTAAATGATGGAAGTCTTATTACTAAGGAATTAGCAAATTTACCTGACAATAAGGAATGGAAATGTGAGGAAAGTGATGGAATATTGTCCAGTTTTCCTGGTGGCATTAAAGGAGAGTAATGATAAAGAAGAATGTGGCTCACATGAAAAGGAGAGTAATGACAAAGAAAAATTAGTTTACATGAAAAAGAGAAACGATAAAGAGGAATCAGATGATGTTTCCAGTAAATTATCAGAAGCGACACTTCTGAAAGTCACACAGTGAAAGAGTACTCAAGAATGGTGAGAAACTGAATTGGAGTTGGCTAGTTTACCCAAAATTGGCTGACAAAGTTTTCTGGTGTTGTTGCAAAATATTTGACAAGAATGCCAAACCGTTGCTTGCATTTTCTGGGTACAATTACTGGCATAATTTAGCTGATGCTCTAAAGCAACATGAAAAGTCACCCGGCCATTTTACCGCCTACTCCAAATGGAGGAGGTTGAGTCCAGGCTCAAGCTGAATAAATACATAGACACAGAAAACCCAGTGCATTATTAATGTAAAAACCCAGCATAGGAGGAATGTGCTCAAACATCTGATCTCAATTATTCTCTTCCTTGCAAAGGATAATCTGGCATTCCAGGGCTTGTCAGATAAGTTGTTCATTGAACATAATGGTAATTTCCTCAGTTTGGTAGAGCTCCTTGGGAAATATGACAATGTCATGCATGAGCACCTAAATCAAGTAGTTTGTCAGGAAGCCATGGAGCAGCAAAACAATTCAAAACAAATTATTTGACCTTTTGGCAAAGAAGGTGCTTGATAACATATTGATGTGGCTCTGGAAAGCGAAGTACTATGCCGTAATAATGGACCGCACTCCCGTCATTAGTCACAGAGAAAACGTGTCATTTACAGTAAGATTTTTTGACAACAAGGATTGCTGTATCCAAGCAAAGGAACACTTTATCTTTTTCTGGTCTGTAGACGACTCTACTGGCAAAGGCCTAACAGAAGTGTTTATGAACATTTTGAATGAGAATAAAATAAAACTTCAGGACTTCTGCAGCCAAGGCTATGAGAATGGTGTGAACATGAAGGGAAGAAACAGAGGTGTCCAGGCATGGATACTTGCACTGAATCCAAGAGCTTTCTTCATGCCTTGTGGCTGCCATTCCCTCAACCTGGTTGTGTTAGATGCATCGTCATCTTCTAGAGATGTATCTCTCGAGTACTGAAAAGGATATACGTCCTGTTTTCAGCATCAAGTATCAGGTGGAAGAGCCTCGCGGACAATGTTACAAATCTGCCCATGAAGCCACTAAGTGACACTCGCTGGGAAAGCCACATTGACAGCACAAGGCAAGTGAGGTACCAAGTGACTGAGGTTTACAAGGCCCTGATGGTGCTGGTGCAGTCGAGTAAAACTGAGGCCGGAATCCAACACCAGGCACAACAGCCAGGCAAACTAGATCACTGACTTCAAATTTATGGTCTCAGTTGTGGTTCGGAACAACTGTTCCAAATCAATGTTGTAAGCAAGGCATTACAAATTCAGTTGATGAACATCATGACTGCTATTACTTTGATGATAAGCTGCCTTGATTTCGTTGTGGCCTACAAAGACAGCGTATTTTAAGATGCCATCACTGCTGCCAAACAAATGGCATAGAATGAGTATGTATTCAAGAAAACTTGTATTCATTGGAAGAAGATACAGTTTGGTTACGAGGACAGAATTGCAGTGATGGGAAGCTCAGTAGAAAAACTCAAGAGGAAGTTTTTTTTGCTTGCTCATTGATGCTGCTCAAGTGTCCATCAAAAAAAGGTTTGGACAAATGAAGCACCATGAAAGGACCTGGGTGGGGATGACCTTAGTAAGCTGCCGGTGAGCAGGAAAACACTCCTGAACCATTATATGGACCTTCACTGGATGCTGACACATCAAGAATGTTCAGACATCAATGATAAAGACCTCTATGTCGAATTGGACAACATCCATCACATCTTGCAACATGGGAAGCACTCTCCACTCCAAGTTCTCCAATTCATTCATGATGCAGAGTCAAAGGGCACTTTTCCTAATGTGCAGATAACTTTGACAATTTTGCTCATGCTGTCAGTCACGAGTAGTGAGCACAGCTCTTCAAAGCTCAGGTTCATTAAAATATCTTCGATCGACAATGGCCAATGAGAGACTGACATCGCTTGCTATTTTATCACTTCAAAATGCAACTGGCCAGTCTTTGGATCGCTCTGATGCTGTGCTTCAGTTCACGAGGGCAAAGGGGAGGAAAAGTGACCTTTTGAACTAAAGGACTACTGTTGTGGTACGTGGTGGGCACCACCTTGCATGCTGAGGCTGCCTTGCCCTAGAATGACAGGAAAAGAAAAAGAAAGAAGGGAGTTTTAGGCAGAAAGGGAAAGAACTTTGCAGTTCTTCTTGACACTAGAGTGCAGTAAGATTGGTGAGTTTGAAGAAGAAACCCAGGGGGACAGTTGATGTTGGAATCTTCTTCTGAGTAGAGAAGTAAAAGACCAGCAGAGACATGGAGTAGCTACCAGTCAGAGCAAGCAAGTCCTTATAAAAATGTGGGCACCATACTTCCAGGGAGAGAACTCTGAGAGGTATTTAATTGAGGAATAGAGTAGGAGAAACTTAAGAGGAATGAAAGGAGAGACCCTGAGGGCAGAAGTTGGTTTAAATTTTGTAATTTTGGGATTGGGATTTTGCTGGCAGATTCCTAGCCCTGAAAGAGGGGTGAACCTAGAAAGGCTGTGGGGATAAATCCTAGGGGAGAAGGGAATCTATGGTAGGAAGAAGTCCAAGAAAACAGAAGCAAAGAGTCCGAGAGGACAGACCTAAGCTACTGGTACCGGGTTCCTGGACTCGAATCCAGGGTAGTGGAGAACCAGGGTTTCCCTACCAGCTATTGGGAAAGTGGTGTCAAGCCCCCTGGCATAAAGATGACTTGCCTCAGACAAGGGTGTAATGACCATGGGGCTGAAAGTTGGAGCTGAACACCAGATATAAGGATTGAGATTATTTGTTTGACTTTGTGTCCACCTTGAAGGAGCAGGTGGGAGGGACTAAAACGTAACCTGGCTGGAGGGCTGGGTTGTGAGAAAAGAGACCATCACAGGACCAGAGCAACTGTCAGAAAGGGGTTCTATGCCATGCCCAGCTATCAGGGGGTTCTCCAGAAGTGAATCCAGTCTTCTACTATCTTGAGATGTTATTAAAAAGAATAAGCCATTGTATGTGGTTTTGTTCAACTCCTCCATGAATGTTACTAAATCAAACCAAGTCAAATAGAATGGGCGAAGTCTGCCTTCCCCTACATGCATGCACTTCTGCTCTAGTGTTTCTTTTCAAGTTCCTCTCAGATCTCCCTGTCGACACATGGAGTCAGGGAATGTTCTATAAAGCAGCTGTTTCAATTCCATTGAGAGTCAGCTGAATCCTATGACTTTGTAGAAATAATGAAAACGACTGATTCAAATGATCTCAGGGGTGTAAATATCCAAGTTAGAAACAGCAATTTAAATTAATGGTTTAGAACTGCTTACAGGAACAAAATCAAGTGGAAGAGCCTACATGTGATTTTTACCAAATTATTTCAATAGGAAACAGAAGTGCATGTTGTGCAGTGTACCAATGACTTGTCTATGTTTAGTATTCAGCCATTGGTGGATATCAGTCAGTGCAGGGGTAAGCTTAACCAGTGCAAATCATGGCTTTCCTTTTCTATAACAGAGGATTGCACCAGTGTGTCTCAATTGATCCCTAAAGCCTAAATCAGGGTTAATCCCAGATATAGACAAAATCTGACTTTCCACTGCTTGGCACCATGAGTAGTGATTGACACGTGTTCATGGTAACCACAGAGTGAGAGTAAATTGCTACAAAACCAAAATTCTCCACTCCAGGGATAGGTTTTTTTGGAGTTGTTTTTATATTTGCTTTTCACAAGTAAAAGACCTGCAAAGCAACTCTACTCAGAAAAGCACTTGAGCACATGCTTAAACTTAAATTGAATAGGGGCTTTAATGACCACACAAGGAGGAATAACACAACTACAGGGGAGAGGAGCAAATACAGAGCCAAAACAGGGAGAAGGGGATAAAATCAAATAAAGACAAGACTATAATTGGTGGAGTGGTCAAAATGGGGAGAGAGGTCAGAAAGAAATAGAGTGGGAAATAAAACAGGGAAAACAAGGGGACACAATTACCTGCAATTGGGAATGGAAAAGTCTGAGATTTTCCTGGCTGATCCTTACATCCCTCCACCCACTGGTGGGTTGCTTTTCTTTCTTTCTTTCTTTGCCATTTTCATTACATGAAATGATTTAAATGAAAAATAGCATTTTTCCTTATTTTTAAACAAATCCTGATAATTTTGGGTTTTGAGCCGTCTTTGTAGCCTGCTTGGATGGAACCCATCTCCCTTTTCCTCCTCTAATCTATGTATTGTTGCTCTCATGGTTGCACTGCCAAAAGCCCTGGGAGTTTAGATGCAGTCCTGAATGCCTGAGGTATCACCCCAAAAGCCTTTGTCTTTGGCCAAAAATGAGGCTAGGCAGGGATGAGGAGAAGGAAGGATAAAAAGGCAGGGGAAAGCAAAAATAGGGTTAAAGGAGCAAAGCTGAGAGGGAGGGAGAGAGAGAGGGAAAAAAGTGGCTGGAAAAAGAGTAAGAAAGGGAAGGCAAGTGTTGAGGCGAGGACAAATGTAGAAACTAAAGCCAAGTAGGTCAGAGGCAAGGAAGAGGAGAAGCGCCAAGGGAGACTGTCTGAGACAAGAAACTGGAGTGTCCTCTCCACATAGGGATCATCTCATGAGGGTGCAAGAGAAATATGGATGCTAGCTAGCAGGCTATGCACTGTACTGTGCTAGTGATTTCTTCTAGTGTGTGTCCACAAATTGGGCAGTAACAAACATGAATCCTAAGGAGTGACATTCACACATTGTATCCAATGGAGGGTGGTTTAGGGGCAGCTTCCAACAACTACATAAACTGTCTCTAAGCCTGGCAGTCTTGAGTTTGATGAGCATCACCACGTCTGCTCCAGGCAGCCAGTATCTCCTTTTAACTTTTAAAATAGATTTTGGTGTTTGTTTTTTAGGCAGACTGGAGTTTGCAACATGTAATCAGGTCAATGTCATAGCTGAGTGAGACTTCATTCTCTGACCCTGTTTTATAAATTACACTAACTCTTCTCTTTTGTTTCCTTCCAGATTCCTGAGACAGTAATACTGATGACCAAGGTGGGGGGCAGCAGGCACCTCCCTATTGCCTTTCTAAATTGACATGGGCATTCCCTAGTGCCCACTCTTCCTTCCTAGAATACCCCTTGTGTGACACAGAAATAGCTCCAGGTGAATTGGAGAGGATCTGGCTAGATTGATGATATATTGAAAGTTTTGCAAGAGACCACTTTATTAGGCAACCCCTCGTCTTAAGAGAGCTCTGGAGTATGTCTTAATCTATTGCACTCAGTTCTGCTCCCCCTGTATTAAAAGCCCACCCTTGTTAAGCAGCTGAATAGAGTGCTTGGCTACATCACATTTTACTGTCCTGTGTTTGATGTACATCCTAGTGACAGCATTACTTGTTCAGGGAGCTGTGATCTACCTAGAAATGTTGGTTTCAAAGGTATAGTCCTGTGGGGCAGAGTTAATTTCCATAATGGCAATTTATAGTTAAGCTCTTTGTCCTATTAGTGTCATTTCCACAGGTTTCTGAAATACTTCATAATTACTTCATAATTCTCAGTCACTAGTGCTACAAGTTATTATTTCCTTCAACTCAGCTCTGTCACACAGGATCACAACTTAAGCTTTTACTGTTACTTCCCCTCCCTGGCTTTGAGTCAAATTCTCTCCCCTTCTGTCGAGCAGAGTAGTGGGGATTAGACTGACATAAGTAACAAAGCCCGGTGATTCCCAGTGTTAAACCTGCAACTCCTTTAGTTCTTATCTCAACAGGTTCTGATATTTATGTGTCTATTCATTAGAGCAGGAAGCGAGCGTGCATCCTTCAACAGTGTTGCTGATTTTTATTAGGTTGGAAGGTGTAGTAAGTGTAACACACAATGCATTGTCTTATCTGGGCAATACTGTACATTTTAGCACTGGGTCTGTACCTATGGTTTTACAAGTAAAGTGAAACTAGCATATGAGGTGTTTTGCTTTTGAAAAAGTATGAGGAAAAAAATAACCACAGTAATCATTTAAGCCTTTTTTAATACACAAATGTAGGTTGGGAATGACAGTGAAAGTGGAAATTTGCCAAATAGGCAAAGTAATGCAGAACTCATTACACTTGAATGAAACAGATGAAATTTGAGACCCCCCTGAAGCATTTTTTCCATTTAGTCAGTGAAACTGGACTTAATGGCCTCTCAAAGGATTAATGAAAATTGGGTGGGGCGGGGGACAAGAAGAGGAATTCTAACCAGCTTCACTAAGAATAATCAGGCTTGTACTTCTATGCATTTGTAATGAACTAGACTGCTACCTACATGTTCACTAGCTCCCAACTCCTTTTGTTATAGCTATATTTGAAAATCAAATATTCTTGTATTAAAGTCAATGATTACCTGTAACCTTAAAGTCAGTCAAAGTCAATAACTGTTGCAAATATTTGTCAAGAGATCTTTGGAGATATGGGGTAAGGAGTAGATTGGAAGAAAGGATGTTTCATATCCTATAAGTGCACTTGTTTGTTTTTTAATTATATTGTCACTTATGACTTCAATAAATCATTTTTAATGTAAATTAAAAATTTTAAAGGAAAAATGTAAGGACAAAATTCAGTTAATTTTAAAACAATAGCAGTCTCAGTGGTTACATGACAATATGCTTGGCCATAGACAAAAATCTTCCTATATTTCTACTGAATTCAAATCAGATCTGTCCTAGCTGCTTTATAGGAAATATGCATTGTTTGCAAGTCTGGAAGAAAATTCTTCAGAACTCTGGAGTTCATATTATTCTCTCTAAAGTGTTTGGACACCATCTGGAAGAATCCGGATGTTGAATACAAGACTGTTTGTCTATTCTGCTCCAACCCCTGTTGGTCTTTAATAAATGATGAGCAGATTAAGCATATATTAGGCCTTCCCAACCTCGGTGCAAACACATATGCACAGTATTTAGTCATCCTTCCAGCACTGATACTTCCAGAAATACCCCATGATGACTTTCAATCCTCTTTCAGGCCCGGATTCAGCAAGGTACTTAAAGAATATTATTAACTTTAAGCAGTTGGTTAAGTGCTTGGTACATTGGGGCCTGAATTATGGATATAAATTAGAATACTTGTATCTGTCAATACTGGGACAAGATCTTAAACCCTTTCTTTTAAAAGGGATAGTTCTGTTTCTACAGTCCTGAATTCTGATCCAAAAGAACACTTACATCATCATGCTAATTGTTCCATGTATTCCAAAGTCAGGTGCATGACCCAAAATGTGCACTGTTCTCACAAACCTCTACTTTTTCATGTGTAAATTTGTGGTGGATGGGCACAGCAGCTATTCCATACCCCACCAGTCTAGTTTATAATACTCATTTCGCTTAAGACATATGTAAAATGCTGAACCTAGGTCTCTAGATATGAAAAAGTAGCCTTTGAATACAGGAAGAGTCTCTTTTAAAAGCCAGTAGTTTGAATCCTTTGGCTTTGAGTCTAGTAAGTATTTCAATACTTGGTGTTTCAATTAAGTTTCTTATGCTGCAGTCAGGAAGCTTGTTTCTTTCCTGACCTCACAAGCAGCCCTTGTAGCCCACAACTGTAGACAGGTAAATGAAATAGCTATGAAAGGCTGTTCTCCTGAAAAATTAGTGACTTGAATGAACTGGCACTGAAACAAGGTTATTTTCTTGCAGACTTTTGGGATTGTAAAGGACTGTATCAGACACCAAAATATAATTTGTATCTTAGCACCATGACAAGGTGGGGAAATTGGCCTTTGGATCTGCAGAACATTGTTTTGTTTTAAATTACTCATTCTAGGAAGTATTTATTAATGGACAATATTCACAATTAAATCTATTCTAACAGTTTTGCAATATTGCAAAATAAAATTGACTTGTGATCTCTGGTGTAATCAATATTCTACTTTTTATTGAATGTTGTTTTTCAAATAAATGTAAAAATCTATACTGTTTTCCCCAAGTTTTTCTACTCTGTTAAACCTTGTAACATCTATTAATGTGAAATGTTAAAAGAAACCCTGAAATAGATAAATGTACTAAGTAAACGGGCATTCTAAACTAGCTACTACAATAATACAGCATAGGGGCTAGGAATATACCAGAGGGAATACAAATTCTAGTGTGAGCCAGCAGACAGGGAGTTGCAGTTGCACATAAAATAAAAACTAGAACATTTGCTCTAATATTTGCAGCCTGGACCTTCACTGAATATTAGATGTGTAAATGTCTAAATTTCTTTCCCCAACCCTGTTTTTCAATGTTGATCTTCTGGTGCTGGCCCAAATTAAAACTATATGTGTTTAAAATACCATGGATGTGAGGGGTCTTTTATTTCTAGTTTAACTGATAGAGAGTTGACTGTAAAATCTCACTTAAAAGCCCATTCCCATGAGCTTTATAGCCCCATTCTGCAGTTCCAAGAAGTTTGGGTTATTCAGTTATGGTTTGGATAAGATATAATTCTGCTGTTGGTTATAGTAGTGAAATAACTTTATTTAAGCAGGTGGAATTCTTCCAAATATATCATTGTGAGAACATAATTTAGCCCCTTAACCTCCACTTGTTCAGGTGTGCCATCCACTAGTGCATAATACAAAACAGAAAACTGTCTTTATTTTGCAGAACTGAAGCAGATGCAAGCAAAAATCACTCTTACGTTTCAAATTATATTACAACACTATGACAGGCTTTGAAGTGAGAGCTGATTTAACCTCCATCAGTTCTATTCCATATATTACTAGAACAAAGGCCAAAGACTGTAAATGTTTCATGGTAATACAAAATATCTGTATTTCCCAGGTTTATGCTTCTTTTATCTCATTTTCATAATGCAAAAATGATAGTTAGATCTGTAAAAAACAACCTACCTGTCTCAGAACATCTGTGTACTTTTCCTTTATGAGAATATCCCATATTTTCCTGATCCACAAAGTAGTATCAGGGGACTCCTTCCTCCTCCAAAATCTCCCACAGAACACCCTGATACTAAGAGGCTTGAGAGTAATTTTGCATTATGAAATGGATAGATCTTTTACTCCAACACAGCCAAAAGCACTACCAGTGGACCACTTGCTAATTTCACCTTAGTTAAATTGACTATGAGGTTTAAAATCCTGGGCCAATATTCCTCTGTGTTGAGAAACTATCCCACTACATCTAGAAAAGGTTTTTTTTTTTTTTTTCTAAATTCTCTGCAGAAATTGTATAGATATATTTTTAATCAGGTGTCAGGTACCAATGAAATAGTAATTTGAATTATCATGAACTCAATAAAGACACTGGATTAATGGCTCATTACAACAATCTCTAATCTATTAACACTCCTTTGTCCTATGACTGCCGAGGTGTTAACTACCCACTTCACCTTGAATGGTCTCTTGCAACGTGTGTTAACTCTTTATACTTGACAATCTGTTTCACCTTGTATTTAGCTGTGACCTTTCCCAGAGCTGTAAGAAGAGCTCTGTAATCTTGAAACCTTGCCCAGATCTACATTACAAATTTATATTGGCATAACTACATCACTCAGGGGTGTGAAAACTCCATACCCCTGAGTGACATAGTTATACCAGTCTAACCCCCAATGTAGACAGTGCTATGTTAATGGGAGAGCTTCTCCCATAATCATAGTTACTGCCTCTCAGGGAGGTGGATTAACTACGCTCGCCTTTTGGCATAGTAGCATCTTCACTAAAGTTCTACTGCAGCGCTGTACGTGAAGACAAGCCCCTTGTCTCTTTCACCAACAAAAGTTGATCCAATAAAGATGTTACCTCACCCACCATTGTATCTTTAATTTAGAATGGATTTCTTTTGCTGCTGCACAGATGGAAGAAGAAGCTGCCCAATGCCAAATAATGGACCAAAGTTCTAGGGCAGGGATCGGCAACCTTTGGCACGTGGCCAGTCAGGGAAATCCTCTGGCGTGCCAGGTTGGTTTATTTACCTGCAGTGTCTGCAGGTTCGGCCAATCGCAGCTCCCACTGGACACGGTTTGTTGTTCCAAGCCAATGGGGGCTGCGGGAAGCAAACAAACCGGCCCGGCCCACCAGCGGATATCCCTGACAGGCCACATGCCAAAGGTTGCCGATCCCTGTTCTAGGGTAATCTCCTTATCTTGAGTCTTTTCCCCCAATTAATGTATTTAATGAAATTTGTCTGCCACATAAAGTTTAATAAGTTCACTATCTATTTTAAAATTACACCAGAAATCTCCAGACTACAGTTCATTATTTCCTTTTCTCTGTTAGTGGTCTCTTGAAGCCTGCCATTACTATATCTATAATTTTATTTTTATCCCTAAATATCTCCACTAATTGTTGGCCTTGAATAAACCCTGCCTGGTATCAGTTAATTTCAGAAACCCCAGTGGCAAGTATCTGGACATCCTTATTTATTAGGGAAATGCCTCCATAAGAAAGAGGCACAATCAATTTTGTCTTTGGCTCATTGATTCTGGAATTTGAGAGCATTCTGGGAAACTATTAAACTGGCATGTTTGGGGCTCAGTTCCTCTGCTAAAGCTATATAACATTCACATGATAACCCATCAGGGCCTGATGATTTGACTGTAGGTGTCCATTTAATTACATTATAGACCTCTCTTGCATCAGTGATTCTGTACAATCCCTCACCTTGTTCCTTGGTAAGACTAGGTAAATTTTCATTTTCAATATTCTCTTATCTGTCCTTTCACTCATATATAAATAGACGTAAACAAAGCTTCAAACATCTTACCTATGGCGTCTTGGTCAATAGTCATTATTGCATCTTTTTTTACAATTGTTTTTATTTTGCCTAGCTTACTTCAGTTTATAATAATATCTGAGTTTTATTATTCTTTTACAATAAACTCCTTTAGCCAACAAAGTGCTGTCACTTATCTCTGAATAAAACTTAAAATTGCCCCAGGAGTAAGATCAATTTAAAACATTCTATTTTTTGTGATATTTAATGTTTTCTTTCAACCTCTCCTTCTGTTTTGCCCAATGGCTCTTGCAGTCAGTTTACTCCAAAGCACTGTGAGAGACACTCTGCATATGATATGGTTTTAAGATATTGGGGAAACAATTTCAAGATTTTTAAGGTATTTAGTTGGGTAAAGATGCTTATGAAAATCTCACCAGATACCTAGGTGCTGAACATCCATTGATTTCAATAGTAGTTAGGTGCCTCTTCATCTTTAGATGCCTAAACATCTTTCAAAAATCTGGCTCGTAAGTACTTTTGAAAATTTTACTCTTCCCAATGTTCATTCATTGAAAAACAATCTGTAATCACATTTTTAAAGTTTTTTTAATTTTCATGTTTCTTGGGTTCACTACTGGTCCAATCTCAGAATAATGCCATCTTTATGGTTGGACCATTTTATAGTAACTTCAACAAGAAAGGGCTTCTGAGAAGATGTGGCCATTACTGTATGTGGTCATTTTCAGCCTATAATTGATAGGGGGAAAGAGGAGGTAATCTCTTAACGTTGGAATAGTTTTCCCACCCAGAATGAAGAATGTTCACTTTCAAACATCATTTAGTTGGGGCCAGTACAGTGCATCTACCTATGTGAATATTTGCTGTATCTGGTCTCCTACCATAAGTATATCTTTAGATGGAAAGCCAGATTCCCACCCCAACCAGGTGATCTCTTTGCCTACATGGTCACCCCTTATTATACACCTACATGTTTTGTCTCTTGACAGCTTTGACTTCAAATTGTAATGATTTAGAAATCAATATAGAAACACTCTGTTTTTAAAGTTCTGGATGCATAAAATTCTTGCCTGCACCCAGTCATAGGCTAACATTTTTTCTTTCCCTTTTATAATGAGTTTGTTTAATTTCTGGCTGCATTTTCTTAAATTCAGACATTCAGGCCTCTGCCATTTAAGCTAAGATGCTAACATTTATCTAAGTCTGGTTTTGTTCAGATGCCATAACCTCTTTTTCTTTGCAGCGTTGTTGTAGCCCTGTTTGTCCCAGGATATTAGAAAGACGCAGTGAGTGTGATGGGGTGTTCATCCCACACTAGACTAGAAGAAGTTAATGAGGCTGAGAAGGCACCAGTTAACCAGATAGGTCGATGCTGAATGGAATTAGGTGGCTTATGTTACCCCTGAATGATGATGGAGCCCAGCTGAGAAGGAACAGGTGGGGCTAGAATGAAGCCAAGACGCTAGCATCAGAAGGGGCTGAAGTGAAGGAGCCTGCAGCCACTTTCTGGACATTAGAGAGGGAAGGAGGAAAACCTAGGGTGAGAAGGTGTAGGAAAAGGCTCAGGGAAACGGCAGCAAGGTCTAAGGTGGTGCAGACCTTAGCTGCTGATTAAAGCGCCCCTAAGCTGGAATCTGGAGTAGCGCGAGGACGTTCCCCTACCAGCCACTGGGGAAGTGGCACAGTCTAGGCAGTGAATGGGGAGACACTCTGGGACAGTTCCTATGGGATTTTGATACCCCTGGAAGGGGAAAACACATAGGGATCTGGCCAGAGGGCCAAGCCATGAAGAGAGAGCATCCTGACTTGCAGAGGGAGCAAGTGAGAGAGAGGCTATGGGGCAAGTGAATGATCAATAGAAGGGGCATCAGATGTAGAAGGAGCTAATTCCCAGAGCAGCCGAGAGGAGGTTCCCTACCAGTTAGTGAACCCTGTTACAGTGAGTGAAGTAATATCTGTTATTGGACCAACTTCTGTTGGTGAAAGAGACAACCTTCGAGCTACACAGAGTTCTTATTCAGATCTGGAAAAGGTAATCAGAGTGTTGCAGTTAAATACAAGGTGGAACAGATTATTTTGCATGAGTAGTTAACACCTATTGTAAGAGACCATTCAAAGTGAAGTGCCTGTTAACAAATTTGAAGGCATAGGACAAAAAGGGGTGGGGAGGGGTTTTAGTGGTTTAAAGATTGTTGTATTAACGATAAATCCAGTGTCTTAATTAAGACTATGAATTTTAGTGTCCAGTGAAGTTATGAATTTAAGCTCCCAGGCTCGTGAAGGTCTGCAGAAGAATTTCAGAAAAACTGAGAAATATCCTGGGACAAACACGGCTAGAACAGCACTGCAAACAATGAAAGATATTAATTTTTGCCATCTGAAATGGAAACTCCACAACATGAAGAAAAAGGAAGCAAAGCTTAACAGTGATGTGTACTTCCTGAGCAAATGCAAGAAACAAAACATCATCCCCAGAGGACTCATCATCTGTAACCATCTGACCACTACATACAACTCCAAATATGCTGATCAGCTCTGCTGATGGACTTCAAAAAAACTAAGGAACCATCTCCTGTACCTCACACACGCCAGAAGGGAGCACCAAGGAATCATCACATATTCCCATTCACTGGAAGGAAAAAATCAGGAAGCCTACCTGCAAATCATTCAAGAAACCCAAAACAACTATTTTTAAAAAAACTGATGACAGCAATGCAACACAAAAACAAAAAATTGAACCAACTTCACAACCCACAGAATACCACCTCTGGGAAAAAACATGACCAGTACTCGCTACATAGACACTACACTGCTCCCCGACATACCAATTTATCAAGACTGCCCTAACTGGAGCTGAAATATCTGTACTTTCCAAGAGATTGAACATATTTGATCATTACATTGATTGCTTCACGAAAAACATTGACAGCGAAATCCTTAACAAACATCACATCCATCACAATCTCTTCACCACTGAAGGACAGCTATACAGTCCATGAAATCAAACCACCAGATAGTGATCAAACCAGCAGACAAAGGGGGTGCCATTGTAGGTCTCAACTGTGATGACTGCGTTAACAAGACCAACTGACAACTCTCTGACACCAAAAACAACTTTGTGGGTGAAACCAGACAATCACTATGCTCTTTTCTGTGAGAGTCCATTCAAATGCTAAAAGACAAAAACACCATATCACCCATGGACAAATACTTATACAAAATTATCACTCCATATCTTGTCCTCAAAGGAAACCCGCACAACACCTGCAAAAGACGAGCTTGGGAGCTTAAATTCATAATTTTGCTAGACACTCAAAATCATGGTCTTAACAAAGACACTGGATTTATGGCTTACTGCAACAATCTGTAAACCACTAATTTCCTCCCCTCCTCCCCACCCCCACACACAAACTTTATGTTTTGCCCTATGCCGTCAAAGGGTTTAACAGGCACTTCACTTGCAATGGTCTCTTACAATCTGTGTTAACTATTTATGCTAAACAATCTGTTCCACCTTCTATATAGTTGTGATACTCTGAGTACCTTTCCCAGACCTGAAGAAGAGCTCTGTGTAACTTGAAAGCTTGTCTCTCTCACCAACAGAAGTTGGTCTGATAAAATATATTACCTTGCCCACAGTAGCGTAGCTAGGGAGGGAGCAGGGGGAGCGGCTTTTGCCACCTTTTTAATTTTTACTCTGAACGGGGGGGGGCAGACATAAAAAAAGGCGCCACCCGCTGAGGCGCTTGTACTCACTGGGCGGCGCTCCGGGTCTTTGGCGGCACTTCGGCCGCGGGTCCTTTACTCGCTCCGGGTCTTTGGCGGCATTTTGGCGGCAGGACCTTCGGTGGCAGGTCCGCCCCCCCTGTTCGCTCCACCTGGCTACGCCACTGCTTGCCCACCTTGTCTCTTAATAACTCTTTTTTCTCAAACTTACAGTTACTGTCATTGCTGTCCTTCTCTGATTGGTGCTAAGCCAATTACCATTCCTACATTCAGACCCAAGCATATTTTTAATGGTTTTGTTCCATAAAGTCTCAAATTCTCTTTCCTTCTCCTTTTGCCTCCCCTCTTCTTACCCCATTCTGCCAATCCTTCACAGAAGATCCATCTCTTCTCTATGTAGTCGGGAAGGAGTATCCAGTCATGCCAGCAGTGGTCCACCAATATTGTAAACTGGTTAGGAGTCCACTGTTCTCCTTGATTCTCAAAATGTGCTATTATTTCTAGTCAAAACATATAAATAGGAGCCTCCTCTGACACATCCAACACATATTTTTTTTGTATTTTAAAAAAATCAAAGTCCAAACAGAAAATTTAATGATCATGGTAAGTATTTAATGGTATAACTCCATCCTGTCCTGAGTTAAAATTAATGAATTGAAAAATACCTCTAAATACTTTCATCAGTAAGCTATTTAACCAGTGCTCTAAGAAGTTGTCAAATATGGAAATAGCTAGAACTCTCCCTATAAAGATGCCTTCCCAATCACCACCCCAAGCTTGGTGAAAAACATACTGCTGGGTATAATCAATTTAAATTAAAGCAATAAACGCTCTCATATTCCATCCCTCCAGAGTAGATTGACTTACATGTGTCCCCAGCCTTACATTCTTTCCAGATGATGAGAAAACACCTAACATTCTTGCTATCCTCACCTTTTACATATTTTTTGCTCTATAATATATTAAACCAGTCATGCACTAACACAACTTCTAATAACCAAATATAAACTGGAAAGCTTCAGAGCTAAACATGTCCTAGAAACCCTTGATCTCTTTGATTACTTCCTCAGCCATCTCTTTTCTACTCATATGCCTCTTCCTCATTCTGTTCATCACCATATGTTCTCTTTGGAAGACGTCTATTCTGGTTATGGGCCCTCTGGGACTTGACCTGCTGCCACATGAATGGAGATCTGCTGCTAGTCTCATTTTCTCCTCCTGGTGTTCTGTCTTAACGTGTAATTTCAACTCTTTTTAGGGAATGTTCACCCTCACCCACAGCTCTGATATTACAATAATACCCAAATGGGAAGTTCCAGTGGTGTTTTATATTGGCCTAGTTCAATACTTCTTTGATTGTTCTTCTTAATGTGAGTGAGGCCAAATCTTGAAAAACAACTACTTTTTGTATGTGCACTTATAATACAGCATTTCATTCTCTGACTTGCAGTAAGGTATACTTGTATTCACAGTAGTGCAGCCAGATAATCATACTCCTAAAACAAATGCTGTGTGCTTATATAACATATATGAGCTGCTTCTTCCTTCCCTCTGAGTTCTCTTAGCAGGGTCTCCAGATAGTTATTTTTGCATTCCTCCTTTTTTTATCTCCCATGGAAGTCCTTTCAGATTCGTATTGTTCCTTCTTATTCTATTCTCCATATAATGTATTCCTAGCTGGCAACCAATCTGAAGTTTCTTCTCTGCATCACTTTGTATATCCTTTAAGCCTGTCTCAACTTCACTCACTATCAGCAAGTTCTACTATCTTTTTTATTATTCCCTGAAGGAGACTCGCATCTCAGGTTTCATTGATTTCATTTCAGATATAATTCTCTAATGTCTGCCTTTATGGCAGACACATTCCTATACTTCTCCAAGGTTCTTTTTTTTTTTCTTTTTTGTGAATAGAATGTTGACCCATAGGGAGTGTGACGAAGTGCCCCGCTGCTTCTCTCTGGGGATTTGAAAAGAAATAATATCTTATTTTTATTACTATTATTTCACTAGCACACACTTGGTTTGGGGGTTCTCAGGAACTTGTTAGTTGAGATTTCAAGTGCTGTAACAGAGAGATTGTAGCCCACCCCACATAGCTGGACAGAGAGTGAAGGAGAGTAAGACTCCCTCTACTGGCAAGGGCAGCTACCATGTTACTCCCTTCCTCTTTCACCTGGGAAAGTAAGTTAAGGAATTGAGTCTTTTAGAGGCATAATTCCTTCCCTGGGCTGCTCCTTATGTAGTGCAGCTATGTGCTGCCCCTTACTGTGGGCTAGAGGTAGACGGACAACTTAGACCTAAGTAATTTTAAATTAACATATGAGAGATCGCCTTTATTAAGGAGAAATCATCATGCAGGGTCACTTGCACCTCAACTTTTTGGGACTTAGTGTGTTACAAAATTTAATAGAGTGGAGGTAAGGAGAGAAAAATACTGTACAAGAGTCAGCTTCTTCTGGTGTCCGAATACCTTGCTGCTGGATTCTCCAGGCTCAAGGGAGGAAGAGGAAATGGGCCATTCTGTCTGTTTCTTCTGGGCCTTTTAGCAGTTCTCCTAATGGGTTCTTTGGGGAGGAGACCCCAAAACTCTGTAATAGTATCTAGAACATTTCAAAATGTAGCCAAGGAAAACATGTGGCTGTTTGGTTTTGCTTGGGGTATATTTGCTTGAGACATATTTGTGAGTGATCTAGTGCTAATGAAATCAAGAGACCATTAGCATTGACTTGATCCAGACAGAGGCCTGGTCTACACTACGACTTTAATTCGGATTTAGCTGCGTTAATCCGAATTAATCCTTAACCCGTCCACACAACGGAGCCACTTACTTCGAATTAAAGGGCACTTAAAATCGATTTCTGTACTCCACCCCGACGAGCGGAGTAGCACCAAAATCGATTTTGTTAATTCGAATTAGGGGTAGTGTGGCCGCACACCACCGAATTAATGTGGTTAAAATTAATGGGGTAGTGTGGCCGCACACCACCGAATTAATGTGGTTAAAAACCGAATTAATGTGCTTAGTGTGGCCGCGCACAATCGAATTTATACAATCTGTTTCCCAAATTCGAATTATCTAAATTCGGATTAATCCTGTAGTGTAGACATACCCAGAGTGTGAACTGGCCAGGTTCTGTACAAGATTCGCCACACTTCTGTGCTAAGCCTTGTCAGTCAAAATATGCAACACACTCCTGTTTCAGGATTAAGCCTCTTTAGCACAGACTCCAAACCATGCCAATGCTAGTTTTGTGCACAAAAGAATAACTAGGATGAGACCACACTTATTTTCAGAAAAAAAGTAAGATTCTAATCCAGCTCACTAGAGGCGAAAACCCTAGTACTAACCCATGGTGTCACATGCCAATGTTGTTTAAATAATTTTGATCACTCCTGGAGATGGAGGGAAATTGTTTTGCTTGAAAAAACAAAACAGGGCTGCCCAGAGGGGGGGGGGCAAGTGGGGCAATTTGCCCCAGGCCCCGGGCCCCACAGGGGCCCCCAGGAGAGTTTTTCGGGGCCCCTGGAGCAGGGTCCTTCACTCGCTCCGGGGGCCCCGGAAAACTCTCGTGGGGCCCGGGCCCCCGGAGCTTCTTCCGCTCCGGGTCTTCAGCAGCAATTCGGCGGCGGGGGGTCCTTCCATTCCGGGACCCACCGCCAAAGTGCCCTGAAGACCCACGGCGGGGGGTCCTCCCGCCCCGGGACCCGCCGCCGAAGCCCGGGTCTTCGGCAGCAAGGGCCCCCCGCCGCCGAAGACCCCAGGCCCCCTGAATCCTCTGGGCGGCCCTGAAACAAAAGCAGTCCCTGTGTGAAATAAAACATACCAAATAGCCAATAACTCACCAGTTGCAGTTAACCCAGAAGTTTAGCAATGTGCTATAACAGTTGTGTTGCAGAGCAAGAGGGAATTTATGTAACCTTTTAAGCAAAGAAACAACTCAGTGGGTTTTGTATTTTAATAGTATTTATATGTAAAGTAAAAATCTCAAACAAATGGATTCTAGCTTTCAAAACTGTATGTAACTGGTCCTCTTCAAGAAAATATATGATATATCAGATCCTAAACTGGTGCAAGTCTACATAGCTAAATTGACTCTAATGGCAATATGCTGATTTACACTTACTGAGGATCTGGCCCATCATTTTATCGACATCATAGCAAAGAAACAGTACTATTAAAGTCAGGTGCTGAAGTACTACATTCAGCCATCAGTTATTCAAGCCTGAAAACTAAAAAATGTGATATAACATGGTAGTAATTCCAAACAAAACAAAACAGAAAATTAGTGTAATTGTCACTGAAGCAAATCATATGTTTTTCAAACAAAATATGTAATAAAGAAGGAAGAATACAAAATATGGCTACTAATATTTCAATATTATGGAGGAAGGGGTAGTAACTAAAGCTGAGTAAGGCCAGGTCTACACTACAGACTTATATCAGTATACCTACGTGACTCAGGGGAATGAAAAATCCACACACCTGAGCCCAGTGTACACAGCGCTATGTCAGTGAGTAGCTTCTCCTGTCAACACAGCTACCACCTCTTGCAGAGGTGGATTAACTATGCAAAAAGGAGAAGCTCTTCTGTCAGCGAAGGTGTGTCTTCACTTAAGCAATACAGAACAGGAGTAGCCCACGAAAGCTTATGCTCAAATAAATTTGTTAGTCTCTAAGGTGCCACAAGTACTCCTATTCTTTTTGCGGATACAGACTAACACGGCTGCTACTCTGAAACCTGTCATTAAGCAATACAGCGGCACGTCTGCATCAATGTAGCTGTGCCGATGCAGCATTTTAAGTATAGACCTGCCCTTAGATTTTGCTGGTTAAAAGGAGAAGAAAAACCTTTTGATCTTTGAACACAGTGCCTCTTAGTGTCTGCATATGAGCTCTTACAAACTGACTAGTTCTTAAAGCAATTACCAAAGGACTGACTTGTGTCTTAAGGTGTGATCTTTAATTTCTAGTATTGCAAATTCCCCGAAAATCAAAAATCATGAGTCAGACCATCATGACTGGTCCAAAAAGCATTGTTAAAGACAAGGTGATGTCATCATGTTGGTCTTTTTAATTTTTAAACTCCCCTCACCCATCGTGTGTGTGAGTACACAGTTACTGTTGTGAACTCTGCCATGTTTGTAGAGTAAGGTGAATTTGTCCTCTATTGCAGGAGCTTTTACTGGAAGACCCAGTGAGATCAAATTACAGAGATCTGTACAAAATGCTGCCAGGGGGTGCAGAGCTCCCAGCTTCTCCGCCAGCCCCAAAGCTTTAATTAATTAATTCTGTCTCCTCCCAGCCCAGCAATTCATTATGCACATCTGTTCTGCCCCCTGTCAGTCATCTGCCCCTTGTTCCTCCGTATACCTCTGCCCTTCCTGCGGCTGGGGGACTCTTCACCTCCTCATAGGCCTGGAGTTCCAGGGCTGGAAAAGGGAGGGAGATGAACCCATGAGGCATTAACCTGTTGATGACATGGAGTGGGGAGAAGAGGAAACACGACCATCCTCAGTAGAATCATAGAATCATAGAAAATTAGGGTTTGAAAAGACCTCAGGAGGTCATCTGGTCCAACCCCCTGCTCAAAGCAGGACCAACCCCAACTAAATCATCCCAGCCAGGCCTTTGTCAGCCTCTAAGGATGGAGATTCCACCACCTCCGTAGGTAACCCATTCCAGTGCTTCACCACCCTCCTAGTGAAATAGTGTTTCCTAATATCCAACCTAGATCTCCCTCACTGCAATTTGAGACCCTTGCTCCTTGTTCTGTCATCTGCCACCACTGAGAACAGCTGAGCTCCATCCTCTTTGGAACTTCCCTTCAGGTAGTTAATGGCTGTTATCAAAACCTCTCTCACTCTTCTCTTCTGCAGACTAAACAAGCCCAGTTCCCTCAGCCTCTCCTCATAAGTCATGTGGCCCAGCCCCCTGATCATTTTCGTTGCCCTATGCTGGACTCTCTCCAATTTGTCCACAATCTTTCTGTAGTGGGGGGGTCCAAAACGGAACACAATACTCCAGATGTGGCCTCACCAGTGCTGAATAGAGGGGAATAATCACTTCCCTCGATCTGCTGGCAATGCTCCTACTAATGCAGCCCAATATGCCATTAGCCTTCTTGGCAACAAGGGCACACTGCTGGCTTCTGTAATCCCCAGGTCCTTTTCTGCAGAACTGCTGCTTAGCCAGTTGGTCCCCAGCCTGTAGCAGTGCATGTGATTCTTCCTTCCTAAATGCAGGACTCTGCACTTGTCCTTGTTGAACCTCATCAGATTTCTTTTGGCCCAATCCTCCAATTTGTCTATGTCACTCTTGACCCTATCTCTACTCTCCAGCGTATCTACTTCTCCCCCCAGCTTACTGTCATTCGTGAACTTGCTGAGGGTGCAATCCATCCCATCATCCATTTCATTAATGAAGATGTTTAACAAAACCGGCCCCAGAACAGACCCGTTGGGCACGCCGCTTGATACTGGCTGCCATCTAGACATTGAGTTGTCAATCACTACCCATTGAACCCAACAACCTAGCCAGGTTTCTATCCATTTTATAGTCCATTCATCCAATACATACGTTTTTAACTTGCTGGGAAGAATACTGTGGGAGACCGTATCAAAAGCTTTGCTAAATTCAAGGTATATCATGTCCACTGCTTTCCACAGAGCCAGTTATCTCATCATAGAAGGCAATCAAGTTGGTCAGGCATGACTTGCCCTTGGTGAATCCATGTTGACTGTTCCTGATCAACTTCCTCTCCTCCAACTGCTTCCAAAATGGTTTCCATGATTTTTCCAGGGACTGAGGGGAGGCTCACCAGGCTGTTGTTCCCCGGATTCTCCGTCTTCCCTTTTTTAAAGATGGGCACTACATTTGCCTTTTTCCAATCATCTGGGATCTTCCCCGATCGCCACAAATTTTCAAAGATAATGGCCAATGGCTCTGCAATCACATCAGCCAATTCCCTCAGCACCCTCGGATGCATTAGATCTGGACCCATGGACTTGTGCATGTCCAGCTTTTCTAAATAGTCCTTAACCTGTTCTTTCATCACTGGGGGCTGCTCACCTCCTCCCCATACTGTGTTGCCCAGTGCAGCAGTCTGGGAGCTGACCTTGTCTGTGAAGACCGAGGCAATATAAAGCATTGAGTACTTCAGCTTTTTCCACATCATCTGTCACTATGTTGCCTCCCCCATTCAGTAAGGATCCCACACTTTCCCTGACTTTTTCTTGTTGCTAACATACCTGTAGAAACTCTGCTTGTTACTCTACACATCCCTTGTTAGCTGCAACTCCAGTTGTGTTTTGGCCTTCCTGATTACACCGCGGCATGCTCGAGCAATAGTTTTATACTCCTCCCTAGTCATCTGTCCAAGTTTCCACTTCTTGTAAGCTTTCTTTTTGTGTTTAAGCTCACCGAAGATTTCAGTGTTAAGCCAAGCTGATGGCCTTCCATAGTTGTTATTCTTTCTGCACATTGGGATGGTTTGTTTTTGCGCCCTCAATAAGGCTTCTTTAAAATACAGCCAGCTCTCCTTGACTCCTTTCCCCCTCATATTAGCCTGCCAGGGGATCCTGCCCATCAAATCCCTAAGGGAGTCAAAGTCTGCTTTTCTGAAATCCATGGTCTGTATTTTGCTACTCTCCTTTCTTCCTTTTTGTCAGGATCCTTAACTCAATCATCTCATGGTCACTGCTGCCCAGGTTGCCACCCACTTCTACTTCCCCTACCAATTCTTCCCTGTTTGTAAGCAGCAGGTCAAGAGGAGAATGGCCCCTGGTTGGTTCCTCCAGTAGTTGCACCAGGAAGTTGTCCCCAACACTCTCCAAAAACTTCCTGGATTTTCTGTGCACTGCTGTATTGCTCTCCCAGAAGATGTCAGGGTGATTTAAGTCCCCCATTAGAACCTGGCCCTGTGTTCTGGAAACTTCTGTTAGTTGTCTGAAGAAAGCCTCGTCTACCTCATCCTACTGGTCCGGTGGCCTATAGCACATGCACACCACAACATCACCCTCGTTGCTCTCACTTCTAAACTTAACCCAAAGACTCTCAACAGGCTTTTCTCCAGTTTCATACTGGAGCGCTGAGCAATCATTCTGCTCTCTTACATACAGTGCAACTCCTCCACCTTTTCTCCCCCGCCTGTCCTTCCTGAACAGTTTATACCCATCCATGACAGTGCTCCAGTCATGTGAGTTACCCCCCAAGTCTCTGTTATTCCAATCACATCATAGTTCATTGACTGTGTCAGGACATCCATTTCTTCCTGCTTGTTTCCCAGGCTTCTTGCGTTCGTGTACATGCACCTAAGATAACTAGCCAATTGCCCTACTTTCTCAGTATGAATCAGGAGCCCTCCACCCTCCCTCACCCTGTTGCAGTAGCTTGACTCTTTCTGCTTCCTCCTGTGAAAATAGTATACACTTCTTTCCTCCCTCCCTCCCCAGGAGCCAAAAAGGAGATTGTGCAGAGGGGAGGGGGAAATCTCTGCTTCCCTCCTGGAGAAGCTCTGATTGGCTGCTCTTACCCAGAACACGAGAAAGTGGGCAACCAATCCAAGGTCATTTATGCATAAGCAGGGCTCAAAATTGCTTGAGGTCTGTACCCTTTTCTGTCTAGCTTCAGCAGGGCTAAAATCCTGTTATTTCCAATTAAATCTAGAACTGATAACACTGGGCTTCTATCTTCCAGAAAAATCTCTCAACAGCTATGAACAGGAGACAAATGGCAACATGGCCACCATGTGGATGGACTTGGTGGGCACCATAGTATATAGAGAATATTGTGGTAGGCCCTACAACCACTTTTCCCATAATTTCCCCTGGGACCAAGGTGCATGCACACTCTGCCCCTTTTGCATGACTTCTAATCCCTCTGCCAATACTTTGTATGTTGAACCATGGTGAAGATTTGCATAAATTTCCTTGGAAGATGATATTTTGAATCTGGCTGTTCAGTCTTCCAGGTACTTACATTCAGTTGTCTGCTTTCAACATTAAACCAGGGAGTAAGGTTTAAGAGGCACTTACTATAAAATAAACTCTAATATTAGGAAAAGTTATGGCTACATTTGAAACATATTTCAGTGCTCACATTTCTGTATTCCTGCATCTACACTAACCGAAGTGAGTACTTTCAATAAGATATGTTTATAGTGATTCTTGGAAGTGATGCAGCTATAAAAGGGTAATATTATTTGGGCCATTCAAAATTTACTCTGTGATATCTCCTCAGTGTATTATAGAATTAATTACAGCTGTAATACAACGAAGATATGATTTGAGTTTAAATGAGAAGAGCTGAACTGAGTAGCTTACTCCATTCCATCCCACACAGCGTCTTGGTAGGATCTCCTCTGAGGAAATCTGAGACAAGTGTGTTACCATATAACATAAATGTAATGAATCATACTTTTCAAGAACCTCTTGGGTGGAACACAGCAGCTATTTAACAATGCCTATTGCAGTTTAAGAGAGGAAATGAAGAATATCTTCTGATTTGAAAGTAAAGGGGTGGTAGGGTAGGTAGAACATAAACACCAGATATTGCCCTGGCCAACATTCTTACACTTTCATGGGATATTTAAGTTCCACAGGGACATTGTTTTTACATAAATGATTCACTTTCATAAGCTAAATGTTTTCCCTGTTCAGATAAACCACAGGGCCTGATTTTCCACTGTGTTGCTCTTGTTGTACACCAGCATAGCCCCACTACAGTTAGTGGAGTTCCACCAGCATAAAACTGGTGTAGAAGTGGAGAATTAGGCCAACAGTGTTTGAACATTGGTTCAATACTATCTCTGAAGGAATATCACCTAAGGAACTACCAGCCCCACTTTTTGTAACGCTTTGGGTCACATCCTCAGCTGGGGTACGCAAGCAAATGTACATCATCAGATCTGGCCCTCCATGTTTCCCATGCTGGTCTCCTATGCAGGTACTGATTAGATTCAAACTTTCTTAGCTTGTGAAAGCTGATGAGATCATAGCCTAAGAGGGTCTGGCTGCAGGTCATCAATAAATACTATTTACACTGATTACATGGTCATCAGGTTTAGTATCATTTTCATAATCATGACTATACTGGAACTCAATAACTTAACCATATGTTTTCAGAAAAATGTGTGTCCAGTTGTAGGTCATCTGCATGTGCAATTACTGCAACTGGGCAATCAGACAAGGTACATGTGGTACACATCTTTTTTTCTGTAAATGTAGGCCTTGGCATCCTTCACAAAGCACTTAATATAATCCTTAATGAAGGCACCATAAATTGAAAATGAGATTGAACAGACAAATTCTGTTCATTATTAGGTTAGATTTGCTTTTGACAAGTTTCACTGTTACAGTAGGTTTCTACCCTCGTGTAAACCTTATGAACCATTACAAGATCTACGTACTCATCTGATTTTATCCAGCAGGAATATTATTGGGAGGACCTGAAAGTGATGCACTCCTTTGACAGAGACTGAGTGGCTTCACAGAGAGTTTGGTTTCTCTGATGTTGCAAGACAAATTACAGGATTTTGTTTTCATTTAGATGTTCTTTTTTGAATTTAGTGATGGAAATTAATAGTGGACAAGCAAAACAAAAAACAAAAAAAATCCACCAAACAAACATATACATTTTGAGCTGAATTCTCCGCTTGTGTGAACTGATGCAGCTCCAGCCATTTGGCCCTTTGTTTTTATGTAGCAATTATATTCTATGAAGCTCGGTGTAAATATGTTCCTACTTTTTTTGTCTTTTTGGCACAAAGACAATATTAAGCTGACTTAGGGCAAGCTACAACTCTATGGCAATCTAAATGGGCTATGTGAATAAAACATGATTCTGAATCTTATACAGTCTTTACTTTTTATGGTTGAGTGTCATTATTATGTTTATGGAAAATGGGTGTATTAAAACACTGTGAAGATAAAGAAATCTGCTGCCATTTTTCATATATTTGTTATGATACTGCTCTTGGTTTCCTCTAAACTTGGTACATGTGTATAAGCTAATTGAAGCTATTGCATTCTTACTGTACCTTGATCATACTATTTCAGTAGAAATAAACGTGGGAAGGAGAGAAGGAAAGATAGGGTTTTACTGAGATGAGATTTAGGGTGCAAAAATTACTTCAGAAGCATGAGAAAGCGATCTAGATTAAACAAAAGAATGCAAGTGAGAGAGTCCTTCCACCCCCATTTGAACTGTGGTGTCTCCTGGGGAAGGGTACTGAGAAGGGCAATATTGGAGGTGTGGAATTAGCAGGCTTTGTTAGCGAGGCAGTCTTAGTAGTTGTACTTCCCTTGCTTCCAGGTTTTCTTGGTAAAAGTAACAGCACAGCATGTACAGACCTGTAATAGCTTTCAAAGGCTCCACTGTTTATGACTCATCTGAGAAAGGATGAGCAGCTTCTGAAGGGAACCACAAAATGAATATCTTAAAATTGTAATGGGATGGCCTGTACCATTTCTCCTCTTTGTTACTGTCTGCCAGGAGAGTGGATTAATGTTAGCTTATTTTCTACTCTTGTTGCAATCTTTGCTATAATAATAAAATATCAGAATTTGAATGTCTAGTATGTCCTTGGAGTATGGTAGCATTTGACATTTTCATATTTAGTACTTAGCCATTCCTTGCCTTCCTCAGAAATGGGTAACGCTGTAAATAGGAAGGAATAGAATGACTAGCCAACCAAAATAAAGAATATTATAAAGGTCAAAATAATTTACCACTACCATTCTTAACATATTGTATTCTAGGTATTAAATTCTGATACTTCATTCCCTTAACAAAGGCCTGGTCTACACTACGACTTTAATTCGGATTTAGCTGCGTTAATCCGAATTAATCCTTAACCCGTCCACACAACGGAGCCAGTTACTTCGAATTAAAGGGCACTTAAAATCGATTTCTGTACTCCACCCCGACGAGCGGAGTAGCACCAAAATTGATTTTGTTAATTCGAATTAGGGGTAGTGTGGCCGCACACCACCGAATTAATGTGGTTAAAATTAATGGGGTAGTGTGGCCGCACACCACCGAATTAATGTGGTTAAAAACCGAATTAATGTGCTTAGTGTGGCCGCGCACAATCGAATTTATACAATCTGTTTCCCAAATTCGAATTATCTAAATTCGAATTAATCTCGTAGTGTAGACGTACCCAAAGTCTGTTACAAGAAAATAGCACAGTTTTTCTTGACAAAGATGATGCTGATGCTGATGATAGCAAATAGAGGAAAATCAACCCACTTTCCTTACAGTCAACAGATTGTAATCATATAGTCTTTTTTGGATACAGTGCTGGAGAACAGCTTCCATTTCCTTTATATGCTAGCAGTTTCAGATGTGGAGCACAGCTGAATGATATTTAAGTCATACAAAAGCATCCAAAGCTAAAGACCTGGGACTGGAAATCCTGATAAAACAAAGCTATTCTGTCTGCAGTACTTCATTTTAATATTGCAGGGGGTGTTTAGTTTTTATTTGTTTGTCTCACACACCATCAGAATGGAAAGTTTAATGTAACTGCAGCATCCCAAGGAGGAATGTAGAAATGATATTTGTCAAGCTCGCAAAAAACTGTTGCAGAGAACTTGTGTAGGTTCCCACAAACTCAGTGGTGATATTTGCCATAAACTGGATTGAATCCAAACTGTTACATATAGTTTTAATGACAAAATGCTAACCACTCCTTAAAGCTTACGCAAAAGCATGATTGCCTAAAACATTTTGTTCTCATCAAACCAGACGAAACAGCTAGATGTCTCTGGACAAAGCTTTTTATTACTTGATCTAATCTGTCTACCCATTCCACATTCATTGCTGTGCTGCCTGAGCAGTCCAAAATGGTTTGGGACAGATTTTTTTTATAATAGAAGTGTTTATTGACACACAGGACTGGGAAAAGCCTTTAAAAACAGGGTGCGATTGCAAAAGAGAGGCATGCTTCAGATAAGGTGTGGATCATTGAAGTTCCCACTTTGACATTCTCCTGCAAAGAGAAAATCTCAGTCTTGGCATGCTATGATTTTAGACTATGCAACAAATAAAAATTGAAAGTCAGCTCATCCCCCCACCTCAGTCCCCCTATTACAATTAACTTACCAAACCATTTCCAAAGAATGGTTTTCTTAAAGAATATTATTGTATTCAATAATGTATTTCTTAAAGAATATTAAATATTTGATATGAGGCCTTAGGATAAATGGTACCTGTGATGGGGTGAATAAGACCCTGAGGCCCCCTGCTAGAGGCCTTGTGGCCCTACCACACCCTGCCCCAGAAAAGGACAGTAGAGAGGTCCTCCAAGCTGCCAAGGGTGGCTGTGTGGGAAGCAGCCA
Organism: Terrapene triunguis; assembly: GCF_002925995.2. Classification (NCBI taxonomy): domain Eukaryota; kingdom Metazoa; phylum Chordata; order Testudines; family Emydidae; genus Terrapene; species Terrapene triunguis. The sequence continues at coordinate 1,218,882 of NW_020664393.1, forward strand.
ATCAGGGCCCAGCAGGTCCATATAAGAAGAGCTGCAAGGCCAGAGTGAGTTTAGTTCCTTTGTAGAGCTGGAGAAGAGTGGATGGTTGGCTGGCTGAGGGAGCTGCAGGCCCTTGGTTGAGGTAGTGCTGCCAGAAGCCAGGGAGAGTGAGAAGGAGCCCTGAGCTGGTTGTGGGGACTCCATCAGGACAAGGCCCTGCCTGAGGTAAGGGTGAAGACAGTACAGGGCTGTGGGGAAGTGGCCCAGGGAATTAGAGCAGCAGTGTGATTTAGATAAAGGGACACAGCAGACAGCTGCTATCTACAGGGTCCCTAGGCTGGGACCTGGAGTAGTGGGTGGGCCTGGGTCCCCCCGGTGCCCCTTCATTAGTCACAGTGGGGAAGTGGCTGGAACATTGAGACACGCCCAGAGCGGGGGGGAACTGAACTGTAGTGGCCCAGCTGGAGAGTTGTGGCCAGAAAGGCCCTAAGATAGTGAAGAGATTGCCTCCAGGGAAGAAGCCCTGGGGCACTGCTCTAGTCTGGAGCAGGGACAAACTGAGAGAGGTATTACAGAGGGCACTTAGAGAGGTCCCTGTTGGACTTGTACCCCAAAAGGGGTTTGCTTTGCTTTTATCACAGACAGACTGTATGACTTGGCCAGAGGGCTGAGTCAGCAAAGACCCACCACAAACCGGTAGAGAGAGAGTGAAGGTGCACACAGACCGCCAGGGGACGCTTGTGAGAGGTGAATGCACCCCTGTTACAATAACATTCTGAGCTGTGCTCATCTGTACATACTAACAACCTTTTAAAATTAAGAACTAAAGCCCATTTATCTTTTTACAACAAAAAATGGTCTTACTATACAGTATTTAGCGATTTATCTCATTAATGTTCCACTGAGAATAGACTGAGTAGGTTTTTATTAAGTTTATACAAAGGTTGAATTGTTTTAGATGTGAATAACAACCTCAGACAATATTATACAGGTTCAGGCCCAACTTTCTGCTAGATCATGTCTTTGTTTTAATTGAGCAGTGTTCCATTCAAAATTGGTATAGAAGACAATGCTAGGAAATTTAATTTGTGTTTATACAAATAAGACTTTGTGGAGGTCAGATAATTATTGCAAACAAATGTTACCTAAATAAATTATTGTTGTGTTGTGGAGAGAGAATGCAAAAGAGTCCAATTTAGCACCAGTTTTGTGCTGGCCAGGCATGTGAGAGAACAGGTAACTGTCCAGAGAGGTCATTTTGAAACATCTAACATATTCCCTATTAAAAGCCATGAAAGGATTTGGCATAGGGATAAAAAATATAGACATTTTCTCAAGAGAAAACATACGATACTGTACTACTAATTGCCCTGTACTGTAATTCATAGACCTTCATTAAGATTGTGTATGAACAATAAAATGTTCATACATCTGTTGTGACCAAAATTACAAATACCTACATAAGTGTATGTAAATTGGGGAACTGTATTCCTTAGCTGCCTGTCTGAATCTACGGTTCCTATATATGTGCAATCAGTGAAGGATTTCCAGGAACAAACAACTTATCTAAAATTTGATAGCCTTGCTCTTCTGAGCCTCGCAAGATGTTTTTATGGAAACGAAGTACATGAGTTCCAGTCCTTAGAGGCATTTTGTTTGTGGAGCACACAGGCAAGCATAATGCTTCTGCAGCACTGGAATGATTATGTTCAGAGATGGCTTCACCATCTCCTTTCTTTGAAAGTGTAGCATGTGTCCCCATTGATATGACTATACTCCACCATGATTTTGCAAGTCTTCTATTACCAATGGGGTATTAGTGACAGGCGCTAGTATTGACACCCCTCTAGCCTTTGAGTTGAAGGAGGATGAGGACCAGGAGAATTGCTTTCTTGTTCCAGTTCTCCCTAATTGAATGAACACCCATGCAGAATCTGTCCTTAAAGAAATAGAAGCTTGTGAAGGAAAGGGTGGTTTTGTGTCCAACTTGTTAACATCTGAGTTCAGGTCACTTGTAATGCTTGCGACATTAAAATGGCCTGATCCAACTCCCACTGAAGTCGTTGGAAAGACTCCCATTGACTTTAGTGGGAACTGGATCAGGACCAAACATCTCATTCAGTGCAAAGAACTATTTCCTGTGTTCTTTCCACAGGCTCTCATTGTCTTCAGGTGTAGCAAAGAAAATATAGAAGCCTGAGGGCTGAACTCAAGACTTTGAAGGTCAGTGAACTGATGGAAGTCAACCTTAAACAATTTGATTTGCAAATTTATATTCAATTAAAGTGTAGTTGTAGCCATGTGGGTTCTAGGGCATTAGAGGGACAAGATAGTGGAGGGTAACTTCTGTTGGTGTGAGAGAGATCAGCTTTCAAGTTACACAGAGCTCTTCCTCAGGTCTGGGAAAGGTCTTCTCAGCAACATGGCAGGTAGAACAGATTGTTTAGCATAAGTAGTTAGTACATATTGTAAGGGACTATTCAAAGTAGAATAGTCTGTTAACAGACACTAGATTTATATCTTATTACAACAGTCTGTAACCCCCTCTTTTTCTCCTATGACTGCAGAGGTGTTAACCTTGCATTTTGCTGTGATGTTGGGAATACCTTTCCCAGACCTGAAAAAGAGCTCTGTGCAGCTTGAAAGCTTGTCTCTCATACCAACAGAAGTTGATATAATAAAAAATGCTACCTCACCCACACTGTCTATTCAATTTAATATATTCAATTTTTAAAAAATATTAACATGAAATGCAAATATAAATAATACAGTATTAAAACACATATTTGGGTTTCTGGAAAAAAATCATGTAGGTATACTTAACATGCTTACCATCTATTTTGGACAGAGATGGACCCAGTCTGAACTCCCCAAAGTACAAGGCCTGGTGCTCAGCTCCAAGGGTTAGGTTAGTCCCATTATAGAAGTAGGATGCACACCTCAAAGTTTTGATCACCTCATATTTCAGAGCCTTCCGTAATTAGGTGAAAACATTGTGCTTAAACCATATAATCAAGCATTAAACTATAGTATGACCAAAAGTAAACAAAAGAAAACTATAATACATAAAACATTTGGTAGGGAAAGACTTTATATAAAGTATGTTCTTCAAGTCTCAGCCTTAGTCAGGATGGCAAAACCTCAACCGATGTCTACACTACTACTCATGTTGGCAAAACTTGTGTTGCTTAGGGGTGTGAATATTCCATCCCCCTCAGCAACATAAGTTACACTAGCAAAAGCGCTGGTGGGCACAGCACTATGTTGGCAGAAGTGTCTCCTGCTGACATAGTTTCCGCTGCTTGTGGTGGTGGGGGTTTTATGCCAATGGGAGAGCTTTCTCCTGTCGGCATAGTGTCTTCACCACATGTGCTGCAGTAGCGCAGCTGTACCAGTACAACTACACCACTGAGCACTGTAAGTGTAGACATGTCCTTAAACTGAGTAGTACCTTACTATGTGGTTGATCACACATTTAATGACAAAACTCCCATTGATGCAGAATCAGAGCCTGTGTGAGGAGACCCAATGGGACTACTTACAGAATAAGACCCTACTCCACCTGAATAAGGGTCACAAAATTGGATCTTCAAGGATTTGGGATCTACAATTGTCTTTATTTACACATTTAGTTTTGTAAAGTATTTTAGTTCCTTAAGTAGGATGGTGGTCAGCAAAAAGTAGCAGGTATGGGTAGGAAGAAACATAAATATGGGAAGGAGTTCCAGCTCTATCATATTTCTCCTTGATCCCAAGCCTTGTGGAAGAAGGGCCAGGGAATATATTTGCTTTCTGGAACATCCGTTCATCCTCAAACCTGCAGGAATACTGAAGTTAATGTTGATCCTGCCACTTCTTACCTACATGGGTTCCCCCGCAACAAGGTTCAATGTCCATACCTGAAGAGATTTTCAGAGGTAGTGGCCTCGAGAAACATTCATTTGAACATGTCTTCTGCCGAAACCATGCTGCCGTGAGTCTAAAAAGCAGTGTGAAAGCACAGGAGTCATGTGACATTCTCCTCAGGGCAGCCCAGAACAGTAATCCACTGTGTTAACTAACTGCCTTAGCAAGAGTGAACTTTGCTAGAGATTACACTGTGTCAGCTCCCTGCCACACCAGTCTAGCTGCTTCAAAAGCAAACTCCTCAAGACTGTCAGTCTTAACCTGGCCTTGCAGGTAACAATCTGTGAACCCCTGTTCCCCAGAGATGTGTCTCTGCAGTGTCCAGTCCTTCTCACTGGACACTCACAGAAATAATTAGGTTCGCTGCTTCCAAAGAGACAATGCACACTGCAGCCTATCGGGTTAAACTGAGGACTTGCACTTAATTCAATATAATAGCACTGAGATGGCTTATAGTAAAACAAAAAAAAGGTTTATTAAGAACATAAATGTAAGTGACAGTAAGCAGAGATTGTAACCAATTTCTGTTTCTGCTAGCAAAATAAAACACTTTCCAGTGCCTACGACTTAACTTTAGCAAGATTTGCCTAAGCGGCTTTCTCACTTACATCAAGACACCAGCACCTACAACCCTTCCAGCAAGAGGATCCAATATTCACAGAATGAGGGTGCTATCCCCTCAATGATGGATAACTGTGGGTGTCTCTCTCCTTATTTTTTATAATCCAGTAAACCTTTGAAATGTAGTCTCTGCAAAGTAGACCTAGACAAAGTTCCTCTCCCCTGCTGGGAAGTAGAGGCCATGCTGTCTTCCTCATCCTCTGGTCAATTTGCCTTTTTGATTACCTTAGTCAGTCTTTTTACCTTGGATATAAATGTACTTCCACTGTCTCTGGCCACACCTTGCTTAAGTTACATTGGAGACACAGGCAAACAGATGAAACAACATTCCTTTGTTGAAAAATTTGTTTATCTGCTCTACTCAGATTGCTTGGTCAGAACATATTTTAAGAACATATTTTGAGCACACGATTCTTTATACAATGACCATACATTCATTGTGCAATAATCTTAATTATCAGTGTGTCTGTATTTTTATGATACCTTACAAGACACTGTTTGGCTAAATTTTCCCAGGCCCCTGTCATGAATGCAGGGGCCTGGACTAGATGACCTCTCAAGGTCCTTTCCAGTCCTATGATTCTATGAGTCTATATTCTGACAACAGAATATGCGCTGTGCAGGGTGTGCCCTTTTCCAGTTTGCATAAAAGGGGCTCTTAGGATCAGTGTCCAATACAGACGATCCTGGCATTTAACCATGATGGGAGGGTAAATTTAGCTGGTCCAAGGGAATGATCAACTTAAAATCCTGTGAATCCAAATTCATCATTTTAATGGACCATAGGAAGAAATAGATCCTGCTGGTAGGGGACAGTTTGTCTCCTAGTTTGTTAGGGTGATTTAGTATCCTTTGGTGTGAAAATAAAACTGTAAAAAAAAATATTATTCATTACTATTACATTCTATGCTATCACATTTTCCTTTCCCAAAGAGCATAGTGATGGCTAGGCTGGTATTTCTTTCATTAATCTGCCCTCTTTCGGGGGCTACAAATGGAGAATTACAGAATTTGGGAGACTCAGGAATTAATGTAGAAACACTTTTTTCTCTCTCTCTCAGCTCTAGAGAGGGGTACACAGACATCTTTCTTAATATACTTTGATTAATTCTGTGCCATACTCCTTTATATTAATCTTCCTATTTGTGCATAATAGTAGGATGCAATTTGTAATGTTCTTTGTATATGACGAGTACAGTTTTGGAGTGTAAACCACTTATGGTTCCTTTTTTGAAAAGGGAAGGGGCAGAAGGTAAGCTTTTTTTGTTTTTTCCTCCGCCTCCCTCCCTCCCCCATCCCCTGTCCCTTTTTTTCCCCCTTCTTTCTCTTCTACTATTGCCTACTGTTGTACATAGTCCTTGGTATTTTCCTACAGCAGAGATGTTTAAATGTGGTAATTGTGTTTCTGAAGTCAGTATATATCATTTTCTGCTTAAGATGCAGAGAGGATCTGGGAGATAAGTAGTCATAAATGGATATTTCATTTCTTTTATTTGAAATCCTGATAGGCTCTTCTTTTTGACAACCTTGCTAATGGCTTTTTGGGTGCAAGGGGGGGAACCTTACTTTTAATATCATCCATACCTACTGAAGGTTGACATAATCTGCACTCTTTCAGCCTGCAATGTACTGTGCTGCTTACAATAGCAGTGTGATATTTAAAAATGTTACCCCTGCCACATTTTGGATAAGCATTTAAAAAATGTTTTTTTTGTTTTGCTGACATGAAAGGAAGAGAGAAATTACAGGAGGGTGATGATGGAGGGATTGAGGACAGAGAATATGTTTATATAACTTCTCATTGAGGTCAGATTTTCCTTCACCTCTTCATAGATGCTGGAAGGAGGTATGGGAGAAGGGCTTCTTCATTTGGATAACCTAGCTAAAGATGTGGTTAAAGTAGATTGAAGAGAAGAGTTTGCAGCATCAACCAAGCAGGAAGGGAAGCTGCAAAGAAGTGCTGTTGATTTTAGCCCAGGAAAGGAAGAGGAGCTCTTCTCCTTTAAGCAGAAATCAACTCTCCCATTTCCCTTTACTTTAACCCTCTTGCTATCAATGAAGGCACCAGACTATAACATTTCTTTTTTTGTCTTGTCTAACCAAAAATTGTACATTGAGTTGGTTGGCACTACTGAGAAGACAGAACAATGAAATGAATCCAACCTACTAGACTAATTTACAGTTACAATAGGAATTCTCAGTCAAATACGGGCTATCAAGTAAGATAATTTATACTACAGTATTTTGCTTGTCTATTAACAATGGCCTGGATACACAATACTGGGGATTTGTACGGGGAGAGCAACATGACAGTTGAAGTGACAGTAGTAATCAGAGTTCTCCACTATTTGGAGCATTTTGTCAGGGATTTAGATTCTATTTCAGACTCTGCCATTGATTGCACTGTCTGACGCTAGTCATGTCACTTTAATTCTCTGTGCCTCGATTTTTCCTTTCCTCAACAGGAGGTAATAGCTATCCGCCTTCATAAACCACATTGAGATCCTCAGATGAAAAGAGCTGTACAATTATAGAGTATTATAAATTTAGACAATTGATTCTGTTTACCAATATTCATACAAAAACACATCTTTAAAGATAGCAGTGAAACAAAACTTGTGAAACAATTTAATTTGGCCCCTAATGAATCAGTAGCCAATTTGTTTCTTGTGTTTGATTTATTGTTACAGTGATACAGGACTCCTTGGGAGGAGTCTAACATTTTTTTCTATAATGATTTTAGCAGGGCCAGCAGCAATTCGGCGGCAGGTCCTTCCCTCCAAGAGGGGCTGAGGGACCTGCCATCAAAGAGCCGGACGTGCCGCCCCTTTCCGTTGGCCGCCCCAAGCACCTGCTTGCTGCGCTGGTGCCAGGAGCCAGTTCTGGATTTCAGACAACTTGGGGGAAATGACATTGGATTGCAGCCATACGCAGTACTGTTTGCTGTTTCCCCCCTCCCCCCAGTTGCATCCCCCCTCTCTGTTCCCTGTCATCTTTGTAGTAAATAACACCAGTTCAGATCCCTAACTACCCCCTCTTACCCCGCTACAATTTTGTTTTGGAAAGATATAAAAGTTTGTGTAACAAATTATGGGCCAATTTCTGACTCTCTACTCATGCTCATGAAACAAAAAGGGATACTCATGGAATAAGGCTTTGCACAATGGAAGAAATGAGTGGAAGAACTGGGATTTTCAAAAAGTACAGTGCTGGCCTAAGTCTGCTCTTTGACATCAACAGAAAAATTCCCCCTGACATAAAAAGCAGTTAGGCCATTGCTGAACATTCTGATCCCACCCTAATGTTTACTAGTAATAAGTCAAATGTATTTAAAAAAAAAATCAGGTCCCCGATCAGTTGTTTTTTATAGTGAATGGTGCCATTATGGTTCAGGTATCATCCTGCGCTTACTATAACACAAAATAGCAATTCTTCATATGACAATGTAGTACCACAAACCTGGATTTTTTTTTCAGTTAAATGGTTCTTTTATTGAAAAATTCTGATTAATCAAATCCAAAACTGTACAGTAAAGGGTTGGTTTCTGACCAATTTTTCAATTTGAAAAAAGTTTTGAAATTGAAATGTTTCATTTCAACATTTTCTGAATGAAAAAAACAGTTTGGAGGTTGTTTTTAAATTTCAACTTTTTATGGTCAAACATTAAAAAATATAAATCATCAAAACAAAACATTTCAACTCATCTCAACTTTTCTTTTTTTTTTTTTTTCAATTTTCAGTTCATAGAAATGTAAAAGATTTTGACTTTTCAGCCCAATTTGGGATGACAAATGCTTTAAATTGAAAATTTTCATGGGAGGAGAAAAGTGTATCCTATCCAGCTATAATGTTACGCACGAGAATATACTGCAGTACTACAGATATTCTTCTTACTTATACTGACTTTTAAATGACAACCTACTGCACTTAAATAGGCAGGCATTCTGACCACAGCTACTTAGTATGTCTAAAATTCTTGGAAGATATGGATCCAGTGGTCTCAGTGGATATCAATGGATATTAAATATTTTGATTATGTCTAGTACTCTAGGCCTGTGGGTTCTCCCAAGTTCTCACCTATCATCACTAATGACACCATAATTATGAAATGCTCTCCTTGATTCTAATTTAGAGTGAGTATCACCTCATCACTGACGGGAAAAATGGCTTTAGCGATTGAAAAGTTGACCTGCTCCTGAAAATATTGTATAAAAAAATTATAGAATCTGCTGGCTCCCCCCCCCCGCCAACCCCAAAACATGGAGCAAAATCAGTAAGTCTCAGGCCTTTTGTTTCTCTTGCACTTTGGATGACACCCAGTACCACATCACATGCTTTTCTATCGTGCATGCTAAGCCCCTGTGTATTCTACTGAACCTTTTGTCTTCTCCCCCTTTTTTTTTAACATGCTGATAATCAGAACAAATTGATTTTTGTTTCTTGGATGGCTAAAATCCTCCCAACACTTTCTTCAGCACCAGTGCTGAATAAATCATTGTAATGTTCCCCTGAAGTGAATTGAAAATTAATTTACACAGCCAAGATGATCCTCCTAATAACAGGGTACATGGAATGGGGAAATTGGAAATCATTACCCAGCAAACATTATCTGCATTATTTTTGTAGCTGCTTTAGATTGCATTGTAATAGAAAATTAGGAGACTGGCTGTGAAGAAGTTTAAGAGGGTCCCCTGAAGAGCTTCTGCTTCAAAATTGATTCTTTAAGAAAGCATTAAAAAGCTATTGGAATTGATTGTCTGCTAATATAAAGGAAAAACTCTTTGCCACCATTTGAGTTAAAAAAGAGCATCTTCATTCATGCATGTTATTAAAACTACTGGCCTGAAAGCCCCTGTAGAAAGATAAAGGATATGGATGAGATATTAAAACAGCAATCTTTACCTTATCTGGGATTTAAAGTTAATATGTCGCTTTTATTAATTTAGCAGGAACCATTAGTTAGGATGTCAAAGAGTGGATTTACAATTAAAATGCCATAGGATAGACGTGTCTTTAATAAACAATGGACCAAGAATTCTTCATTAATCTTCCAAGCATGAGGTACACCCCTGCAAAGAATAAATCCTGAATTTACAGTTTTCTTTATTGCTAAGTTTGCTATGCAGCAGCAATAAAAGTCATAGCTGATAACACCCCTGATCAGCTCTAGCAGCTTCCAGTGAAATGGGATGATGGCCAATCAGATTGTCAGCAAGCGGCAAGATGGGAAACAACGTTCCCTGGTTTAAGGGGAAGTCAGATGAATGACCTTTAGAAGATGTCACCGTATTTAACATGGGTGCTATTGTTTTTAAAAATAAATATAGAAATGTAATTTTGTTTCCTGACATTAGACTATTTCAAGTTTGTCTTTCTGCTTTCAAACACATTTGGAACAAAATTGCCTTGTCTCTTTTAATTTGTGATAAAGGCGAATATTTAAGAGCAATGAATAATGAGCAGGAAGAACAATAGTGACCCTATTTTAATAATGTTTTAGCAGCTTTCATACTTTAAAAAAATTACCGAACACAGCACTTTAGCTGCATATGTTCTTTTCAAAACTTCTTTAAATTGAAAGAGAGGGTGGGTGTGGGATTGTGGGTTGAGAAATTTCCCCAAGATAATAAATGAGGTGAAATCTACTTAGGTAGTACTGCAACAGGCTACAAGTTGATGAAACTTCATGTTAATTGCAGATGCGGGCAGAGAGGGGATGGAAAAACAAGAGCAACAGACTAAATGAGCAGACAATATGGAGATAAAAGCAATAACTCTGGCAGTGAAGTGGCAAGCCAGCAGTAGTGCTAGGGCACCCAGTTGATAAGCCAGTGTTTTGTTTATTTTGGATTTTAAATGCCAATGAATGAGAAAATAATCTAATGAAATAAAGGAAAAGACACAGGAGGAACTAGCTAAAATAGGGGGAAAGAGGAAGAATCAGGGCAGATATTTTTTATCAGTATACAGTAGCAATGGCAGCATGTATACTTCTCATACATGGCATTAACCCATACCATATACGTGGGAGCAGGCACTACTCTACAGTTCTTTCCTCCTCTGGGCAGTAGTAACTCTTCCACTGAGTAGCGCCAAAGAGGGGAACAAGAAGGCTAAGAGGGTCTATAGAGGGTGAAAGCATCTGTAACTTCAGCTGAAGTCAGTGGGAGCCGTTGGTGCTCAGCACTTCTGAACATCTGGTCCCATATAAATGGAGAGTGAAAAAAGAGATATAATGAAATGCTGTGTGACTGAATGGATATGTTTAGAACATGGCATAGTAGTTACTGGGACTGGTTAAAATTCAGAATTTCCATCCTGAAATTCTGAGATCTCAAAACTTGGTTTCATCCTGAATTGGGACAAAAGTCAGTCTTGGAATTTTTCACAAAATGAAATATTTATTTAATTTTCATCTGAATGAAATGCTTCATTTCAACAGCCGAAATGAAATTTTTCAACCTTATATAAACATTTTGATAATTTTGACAATCTGTTTCCATAAAACGTTTCAAATTTGTCAAATCAGCATTCTTTGATGAAAAACTGTTCAAGCAGAATTTTTATCTGGCTCTAGTAGTTACATTATTTTTATTCACCGTTTATTTTTCATTTTTTTTCTTATTTCTCAGAAGGGAGAACTGCAGCTTATAGGAGCTGAGGAAGGGATATGTTATAAGGAGGGAATTGAAGGAAGAGGTATATTGAGGCCTAATAGAGACAGGGAAAGCCTTCTATACCCAAAGTGGCCAAAAAAGAAACTGCCAGTCCTGAATCTTAAATGGTCAAGGACTATGTGCAGGAGCTGTGTTATCCCCTACAACATTATAAATACTGCTCTATTGGCAGGACCAGAGGCAGATACAGCCAGTTCTGAACATTCTTAAAATGTAACAACATAGCTGCTCATCCTCAAGCACTTAATCTAAGCGTTTTTTTCCAGTGCTGAGGTGGCTGTCACTGACTGAAGGATTCACCTGTTAGGACAAATGTTAAAAAACTGACATTCATTGATTAGCAAACACATGTTACCTGCAGGATACACCTTGAGGTGAGCTTGCCATTCACAAATGTGGAGTAGGATGACAATGAGGAAAAGGCAGGCTCTCTGTCACCCATGATAGTTACAAATTAAAAATAGTAGCTAATCATCTGGCCACCAGTTTTTTGTAGTATTTGCTGTGTAAATATGTATAGGGAGACCAAATTGCTGGGTTTGTTTTGTTTTTAAATTCTTAACCTGTTGTATTTCCTGTTTAAAACAAACCACACCTGCACTGTAGATGTTATAAACATTGGGCAGTAAATCAAGTAGCTTTCGAGTAAAAAGAAACTGGGTAGTGTGTTATATTGTTAACAGGTGCTACAGTATAATAAATACCTAGAGTCCTCAACCACGAATGGGGCTCTGGATGCTAGGCACAGTGAGAAACAGTTCCTGCCCCAAACACTTACACTGTAAAGAGAAAAACCTACTTTTCTTCTATCCTTGGTTTTATCGTTCCCATTTTACAGATGGGGGAACTGATTCAAAGAGATTAAATTACTTGCCCAGGGACACACATGAAGTCTGTCACAGAGCTGGGTCTTAAATCCAGATCTGTTGACTTCCAGATCTCCAGTGTATTAACCACACGACCATTCTTTCTCTCCTCACATGTACAGCTCCCTTTAACATACATCCTCAGCAGGTGTACTATAAATTTACCCTAGCAGGTTCACTTTGGACAATACTGTAATTCTGTGATGGTCCTGTATTTAATGTTGAAAAGTTAATTAAATTGATGGTCACAGGTATGTCCAAATTCAAGGACATCATAAGATCATTGTGAGAGGGTTTAGGGACACTACATGGTCCCTTATGAACAAGTGGTTAATTCTGGATCAGCTTTCCCCTGCAAGCAAGGGGATGCTGCATCAGTATGTGAACTGCAAGTGGAATATGACTATTTGAAATATACACTGGAAATATTAATACTATGCAATGTTAATCAATAAGGCCTCAAACTTACAATCGGATCTGCGCAGACACTTCAATGGGAGTTGGTGTGGGCACAGGTTTCATCCCACATAGATCATATTGCATGGTTAGGGCTGTTTTTGTAATATCCCTGTGTTTAGTCATATTTGTATAAAAAGAATTAAGTTTCTGATTGTTCTGGGTTGCTAGTAGAATTAGTGCATATTGAAACTTAGGGAACTAAAGTTATGGGTGTGGTTTTGTTCTGGTCATGTAAAGAGCCACTGCACTGGGGCAAAGATTGTTCCCTAATACCTTGCCTATGGTCAGCATGCATATTTTCCTGATACCTATTTGGTTGGTATTCTGTAAATCAACAGTAAAATGCCCAAACAACTGCAAGAACTTGCAAAACAACCCAACACAATGCCATTCTTTTTCTTTAAATCAGGCCCCAGGCATGTACTACATTTGCTATTGTTTTATGGCATTGGGGGGAGGGGAACTTTTAAACACTTAGTATCTCTATATTTTCTCTTAACCCCCCTCCTGTGTTTAAAAAAATCTTTTTTTATCACAAAGTGATCTGTGTTAAGTTATGGCACATACCCTAGGAAAGTGATTTTACAGCTTTCTGCTTCCCTTCCTGTGTCTTTTATTCTTGTGGCTTAGTTAACTTGGTGGAGGTGGATCTAGGTCTTCCAAAATTATAGGAAGAAGTCATCACTGTTCTCTTCTCCTCCTCTGTTTGGGGTGTCTAAACAGCCCTCTTGTTGGCAGCCTCCACTTCTATTGAAAACTTACATCCAGAGTGTCTTTCCATGCATATCTTGGACTTTCAACAACAATGTAGCTTTGCAATTACAAAGCAAATCAGCACCCCCATGTAATTAAAATAATAACATAGCATTGCCTCTTGCTGGTTCCTAATGCCTAACTCTCTCTCGCTTCCTCTTTTTTCTTCAGTTATCACTGTGAACAGCTGTGGTCATACATAGGATACACCTGGCAGCTATAAGTATCCAGATGCCAAGCTCATCTTCCAAGTTCTGGCATTCATTTCTGAATGTAACTGTTATTCAGAGTGGGGGTTTTGCCTAGGAAAAATGCTTCAAGAGTTGATGGTGGGAGAGGGGGCTTTGCAGGAATAACTAATGTCCCATGTGGAATCTATTTGTGAGAGGTGACAGGTGTCCTGATTAAAAGTGCACGTGAATTATTGGACTAAGGGATTCCTTGCCTCTCTGGAATCCACTGATGAAGTCTTTATTAGTTAGCATAGTTCACTTGAGAGAATCTTCAAGCTGAGTTTTATTCCTCTTCCCAACAAACAGAAATGACACCCTGATCAAATCTTTACTGGTGGTCAATAGGTAGGAGTGGAATAACTGAAGAGATAATAATAATGTTTTCTTTTCCATAGCATTTTCCTTCTTAAGGCACTTTTAAGCCTCATAACATTTCTGTGGGGTAGACAGATATTACCCCATTTCTATTTAAAGAGAGTAGGCAAAGAGAAGTTAAGTTCCTTGCCCATGGACACAGAGGAAGCCTTTGGCAGAGGTAGGAATAAAACATACATCTCCTAACGCCCAACCTGTGCGTGGCCACAGGACCATTCAACAAAACTCAAACTTCATATAATTTAGCAATGAGGAGAACATGACAGTAAGTGTTCTGTGCACCACTAAAACCAGGAAGTTTTGCACCTCTTGAGCCAAAAATGACAGTATCTGATAAGTAGCTGAGTAGTTCTGAAATGTTTTTGAATAGTTCTGAAATTCTTCAGTTTTATAGCTATCAAGCACTGCTCATTTATACATTATATAAAATTATATATGTACTGTATGACTGAAGAATTGAACAATATGTAAACTGCAAAGATATAGTTCAAGTTGTTTATAATGGCTATGAACTTCATGACTGAATTATAGCAAAAGTATGGTATATATAATCTAATGACTGTGGTGTGCATTTTTCTTCTGGCCTACTTACATTTGATTTTTCCCTGTGAGATATCCTAATTTTAGCAAAAAAGAGAATGTAGTCCCTTCATTCAAATTATGTCACCTTTGAGAATGTGATGTTCATTCACAGGAACTCTGCACAGAAAATGGTCGGGGTGCACCCATTGATTTATTGAAGTGGATTATAAAACTATTAAAAGTAACTTGTCCAAAAAAAGGCAGCAAGTCTGGCTTTACACAGTGACTTTTATCCTCCAGGTTTCCCAGAGGACTTTAAAAAGTAAAGCTATTCAAAATTCCCCTTTATTGCTTTAAAAATATCAGAAACTTTCATGAAAAATTATGACTGACATCATGACAGGGCAACTTCCTGCACTATCTGTATATTAAGTGTGTGAATGGTTTATGTATTATTATGGTCCAGGGATTTTATGCAGTCATGTGCGGGGAGGGTTACCACAGCTCCTCCAGGAAGTGAAAACAGTAGGGGATCATTTAGGTAAATCACTCAGGTTATAACTGCTCCAGAGAGAGCTGTTATATTCTGGCTCATACATGATTCTCTGTAGGCTAGCAGACAAAAAGAGGACTTTTGGATAAGTAACCCAAGCTTTAACTGACTTGGAGTCTTTGTCCTGGTTCCTGCTTTAAACACTGATATGAACTTGTAACCACAAGGAAAACCTAGGTGTGGGTTATGAAGGACTGACGCCTTCCAGAGCTCGAAGTTGGGAGTGATCTCTGGTAATCTTTTTAGCATGTGTATAGGTTCTTTTATTGTTTCTATATGCTTTCTCTGTAATGCTTTAACCTTAAGGATAAATGTGCTTCCTTAGAAGGAACTGTGTGAAGGAGCCTTGTAACTACAGGCAATACACTGGTCATAGACCCTGGAGAGAAAGCAAACTACAGGTACTGGCCTTTTATGCAGACTGGCTTGCTGAGGTTATCGCAGTATAAGGCAGGGAGCTGTGCAGCCTTTAAATTCCTGGTCAGAAGGAGTGAGACTTGGGTTTACGCTGGGAAGAGGTGATGACTGGAAGCCAGAAACTTTGAGTGTCCTTGAGGGGCCATGGAGGAGGAAATACAGGTGCAGTTATCCTGAAAAGGTGACAGACATTGCCTTTAATTCTCTTTCCCATCATCTCTTACACATTTTACCTAACTGTCAAAAGACAAATATGGGGCTGTGACTTCTTTGCACCTCATCTGCCTGCCAACATAAGGGAGCCATAAAGCCAGCAGTCCAGCAGCTGGGGAAATCCCTGAGAGTAAGAGGAGTATCTGGATGATGTAGAACTATCTTAACAGCTCTATGCCATGTTTTATAGTAGCCATTGCAATAGAGATGTGTCAGAAGCTTTCCCAGGGAAATAGGACGTGGCTGGAGCAATGGGCTATAGACAGTTGGGTGCAAGTTAGGGCAGTGCTGTAGTTACTCTAAACTACACCCAGGAACATATTGGGCCCCAGCCACTCCTAAAATAAGAGAGGGGCAAATGTGGCATGAAGCAACCTTTGTATCCCTGCTACATCTCTCTAGAGCCCTGGCACTTGCATCATGCCCAGCTTGGGAGCAGAGATGAACCTGGCCCAGAATAGGAGGATTTGTAAGCCTGGCTCTAAATAAATAAAACTCCTTCTCTGAAGGCCTCTTTCTAGGATTTTACCTTGCCCTTTTTGAAGCCTACAACTCCCTGACAGGGCACACTGGGATATCTTTCCAGCTGGTATTCTTCCAGGGATATTCCAGGAACTATTCCAATCTCCGTTCAAAAAGACAGCTCACCAGAGGAGCGGGTTTAGCTGCATTGTGTTCCATCTATTCCAATGGAATGTATAAATTGTAGGCTTCATATTCTGCTGAATGGGAATATGTCATCACTGCTTGAAGACTAAGTTCAGCTCCTGTGGTAGACAGCTGCTAAGGGTCGTGCACTGTGTTGCCAACTCTCATGAATGTATTGTGAGCCTTGTAATATTTGATGTGCTCCTTCCCCCACAATTAATGTTTTTGCAATAGATTTTGGTCCGGGTGTATGAAGTACAGAATGTCTCCTGGGCCTGGCTGTTGTGGAATTTTATGCTCACAAAAGATGAGGGGATGCTGAAGACAAATATCACTATTTTTGCCAATTAAATGGTGGCATTGCACCATGAGCCAATTCAGGCAAAAAATGTGTATTTCACCAGAAGAACTTTGTTCAAACAAAAATGGGGGATTCTGCATAACGGTGTAAGTAACTCATTGCTTTTTTTAAACCCTTTAGTAAGGGAGGTGCTGTAGAAGACCAAATTCTGTTCTAATTCTTCAGGCCAGCTCCTCCCCTTCAAAACTTTTTTTTCCCAAACTTCTGGTGATGTTTACTTTCCGCATGCCCCATGCAAGGTTCTGGACTGTTTTTCATATGGGAAAGAATGTATGTGTAATTTGAATGATGGCTAAATTGTTAGGTATATGTGTGTGTGTGTATTCATTTTCAGCTGTATGTCAGATTCTAAGCTAAGCCACACAGAAACACTAACATTTTTGCTGTAATGAAGCTTGGCATTTGACTGCCATTATAAAATATGTGAACTGTAATGCCTCTATGCCGTGTTGGTCCCTCTAATAGTGCCTCTAGACATTTTTACCTTGTGAATCTGGCATTGATATAGCAGATTACTAGAGCTCTTGCTGACCTTGGTAGCTCTGAAGGGTACATACTGTATTTTCATTTAGCTGAGTTGATTTTAAAAAATATCCCACCTATGCACGTCCATATCAGGGCAAAGTTCAGCATGGCTCCTGCCATTATGATAAGGGGTTTAATTGGAATTTCATTATGCTTTCACAAAAGCAGATTTGCAAGGGTGTGACATTAGCCAGCAAGTCTGTTTAAATGCCCTATGTTACAAACCTGCAAACACTTACAGCATGTCAGTACTTTAGGCACATTGTTGGGTTCATTGGGACTATTCGTGTGAGTAACTTGCTGCATGTACTTAAGGGATGACAAAAAAAAATTAACTAGCTGTAAAAAATAAAAAAAGATGTTAACCAGGTTTTGCTCATTGAGCATGTATAATTCTGGCTGCCAAGCACAGAATGTGCTTTCTAGTCAGTTCATTACCTGAAATTATGACCATCTTCTTGATATGGAATAGTGTTCACAGCTGAGGATTCCTCTAATGCAAGATAATCTTCAAATAATGCAAAGTTGGCATTCCTGCTGTACTCCCCATCCTCTCCTCTCTCCTCAGAAGGGTTATGTGAGGGGTGAGGAGACTGGGAGGAGATGTGCTAGAGGTGGGAGGAGGCAGGTCAGAATGCACAGCTCTCACCAGATCCTAGGCCTCTGGGAATGTAACTTAGAGCAGCCCTAAGGCTATTTAATTACACTGGAGACATTTTTGGCCCTTGGCCAGCCCAGAATTGGAGGAGTAGAAAGGTAGCTTAGAGCCATTTACTCCCCATCTGTCTTCTCAGCTATACCAAAAGCCTGAACCTTCACTGTTTGCTAACACCAACCACTGGTGTCCAAGATACCACAGTTTTCCTCTATCCTAAGAATAAGAAAGAAATGTAACTGCATGAGATCTGTGTTAACAAATGTTTTATTATTCAATGGCAATCAATGTAGCACTATCTGAAGCAAATGTGTTTTTCTGCTCAAGGACTAATCTCCCAATGGCCAATCCAAAAAACCCTAGGCCATATTTTGCAGAAATTTCACATATGACAAGTAGATCAAATATTCCTAATTCTTTTGCTGGATCCTGAAATGTCATGTTTACTGACCTCAAAGAAATAGGCTCAAAAAGAAATCGATAGGAGTTGCAAAATTTTATAATATGCATGTCAAAATATAAAGACTGCCACATGCCTGCATAGTAGCTGTGGCATGTAACCATGATGTGCTTGTGTCAGTGATGCCAAAGCTGGAAGGCAGCTATATGACATGCCTTTCAATTCAACAGCAGGCATGTTACATGCTGCAAAATGCTGCAGTCCTCCTCCTTACTCCCCTCACCCTGTAGATAAGTCATTCCATCCCATTTTGATTTGCACATGAAGTTACCTCTTGGAAGTAAATTTGCACCTATTTCTCTAATCTCTCTAATGTATAACATTTCAAAGGATGCCAGTTTCTTTTCATACATATTTTCAAGTTTATGCATGCTAAGTGATGGTTCTGATCTTTTGTGACTTCAGAATGTTTTTCTCCGGCAACTTTAGATATAATTAATCACACGGGAGTAGGATAATATGTTTAATAATTTTATTTGATTTTGATTAACTCAAATCCTCCAGAGACTGCCCTATTTTCAGTTTAGAAATTTATATAGGAAAACTTATTACATTAGTGCAAACACATATAGTCATCCAGCTCCTCATCAGCTCCATAACACAGAAGAATGGAATGTAGCTCCACTGAAGCACACTTCAGTTGAGCAAGTTTTAGATGATAGAAATGGAATGAGTGATTCTGTTTGCTAACACCTCATTATGGCTCAACTACACTTTATTTGGAGCATCACCATCTGAAACCATGATAGACATGAAGATCAGAAGTGTGTAATAAAACTAAAAATATCAGTTAAGCATTTTAGCACGTTAAAAACCTCATAGACTTTAAGGTCAGAAGGGACCATTATGGTCATCTAGTCTGACCTCCCGCATGATGCAGGCCACAAAAGCTGACCCACCCAATTTCCCTTATCTCAGCTGTTGAAGTCTCCAGATCGTGATTTAAAGACTTCAAGTCGCAGAGAATCCTCCAGCTTGCGACCCCTGCCCTATGCTGCAGAGGAAGGCAAAAAACCTCCAGGGCCTCTGCCAATCTACCCTGGAGGAAAATTCCTTCCCGACCCCAAATATGGCGATCAGTAGAACCCCGAGCATACAGGCAAGATTCTCCAGCCGGACCCACATTTTACCAGCGATGGCACGTTATTGCCTAATTGACTAAAATCACGTTATCCCATCAAACCATTCCCTCCATAAACTTATCTAGCCTAATCTTGAAGCCAGAGAGGTCTTTCGCCCCCACCGTTTCCCTCGGAAGGCTGTTCCAAAATTTCACCCCTCTGACGGTTAGAAACCTTCGTCTAATTTCAAGCCTAAACTTCCCCACGGCCAGTTTATATCCATTCGTTCTCGTGTCCACATTAGTACTGAGCTGAAATAATTCCTCTCCCTCCCTGGTATTTATCCCTTTGATATATTTAAAGAGAGCAATCATATCCCCCCTCAGCCTTCTTTTGGTTAGGCTAAACAAACTGAGCTCCTCGAGTCTCCTTTCATAGGAAAGGTTTTCCATTCCTCGGATCATCCTAGTGGCCCTTCTCTGTACCCGTTCCAGTTTGAGTTCATCCTTTTTAAACATGGGAGACCAGAACTGCACGCAGTACTCCAAATGAAGTCTCACCAGCGCCTTGTATAACGGAAGCAGCACCTCCTTGTCCCTACTAGAAATACCTCGCCTAATGCATCTCAAGATCGCATTAGCTTTTTTCACAGCCACGTCACATTGCCGGCTCATAGTCATCCTGCAATCAACCAGGACTCCGAGGTCCTTCTCCTCCTCCGTCACTTCCAACCGATGCGTCCCCAGCTTATAACTAAAATTCTTGTTAGTCATCCCTAAATGCATCACCTTACACTTCTCACTATTAAATCTCATCCTATTATTATTACTCCAATTTACAAGGTCATCCAAGTCTCCCTGCAGAATATCCTGATCCTTCTCCGAATTGGCAATGCCTCCCAACTTTGTGTCATCCGCAAACTTTATAAGCCCACTCCTACATTTGGTTCCGAGGTCAGTAATAAATAGATTAAATAAAATCGGACCCAAAACCGAACCTTGAGGAACCCCACTGGTGACCTCCCTCCAACCTGACAGTTCACCTTTCAGTACTACCCGCTGCAGTCTCCCCTTTAACCAGTTCTTTATCCACCTCTGGATTTTCATATTGATACCCATCTTTTCCAATTTAACCAATAATTCCTCATGCGGTACCGTATCAAACGCTTTACTAAAATCGAGGTATATTAGATCCACCGCATTTCCTTTATCTAGAAGGTCTGTTACTTTCTCAAAGAAGGAGATCAGGTTGGTTTGGCACGATCTTCCTTTCGTAAACCCATGTTGTAATCTGTCCCAATTGCCATTCACCTCAAGGTCCTTAACTACTTCCTCCTTCAAAATTTTTTCCAAGACCTTGCATACTACAGATGTTAAACTAACAGGCCTGTAGTTACCCGGGTCACTTTTTTTCCCCTTCTTGAAAATAGGAACCACATTAGCTATTTTATTTACAGATTCATTAAAAATTATCGCTAAGGGGCTCGCAATTTCTTGCGCCAGTTCCTTCAATATTCTAGGATGAAGATCATTCGGTCCGCCCGATTTAGTCCCATTTAGCTGGTGAAGTTTGGCTTCCACCTCTAATACTGTAATGTCAATCCCCCCTCCTTTATTCCCCTCTGTCCTGCTCCCTCTATTCCTAAGCCCTTCATTAGCCTTATTAAAGACCGATGCAAAATATTCATTTAGAGGACAAAATCCTCTTCCCTGTTGTGGCAACTTGCAGCAAAATCCAAGTCAACAGGTAGTTTCAGAACTTCCTCTGCACAATAATCAGGGGTGAGAATTCCCTTCAGTATTCCTGACTATCATGGAATATCAAGAAGTCACCCTGTACCTACTACTGCAGCAGCAGGGATGCAGTAGCCACCACAATGGAAGAGTTCCCATCTACATGAGGAGAGGATGCTTGGCTAGTGAAGACCTGTTGCTCTTCACTTTGGGATTTATGCATTGGCAGAGAAGGCTGAGCAGCATTTGGGCAACTGGGTGGTATTTAGGGTGGCTACAGATGCATCCCCAGAATACAGGACATTGTCTCAGTTGCATTAAACCTAGCCCTTGCCCGTGCAGAAATATTAGCTAATAAAACCTGTACCAAACGTTGCCACATTCAAAACATTGCGGAGTATTATAGTAAAAGACTAATTCTGATTTTTGGCAAATTTAATAACAGCTTGCATTCAATTCTGTGCACGATTACAAAATGGAATAAAAATTACAACACAACTCAGAAGTTTCTCAATAAAATACTGCGTTCATTTGTGTATGGGAACAATGTGACAATGGAAATACAGTTAGGCACACTGCATAGTCTGCTTCTCTCTAGCAAGTCTAATTCATAGTGTACCAAATGGTATTTACAGTGACCATAAAAAGACAAAATTTACCCTTTATCTATGTCTGTCCTTTTGCCCATCCCCAGCCTCCTTCAGAAGTTCTTTGTTCTTGAGGAGCTCTGAGTATGTATTCTTGCAATTCCTGTTAAATTGACACATCTGGAGCTCTGATTTCATGCTCTCTACATAGAATCATAGAAGATTAGGGTTGGAAGAGACCTCAGGAGGTCATCTAGTCCAATCCCCTGGTCAAAGCAGGACCAACACCAACTAAATCAGCCCAGCCAGGGCTTTGTCAAGCCTGGCCTTAAAAACCTCTAAGGATGGAGATTCCACCATCTTCCTAGGTAACCCATTCCAGTGCTTCACCACCTTCCTAGTGAAATAATGTTTCCTAATATACAACCTAGACCTCCCCCACTGCAATTGATACCATTGTTGCTTGTTCTGTCATCTGCAACCACTGAGAACAGCCAAGCTCCAACCTCTTCAGGTAGTTGAAGGCTGCTATCAAATTCCCCCCTCACTCTTCTGCAGACTAGATAACCCCAGTTCCCTCAGCCTCTCCTCCTAAGTCATGTGCCCCAGCCCCCTAATCATTTTCGTTGCCCTACGCTGGAGTCTCTCCAATTTGTCCACATCCCTTCTGTATTGAGGAGACCAAAACTGGACACAATACTCCAGATGTGGCCTCACCAGTGCCGAATAGAGGGGAATAATCACTTCCCTCGATCTGCTGCCAATGCTCATATTAATACAGCCCAATATGCCATTGGCCTTCTTGGCAACAAGGGAACAATGCTAATTCATATCCAGCTTCTTGTCCACTGTAATCCCCAGGTCCTTTTTTGCACAACTGCTGCTTAGCCGGTTGGTCCCCAGCCTGTAGCAGTGCATGTGATTCTTCCTTCCTAAATGCAGGACTCTGCACTTGTCCTTGTTGAACCTCATCAGATTTCTTTTGGCCCAATCCTCCAATTTGTCTAGGTCATTCTGGACCCTATCCGTACTCTCCAGCATATCTACCTCTCCCCCCAGCTTAGTGTCATCTGTGAACTTGCTGAGGGTGCAATTCATCCCATCATCCAGATCATTAACAAAGATGTTGAATAAAACCGTCCCCAGGACTGACCCGTGGGGCACTTCACTTGATACCGGCTGCCAGCTAGACATCGAGCCGTTGATCACTACCCGTTGAGCCCGACAATATAGCCAGCTTTCTGTCCACCTTATAGTCCATTCATCCAGCCCATGGTTCTTTAACTTGCTGGCAAGAATACTGTGGGAGACCGTACCAAAAGCTTTGCTAAATTCAAGGTATATCACATTCACTGCTTTCCCCATATCCACAGAGCCAGTTATTTCATCATAGAAGGCAATCAGGTTGGTCAGGCATGACTTGCCCTTGGTGAATCCATGCTGACTGTTCCTGATCAACTTCGTCTCCTCCAACTGCTTCAAAATGGTTTCCATGAGGACCTGTTCTATGATTTTTCCAGGGACTGAGGGGAGGCTCACCGAACTGTAGTTCCCCGGATTCTCCTTCTTCCCCTTTTTAAAGATGGGCACTACATTTGCCTTTTTCCAATCATCTGGGACCTTCCCCGATCGCCACACATTTTCAAAGATAATGGCCAATGGCTCTGCAATCACATCAGCCAATTCTCTCAGCACCCTCAGATGCATTAGATCTGGACACATGGACTTGTGCATGTCTAAATAGTCCTTAACCTGTTCTTTCATCACTGAGGGCTGCTCACCTCCTCCCCATACTGTGTTGCCCAGTGCAGCAGTCTGGGAGCTGACTGTCTGTGAAGACCGAGGCAAAAAAAGCATTGAGTATTTCCGTTTTTTCCACATCATCTGTCACTATGTTGCCTCCCCCATTCAGTAAGGGTCCCACACTTTCCCTGCCCTCCTTCTTGTTGCTAACATACCTGTAGAAACCCTTCTTGTTACCTTTCATGTCCCTTGCTAACTGCAACTCCAATTGTGCCTTGGCCTTCCTGATTACACCCCTGCATAATCTAGCAATATTTTTATGCTCCTCCCTAGTCATCTGTCCAAGTTTCCACTCCTTGTAAGCTTTCTTTTTGAGTTTAAGCTCACCGAAGATTTCACTGTTAAGCCAAGCTGGTTGCCTGCCATATTTGCTATTCTTTCTGCACATTGGGATGGTTTGTTCCTGCACCCTCAGTAAGGCTTCTTTAAAATACAGCCAGGTCTCCTTGACTCCTTTCCCCCTCATATTAGCCTGCCAGGGGATCCTGCCCATCAGTTCCCTGAGGAGTCTAAGTCTGCTTTTCTGAAGTCCAGGGTCTGTATTTGGCTACTCTTCTTTCTTCTTTTTGTCAGGATCCTGAACTCAACTATCTCATGGTCACTGCCGCCTAGGTTGCCACCCACTTCTACTTCCCCTACCAATTCTTCCCTGTTTGTAAGCAGCAGGTCAAGAGGAGAATGGCCCCTGGTTGGTTCCTCCAGCACTTTTACCAAGAAGTTGTCCCAAACACTCTCCAAAAACTTCCTGGATTTTCTGTGCATTGCTGTATTGCTCTCCCAGCAGATGTCAGGGTGATTGAAGTCCCCCTTTAGAACCAGGGCCTGTGATCTGAAAACTTCAGTTAGTTGTCTACCTCATCCTTCTGATCTGGTGGTCTATAGCACATGCCCACCACGACATCACCCTTGTTGCTCTCACCTCTAAACTTAACCCAAAGACACTCTCAACAGGCTTTTCTCTAGTTTCATACTGGAGCTCTGAGCATACAATGCAACTCCTCCACCTTTCCTCCTGTACCTGTCCTTCCTGAACAGTTTATACCCATCCATGACAGTGCTTCAGTCATGTGAACTGCCCCACCAAGTTTCTGTTGTTCCAATCACATCATAGTTCCTTGAATGTGCCAGGACTTCCAGTTCTTCCTGCTTGTTTCCCAGGCTCCTGGCCTATTTCTTTCATTTCTCCAAATTGTGGTCATCAGAGAGAAAACCTTCTTCGTGTGAGTAGTGCTGCACATTATTGAGAAAAGGCATAAGAGCTGATTTTCTTCAAGTTCTTGAAGTTGCCCTGTGCTTTGATGAAAATTTTCAGGTACCTCTCCTCATTAGTCAGGCAATCCTTTAATGTAGGAGAAGAGATTGGGCTTTTTACAGTGCCAGATTCTTCATAGAGTTCATCCATGTCCACTTCTTTCATGCTGCAAGCATGAACAGATGCAGAAACTTTTCAAAGCTGATGGGCTTTTCAAGAGTTGACTTGGACACTTTGCAGTGTGAAAGTTGTCTTCAGAGAAGTCATACTTGTCATGAAGATACTTCTTTGCTTTTTCATAAAAGGTCGCAAAGTCCTTTTTTCACATTCCAGCAATACCCTGAGAGAGTTTCCTGAGTTTACAATTCACGGTGTATCCAAAGGACTTGCCCCTAATCCTTCTCTCCTGTTTCATAGTCAGTCCATCCATGAGCTCACTTACTGACAGAACGCTATAGTACATGGCTTCCAAAGACTCAATACAATGCATATGTAGCTTCAGAGCTTGGTTCTGTGGGGGAATAGGCCTGGCTGGCCTCCCTTGCACCGATCAGAACATCGGCGAAGACTCATCATATAGGCCCACCCTGCGGGACACAAGCCTGAACTAGGCTAAGGGTACGTCTATACTTACCTCTGGGTCCGGCGGTAAGCAATCGATCTTCTGGGATCGATCCCGGAAGTGCTCGCTGTCGACGCCGGTACTCCTGCTCCGCAAGAGGAGTACGCGGAGTCGACGGGGGAGCCTGCCTGCCGCGTGTGGACCCGCGGTAAGTTCGAACTAAGATAGTTTGACTTCAGCTACGTGAATAACGTAGCTGAAGTTGCGTATCTTAGTTCGAAGTGGGGGGTTAGTGTGGACCAGCCCTAAGTGACACAGCCTCCTGCCAAACTCGGTCAAGGTTCATGACCAGAGGAGGGAGGGGGGGGCCAAGGAGGGAAAGAATAAAAAGCCCCAGCAGCAGCACTAATGAAATATGTTCATGGCTGTTGAAATATAACCGCTTGTAGATGAAATATAATAACCGCTTGTGTGAAGAAATTAGTTCTAGCTAAATGTTAACTTCTCCTGTAATTCCAGCTAAATGCAAAACTAGCCAATTAGATACCTTCTTTAGGCGTCCTGTCAACCCCTCCCCGGTACACTGACCATAACGCCCCGGAAGGTACCATGCACTCTTCCGAGAATGTACTCTAGCTGGTGCCAAGTTTTGACCGCATCAGACTTCTCGAGACGCCCCCCCACCCAATATGCACCCAATTCTCGGAAAAATAATGAGGAAGGTACCGAGAAAGGGAACAGACACCAATTCTTTTATTTTTGTAAATGATGTACTATGTTTGCGGTTTGTAAGAATAAAGGCAGCCTGCGAGCTGTGATCGGGTGTGGTAGTTTTCGGACAGCTACCCCAACGCGTTGGTATGTATTGCAATAAACGGGCCTTAGGCTTGAGTCTGTGAACTAAAATTAATGCGTGGGTGACTTTTTCCACGACAGTTCAGAAAGAGAAAATATAGTTCAGTCATCTCACTGGCAGTCCCCTCATCCCCAAAGTATTTTCAAATTACTTTTGGATACTCTTCCTTTCCTAAACTTCTGAAATAGCTAATTTGTCATTTCTAGAACTTCAGTAACCTATTGATTTCTGGAAAAAGCAACACCTACTTGGTAACAACATGTCTCAACGGATGATATTCTTCTACCTCAACGAACTCACAAATTTCCTTTAATTGTTTCTATTCTGGAAGCAGAAACACTAAGGTGGGAATAAATCTTTAGAATTAAATATTCTACATCAAGTTTCCCTGTAGCATACTTCATTGTGTTATGAAGAACGTGTGCTAACCAGTTGGTTACTATGATGTCTCTGGCATTTTTAGGCTTCTAGCAAAGACTTTTATGCTTCCTGTAATTTACACTGGCATAATCAGCTGTATCTCCAAACTAAGGTCACAAGCCTTGAGTTTTCCAAGCATTTCCATGGGAATGACTTGCACATTTTCCACTGTCACTGTAAGAAACCAAGAGAAAGTGCTGAATCTCTTTTTCAAAATGTAAAGACCTTAAGACTAATGGAAAACACTTTTTTGCTCCCTTATTTGAAGCATCAATAGCCAAAGAGAAATACTGATAATTAGCTTTAATATAGTCTATGCATTTCTGAACCGAATATGGGACTAAAACATTCTCACTCAATGTTTTTTTGCCTTGGTTTCTCCACAAGTCTTTAGCCACAGATGAGTCATAGTAAATATTTTTATCAATATTTATGCTACATTTGATGCTTCAGTAAGAATGTTGATGTGTAACAGCATGGAACACTTTGCAAAGTTCCGCAGCAGTCACATTATTGTCATGAGGCAACACACTAGCTTTGAAGAAATTCTGTATATTATTTGAAGTATCTGCACTGAATTCTGTTTGTGCTTTTCAGAAGAAACATGCTGATTCAAATCCCCTTTTCTACATTACATATACACCGGCTGCAGAATGCATGGTGCTCTCCTTTCCTACTTTTATCAATGAACTCATACTCTTTTGACCATTCGGGATTGAACAGTGTCTTGCATTTTTATAATCATGGTGACTATAAACAAATTCCAATACGATGCTGACTTTATAGAATCATAGGACTGGAAGAGACCTTGAGAGGTCATCTACTCCAGTCCCTGCACTCAAGACAGGACTAAGTATTATCTAGACCATCCCTGACAGGCGTTTGTCTAACCTGCTCTTAAAAATCTCCAACGATGGACATTCCACAACCTCCCTGGACAATTTATTCCAGTGCTTAACTATCCTGACAGTTAGGAAGTTTTTCCTAATGTTCAACCTAAACTGCCCTGGCTGCAATTTAAGCCCATTGCTTCTTGTCCTGTCCTCAGAGGTTAAGGAGAACAATTTTTCTCCCTTCTCCTTTTATCAGTCACGGTGCAGAATAGTTTTATCATGGTTTGAGGGAACACTTTATCTGTATGAGAAGTGGTGTAATCCTGAATGAGAGAAGTACTGGTACTTCTAGAACAGCATGGGGCTGCTCTGGCCTGTGTGATCCCAAGCCTGCTGGAGTGACCTCAGAGGACGTCATTTTGCAAAGGTTTAACATTCCTATCCAATAATAGTGAGGGGGAGGGAGAAACATGAGTAATCACTAGCAGTGGCAATGGCTAAGTGCTAATACTCTTATGGAGGAAAAAGCACATCCTTTTAAGACTACACATTTGGACGAAGAGGAATTATTTAATGAAATAAATGGCTCTAACTAGAAACAAAGGGGTTAAGCTAAGGAAGAGAGAAGCTAGACTGAATATCTAGAATAGGTGACCTTAAGTCTCTTCCATCTCTAGATTTTATGGTCTATACCCAAAACAAATAAAAATGCTTTTTCAAACTGTTGCACTCTCACATGCAGCCCCCATGCTCCTTTTATTTGCAAATGCTCCATTTATGGTTATGAAACCACAAAAGTGTTAATATCACCCACACTGAGGTGCAAATTTCTTCTGATAAAAGATTACTATCCACAGCCACAATTATTCACTTAGTGGCCCAGTTCTATAGTCCTCGTTCATGGGGTTAGACTTGCATTGAAGTTAGAGGAAGTTTGACTTTGTTAGGGATTGCGGGATGTCATCCGTGGAGGAAGTAATTTTGCTTTTCCAGGTTGTTATATGTAGCAGTTTAGCTTTCCACTAACTTATCATAGATTCATAGATTCTAGGACTGGAAGGGACCTCGAGAGGTCATCGAGTCCAGTCCCCTGCCCGCATGGCAGGACCAAATACTGTCTAGACCATCCCTGATAGACATTTATCTAAGAATTTATCATAGAATTCTACAGACCACGTCATCTATATATTTTGTAGATCTTTGGAAAACCTTCTGCATGTTTCCAGATGGTGTGTGGCACTCTGTACCTCAGAGTAGCATCCTGGCACCCCCATATTCACCATAGTGATATGATCATGATATGTTTTGTACAAAGTATGCCTTGGGAGGTATCATTTTAAAAGTCTTGATCTATTGAACATTAACATCCTGTTGGTTTGTTTGGGCTGTCATTGTATGTGGAGTTACGAAGTTTTGCTATGTGTGTTTTACTGAAATATGTGGTGAGGTTGGGACATGCACAACTAGCCTTTCAGGTACAACAATGGAGTAACCAGACATGCTGATGGCCCATTAAAGAGAAACCACTATCCCAGGAACTGTATACAATGGACACTGCTCATAGAGGGCATGTAGACAGTGGAGCCTGCTTGACCCACATCATAGCAAAAGATCTTTCCAGCAAGCTGGAAGAAATCTCACTCCCCCCACAAGTCAACCCCTGGAAGGACATGTGGAGGACAAAGATTTTGAACTGGGGTGAGTGGTCCCGGGCTGGAGGAGAGTTCCAGTCTGTCTATTGAAGACTTGTGACCTGTTTGTGCCATCTATCAGGGTGAAGCACTGCTTGATTCAAATCCTGTTTAGTTTATAGAACTCAGATTGCACATTTAATTTAATTTCTTAGGTAACCAACTTTGATCTCTATGCCTGCTACTTATAATCACTTAAAATCTATCTTTCTGTAGTTTATGCATCTGTTTTTATATTTTACCTAAAACAGTGTGTTTTGGTTGAAGTGCTTGAGAAATCTCACCTCATTGTACAAAAGCTAATGTGTGTCCTCTCCACATCGATGGAGTGGTGGACTGGGTAATGAACTTACACTGGTCCGGCTTCTGATCAGGGCAAGATGGTATATTCTGGGGATGCAAGTCTGGAAAGCTGGGGGAATTGGCTGGAGCCTCTCTATTGTTGGTTGATAAGTGGCTGGGAGAAGCATTCATGTAACTCAGTTGGGTGTGTCCCTGCCTGTGGATGTCTGTGTAAGTGCAGTACCTGCCAGAGGTTTGTAGCTTGTCATAGCATCACACCATCGGAGGGATACCCCAGGTTGGTGGGACAGAGGGTTCAGTGGTCCCACAGTTCAGGTTGCACCCTGTAAGCCCCTCCACAGTGTTGGTGTTATGGATGGCAGCACACCAAGAAGAATTTTAGGCTTGTGGTTTTGAGGCTGTTTTTATTATTTAGTATGATTCCCTCCCCCCACTTTCTGGCCCCTTAGTCATGTGGGAGCCTAGGACCTATAAATCACACTTCTGAAATAGGCATGGGACAATCTAACACAATGTTGACTTAGTTATTTTGGGCCTTAAAGGGGAACACAGTAAACTGGGTACCATGGGAGAGATATGAAAAAATATTGTCATTTTAATTTTTTTTTTCAGCAAGAAGACCTAAATACTCTTTAGAAACAGGGAAAACATAATGGATTAGTTTCCCATGTGACTTGGTTACTGTGACCAACTCCTGCCTTTCCTAAAAAAAATTTTCTTCCCATCATGAAGTTCTTTAAGTCTCACACACATGAACTTAAAAGGGTGTGGGTGTGAGAGAGAGAGAGAAGGAGGACTTTGTCTTTACATCTTAATTACAGCTGACTTTTTCTTCTCAGCTCTGAGCCAAGCTATACCTAGAGAGTGGGGAGATAAATGTGTGAGCTGTAAGTTTGACGTCTAATATCTGCTACTGAAGTTTTGGGATTTGATTTAGTGCCTCTATTGGAGGGTTTGAAAAACCTAAGTCTTTCATCTTCTTTTAATAAATTCATTTTCAGCTGCACAATTTACCTTTTTGGCAGTTTTATGATTTAGAACAATGGGCTTTTTTTAGTTGTATAAGTTTTTTGGAGCTGTTTCCCTTTTCTTTCACATTTATAAACACCATGCTGCTGTTCAGTAATTTGCAGAGTGGTGAAGCAGGAGTCATTCATAGCTCCCAAGTCGAGTAAGTGCCACCATGATTCCTGATTACAGTGAAGGAGACTATTTGACTTTTTTGAATGTGATAAACTGCAACTTGAGCATTACCCAGTCACATTATATTATATGTAATATACTTCTACTACATACTGAAGTTTCTTTAGAATTACTAGTTGTAGAATTATGTATTGTTGTACTGTAAAAGGTCTAGCACTAGAGAGAAGGTAGAGACTCTCTAAAGAGGAAGAATGAAGTATGACTTTACCTTTATTCAAAAATAATTTAAAAATAAAAGGCCTTGAGCAGGAAACACAAACCTCATGAACAGAGAATTTACTTCTATTATTTAATGGAATCAGCGTTTAATGAGACTGGTGTCAATCTACCGACAGCAAAATATACCAAGAGTCTAAAAAATATTTTTTTGTCAACACCTGGGTATATCAAAGGAAATATATCTTTCTGACAGCCAAGTATAATTCAGAAAAGGTATCAGCCTATCTTGATTTCAAATATTTCAGATTCTTTAATTAGTCAGTTACCTTCATGTTTTGCAAGCTGTTGCAAGTTGAAGGAAGCTGGTTTTATCTAGGATGCACTTACTCCTTTGTTCTTCCAAGGCTAGATCTATTCAGGTACTTCCGTGTCTCTCTCTATTCTACAGTAGGCTGGAATCTGGATTCTGAAAACTTCTTGTTACCTTTAGATACCACAAAACAAGTGTGGTCAAGAGTGGTGCATATCAAGTAGTGTACACCCATAGTCACAGTTCTGGTCAAGCTTCCCATTCTGGACAATCACCTGACCGCTGTGTTTGGGTCCTACACACTTGACCTGTGTGCTTTTAAGCTTTCTTGAGTCAGAGCAGAGTCCAGATATTGCCTTTAGCTCTGGGTTTCTAGGCACATTCTCTTTCTAATACCTCCTGAGAACTGAGACCTCCATGGTCCAACTGCTTAAACTAGTGTGGGTTCCCATGACTCCCCCCGTTGCCTAAGCAAACCCTTCCAAATTGCCCACAGAACTGGAATATGAGGTTTACAGTTTACCCCATCAGGGATACATGATAGTTGAAGCAAATAGACATAGGCTTTGAAAAATGGGTTTCTAAAACAATTACTCTTTACTGTAGACAGCAGAGATATGGAAATCTAGGTTAAAAAAACAACACTTATATGCCAACCCCTTGCCTCAGTTTGCCCTCAAGTCTTAAGTGTTCTTTGGGATTTGGTCAAAGTCTAGGAGGTCCAGGATGCACCTCCTGAAGCTTATGGCTTCTCCTCTGACCATACGGAGTCTGTCTCTCTCGTGCAGCCAGCTTCCTTCAAAATGTCTCCTTTCCCTCCAAAAGCCTGTCCCTTTGTTCTTCTCTCCTGCCCCAAGCTTCCTTTGTCTCCCTGACCCACCCAGTCTCTGTGTTTAAAGGGCTGTACTAATACCTCCTCCCTTTGTTCCCTCTTCTGGGAGAATTCCGTTCCTTAACCCTAGAACTCTGCAGAGAATTACTCCTTTGTTCTGCCAGGGCAAGATCTAATAAGATGCTGATAGTCCTTTAATAATTATCTTATTCATAGATGGCCACTCCAGCACCAGTGCCCCAATCCCACCCCTTCACACAAGGAATGTGAGATAAGAATAGAGTGAAAGACAAACATAAGGATATAGACAGTTCATAAAATCAAACTGGAATTAATAATTGATACCTAGACAGATTCCCTAAATTGTCACACACAATCTGTGTTTAAAAAAAAGAGTTGTTTGACCCAGAAACTAAGAATTAACAATTGCTTCTGAAACACCTCAGTGTGAACTAATGTGATATCTTTTAGCCTCTTTCCTCTGAACATGTTGTGCACATGGTATATCTAATCATTATACATTGTTGTTGTTGTTTTTTAAAAGATAAACTGTAAAGGAAGAGGAAATGGTCTTTATTCTGTACTGCTACTTTATGGTATATAAAGATAGTGTCATGTATTCTCTTTCCTCACAACCAAAAGAAAACAAAAAAACTACTGGGCCTGATTAGATGCATCAAATTGAAATAATAGAACACCATAGTGAATCAGGAACCTTATGTTTGCTTGCTATACTAGAAATTTCAAACTCTGGGTACTCTGTTGCTAGAGGACACTTCCCAGGACTTTGATGAGCATTGATGATGTTACTTTAGGTTGAAACCTTCCCTTCAACTTCACAGTCTTCTATTAAGCTTTACATAGTCCAAAACACCTTTAAAGGTCTATATTCTCTGTGGTTTCAAAACAAGAAGATTTTTAGTTAGAGTGAGTGTGTGTGTGTGTGTGTGTGTGTGTTTATGAGGAGGAATTATCTTCAGTGTAAAAGAACTAGTGGTGGGAATAAAACTCTGATTTTTTTTTAATTCAAATTGCCTGTGGGCCCATGAATAGAATGTATCACTAACTATAAAATGGATTTATTTCCAGAGATCATTTTAGTTTTAGCTGGAGGAATTTTGGAATGATACAGTGCTTAGCAAAAGCTAAATCAAATCATGTTTCATATAATAAAACATTTCTCTGCACTTTCCCCACATTTCTACTGTAGTTCACCACATATGTAGCAGGGCAGCATAATCACACTCATATTTACAGTTCTATTCATTAACAATTAGACTTAGGATAGTATTTTGACCTTTAGTTTTTGTACTAGGTTTCCATTATAGTAAATGACACCACCACAGGGCATCCATGGGTGAAATTAAGAACTCACTATACAAATATTTCTCAACCAATAAGAGTGGAAGATTTACTCCTGTCTAAAAAATAATCTAATTCTAAGCAACATAATGAGGACTTTTAGGGGTCTACTCTCCAGTCAATGCACATGCATAACTCCAGTAAATGTTATTGGGGAAATATGTACTCAGACTGGAGAATAGGTCCTTTTAATCTTAGAGAACATTGCCCTTTTAGTTGAATGAAAACTTTTTTTAAAAATCACCTTTAAGTTTATCCCACAGCAGCTATTTTCCCTTTAACCACATATTTGAAGCTATTTTAGTCTTAGGTACTGTAGGAGAAATAAAATCTAGTCACAAAATTCCCCACTGAATTTGAATCACCAGTTTAAAGAATATCCTGAAAGTAATTGCTAGACACGTAACTATTTCTGTGTTGTTCCCCGCATACTGATGTAAAGTAGATTGCATGGATGTAACAGAGGACAGAGTTTGACCCATTATGCTCCCTAACACAACTTCACACAGGCGTGCTCTGGGAGAAAAAGGACTGGCAGAAATGTAGGAAGTATTTTTATCCCTTTGTTTTCTAAAGTGCCACTTTATATTTAAGAATTAATCAACATATTGTTTCCATGTCTGTGTTTTATCTTATTTTTCTAAATAAATAAAATAAAAACAACAAATCTATATCCAGGGGAGTGAGTGAGCAACAAAACCCTTCAGAGGCATGTATAGAAGCTTGGAAATGAGCCACTTTTCTTCTCTTATGAGAGAGGATTCCTAGCTTAGCAAACCACGTACTGCAACAATCTCAAAAACTATTTCATTAGCTTACATCCCTCATATCAAGTGACAAGGAAAATAAATGAGGTTTTGCAGCCTCAGCAATTTTTGTGGGCAAAATGGTATGCCTCCCTCACAATGTACCATCATGCAGTCCTGCTCGCAAAAACACTTTAAGCAGGAAAGTGCTAGAAGGGCAATTAAGTTCCATATCTCTGTGTAGCTAGCATATTCTGAACGTTTCTCTCTTCTATGCTGGTAGAATACATAGCTATTTGTAGCTTACTGCATACACTTGAAGGCCATTGAGTTAAAAAAAGACACATTTCTGCACATACCCAGAGAGACTTTCCATTGATTAGATACTAGACTCTGTAATTCAATTGTGTATTTACAGTTCAATATCTCTTGTATAGCTCTGTATGGAGTCTGTTATCTCTTCACTAAAAATAAATGTGCCAAATGCTGATAGAATATGATATTGTATAGAAAGTTTGCTGAGAAAAGAAAGTGATTGAATAATGGGAGTGAAGGCTAGAAAGGATAATATACTCTATAGTCGTCTTCCAGAAACAAGGGTCTGAGCCAAAGCCCACTGAAGTCAATAGGAGTTATTCTCTACAGTTAGGGTTTGTTTGTTTTTTAGTTTGTTTGTTTTTTAAGGCCAGAGGGGAACAGATAATCTATCTGTATATCACAGACCATTAATTTTTCATTCACTTTCCCTTGTGTTGAGCCCAATAATTTGTATTTGAAAAAAAGTATATCTTCAAGAAAGGCATCCAGTCTTGATCTGAAGACATCAAGAGATGAAGAATCCACCACTTTTCATGGCAGTTTGTTCCAATGATTAATTACCCTCACTGTTAAAACATTGTTTCTGATTTCTAATTTGAATTTGTCTGGATTCAGCTTCCAGCCATTGGTTCTTGTTATGCCTTTCTCTGTTATATTAATCTCCTCATGAAGTTACTTATACATTGTAATCCAGTCATCATTCAATCTTCTTTTTCCTAAACTAAACAGAATGAGCTCTTTGAGTCTCTCACTGTAAGGCATTTTCTCCATCCTTCAGATCATTTTTGTGTCTCTTTTCTGCCCCCGCTACAATTTTATCAATTTCCTTTTTAAAATGTGTACACCAGCGCTGTACTCAGTAATCTAGTAGTGGTCTCATGAATGCTGTGTTCAGAGGTGGAATCACCTCCCTACTCCTCCTTACTGCTCCCCTTTTTAAACATTCAATTAATGCATTAGCCGTTTTTGCCACAGCGTCACACTGGGAGCTCATGTTCAGTTGTTTGTTCACTAAGGCCACCGAACTCATTTTCAGAGTCACTGCTTCCCAGAATATAGGGCCCCACTCTGTAGGAGTGGCCTGAATTCCTTGTTCCTAGATGTACGAACTTGCAGTTGGCTGTATTGAAACACATTTTGTTTGAATAGGTTCAGCTTTCCATGAAATCCTGGTTGCTCTGTACAATTGGGCTTTTGACCAGGCCAACTACACTTCTCAGTTACAGTCCAAGTGCTGGTACTGTGGACATTATTTACTGATATTCTTGTCTCCCTCTCCTTAGCTTAAAGATTAATCTGTGTCAGACCCTAATGTCCTATTAGCACCAGATCTGAGCTCCACTGGAAGTCAGAGAGCACACAACTGAAAGGAAATAAGGACAATTGGCTGGCACAGCTGGGTTTAAGTCTAGTACAGTTGTCTAAAAATTAGGGCTATCACGCTGTTAAACAGCAATAGAATATCATTTATTTAAAATATTTTGGATGTTTACTACATTTTCAAATATATTAATTTCAATTATAACACAGAATACAAAGTGTACAGTGCTCACTTTATATTTTTTATTACAAATATTTGCACTGTAAAAAAAAATTTTATTTTTCCAGTCACCTAATACAAGTACTATAGTGTGATCTCTTTATCATGAAAGTTGAACTTACAAATGTAGAATTATGTACAAAAAACCCTGCATTCACAAATAAAACAATGTAAAACTTTGGAGCCTACAAATTCACTCAGTCCTACTTCTTGGTCAGCCAATCACTCAGACAAGCAAGGTTGGTTATAATTTGCAGGAGATAATACTCCCTGCTTCTTGTTTACAATGTCACCTGAAAGTGAGAACAGGCATTCTCATGACACTGTTGTAGCTGGCATTGCAAGATATTTATGCTCCAGATGCGCTAAAAATTCACATGTCCCTTCATGCTTCAACCACCATTCCAGAGGACATGCTTCCATGCTGATGATGGGTTCTGCTTGATAACAATCCAAAGCAGTGCGGACTGACGCATGTTCATTTTCATTACCTGAGTCAAATGCCATCAGCAGAAGGTTGATTTTCTTTTTTGGTGATTTGGGTTCTGTAGTTTCTGCATCAGAGTGTTGCTCTTTTAAGACTTCTAAAAGCCTGCTCCACACCTCGTCCCTCTCAGATTTTGGACAGCACTTCAGATTTTTAAATCTTCGGTCATCTTCTTTGTGTTTTGTCATGTCTGCTGTGAAAGTGTTCTTAAAATGAGCAACGTGTGCTGGGTCATCATCCAAGACTGTTATAACATGAAATATATGCAGAATGCGGATAAAACAGAGCAGGAGACATATAATTCTCCCCTCAAGGAGTACAGTCACAAATTTAATTGACGCATTATTTTTTTAACGAGCATCATCAGCATGGAAGTATGTCCTCTGGAATGGTGGCCGAAGCATGGAATGGGTATACGAATGTTTAGCATATCTGGCATGTAAATGCCTTGCAACGCCGGCTACAAAAGTGCCATGCGAACGCCAGTTCTCACTTTCAGGTGATATTGTAAATAAGAAGCAGGCAGCCATATCTCCCATCAATGTAAACAAACTTGTTTGTCTTAGCATTGGGCAGAATTAGAAGTGGGACTGAGTGGATGTGTAGGCTCTAAAGTTTTACATTGTTTTGTTTTTGAGTGCAGTTATGTAATAAAAAAAATCTGCATTTGTAAGTTACACTTTCACGATAAAGAGATTGCACTTCTGTACTTGTATGAGGTGAATTGAAAAATATTATTTCTTTTATCATTTTTACAGTGCATATATTTGTAATAAGAAATAATATAAAGTGAGCACTGAGCACTTTGTATTCTGTGTTGTAATTGAAATCAATATTGAAAATGTAGAAAAACATCCAAAAATATTTAATAAATTTCCATTGGTGTTCTATTGTTATAAGTGTGATTAACCAGGATTAATTTTTTTGAGTTAATTGCATGAATTAACTGCGATTGACAGCCCTACTAAAAATATTAAGAAGCAATGTAGTAGATGATATATTACTTCATTGTCAAATGTACAGTGCCAGCAGCAGCTGGGAAGAGAACAGGGTTCTAATTACAGATTTCATCAGTCTGTGCTAAGCAGAAGCAAGCCTCATTCCCAGCTTTGAGAGCTGCAGCTTGTTTGGAAGAACATAATGAATTAGGGTGACAGCAAGACATTATATGATGCAAGCAGATGTTGCACGTTAAGGCGTTCATCAAATGCACTTTAGCTTTTGACATGTTCATGTGGAAACATCAAAACTTTGAATCTCTAGTGTGACTCTTCACAGAGCGATGCATGTGCATAATCAGACTTGTCTTTACTTGGCATGTATAACCTATAGGAAGAATCTCTCAGTTCTCATCTTCCTTCCTCTATAGAATTATTAGGATTTTAGACTAGATACTCCTTTTTAAAGGAGTGATAAGCATACCTTTTTGCACTCGGTTACAAACCAAAAAATGACGACTGGTATATACCAAGTGAAAGTGTAAGATTGGAATATTAGCAATTTATTTGTTACAATCCATAACATACTTCCTGATTGCTTGTCTATATTTAAAAAAACATATTTTTGGGGATGGGAGGGTTATACAAATTCTGGTATCCGTAGGTGCAGCCCCAAGAAAAGGCAACACTATTTTAGTTTCTTGTCCTGATCTGGAAATTCCTCTTTTCCTCTCTACTGAGGAGCTGTTCTGTTGTTTTACCTGATGGGCCATGGAAATAATAAGCATCACCGTTAGGCAGACCTAACCTTCCACAAAGTTTAAGGTGTTATAATCCAGAGCTTTTGTTCAAGTCCATCTCTAATTATTGTTTTATTGTTGCTTCTGCTCTAGCATCATCACCTGATATCTCCGAGAAATTCAGATTTTTCATCAGTTTTTAGAAGTTTCCGCCAAGAGCCCATCTACTCTTCTCTAAGTGATATATAAAATCAATCCAGGAGGTAAGGTGGAAGTTGTCTCCTTTTCCATTACCTTGCTTCCATTGTTTTAAAGCTTAATGCAGGTATGTGTGTCTCAGTGCTACTGGTGAACATCTCCAGGTGTTCTATAGTCTCTGCACAGTTTTGACAGCTGGTAGCCAGGCAGATGTTTTAGGAGTATAGGACCAGGTTCTTAAGCCAGGTTACAACCCTTTCACTCCCCTCAGATGATGTAAATGGGACATATGCAATAAGAACTGCCTAGCAGAAAGTATAAATAGCATGAGGACTGGCCTACGGAATCAGAGATCCATAATCATTTCCTCTCTCTCCTGTGCGGAGTGGAGCTCTGGTGCAAGGGAGAGTCTGTCTTATAGACTATATGAAGCATTTCCTGCTTGTTTAGTTTGTAAATTAAACTGTGTTTTTGGAGCAATAAAGCGAAGCACACAAAACATGAAGACCTCTTGCTTGCTGTGTTCTGGTGGGAGGAGCTGGAAGGAAGCTGAGAACATCTTAGTTGCCATATTAGAATCGGTTTGTGATGTCAGACTATCTGCCATGGTCCATGATTAATATGCCTTCTCTTTCAGGAGAAAAGATTTTTTTAAATAAGGAGTCATAACTTAAAAATCAAATTTAAAAGTTACAAACAAAACCTTTAAAAATAAAACATTTAAAAATATTTGGAAACAAAAGCCCTTAGAGTGGTGTTATGGTGCACTGTAGTATGCTGTATGAAAACCTCTTTTTTTTAATCCAAGATGATGCAGATGAACACTGAATGCTCTAACCACCTATTAGTTTCTTCAGCAATTACAGGCAGCTATCTATCTATTCCTTGTAGAACAGTCTGAGTCGTGGAGTGCTCCTCTAGCTACTAATAACAAATTCCCAGGGTGCCTCCTGATACTGCACTTGCAGGTTACAGATGGGGGGGAAAACTAATTAATGAAAATCAAATTGATATAGTTTTTTTTTAAAGAGATGGTTCCTGAATCTTTATTAAAAAAACAAAACAAAAAGAAAAATCCTAAGACGATGCATCCAGTATTTGCTGTTTCTTGGGATTCATGTACCAAACAATTGCTTTGGGATGGAGATACTTAAAAGCTGTGCTGTTCAGATGCATGTAGATTTTGATTAACAAGGATTTTTTTAATTTAAATAAGTGTAACATGTGTTTATCCTTGGAGTTGGGTGAAACTAGTTCAGTGACATTCGTTTATTTATGGTCTGACTGCCCCTTCTGTAGAAATAACCAGGAAATACCAAGGAAAACTCTGAGGATTACTCTGTGGAGGTCTGCTAGGATCATTATATTGGAGGAGGAGGATTTGCCCACCCCTAACTATTCCTAGTATGGGCAATGGATTTGAGCTGCAAGACGCACAGGAGGCCCTGTGTGTCCCTGATGGCTCTGGGGCCCACTGTTTACCACACACAAACACCTGCTCCCCAGCAGCATGGCTGTATCCTTACAGATGGTCCCCAGGTGTGTTCTTTTCCTTATTGAGTCATGGAGAGCTTGTATTTAATGCTAAAATTATTTTTATTTAAACACTACATAACTCAAGCAATAAGAGAATGGTGGTGACGCCAGCTTGCATACCAGAGATCTGCCATCCAAAAATGGAGGATGATCCTTTGTCCCTGAAGCCACCTCCAACCCCCTTACATAAAAATAACAGCTACTTTATAGAATCATAGAAATGTAGGACTGGATGGGAACTCAATAGATCATCTAGTCCAGTTCCCTGCAGGACTAAGTATTTTCTAGACCTTCCCTGACAGGTGTTTGTCTAACCTGCTCTTAAAAACCTCCAGTGATAGACAGTCCACAACCTCCCTAGGTAATTTGTTCTGGTGCTTAACCACCCTGACAGTTAGGAAGATTTTCCTAATGTCCAACCTAAACCTTCCTTGCTTCAATTTAAGCTCATTGCTTCCTTTCCAGTCCTCAGTACTTAAGGAGAACAATGTATCACCCTCCTCTTTATAATAACTGTTTACATACTTGAAGACTGTTATGTCTCCCCTCAGTCTTCTCCAGACTAAACAAACCCAATGTTTTCAATCTTTCCTCATAGGTCATGTTTTCTAGACCTTTAATTATTTTTGTTGCTCTCCTCTGGACTTTCTCTAAATCTTTCCTGAAAGTGTGATGCCCGGAACTGGACACAATACTGCTGTTGAGGCCTTATCAGTGCTGAGTAGAGAATTACTTCTCATGTCTTGCTTACAACACTTCTGCTAATACATCCCAAAATGATGCTCACTTTTTGGGGGAACAGTATTACACTGTTGACTCAAATTTAGTTTGCAATCCACTATAACCCCCAGATACTTGTGTGCACTGCTCCTTACTAGGCCCTCATTTTGTATTTGTGTAGTACTTTGCGTTTTTCCTTATTGAATTTCATCCTATTTATTTCAGACCATTTCTCCAGTTTGTCAAGATCATTTTGATTTCTAATCACTGTCCCTTGGCTAGTGCACACAGCTCAGCGAGAGTCCCAAATATGGTGAGTTCAACTGCAGGGGAGGAGGGTTGGGAAGGGGGAATGGGCAAGAAGGGACAAAGGGTCTGGGTGGTTTGTGAAGAGGGTCACAGCAGAGCCTAGGGAGAATATTCTGAATATTGGAAATCTTTTCCACAGGCTGGGGTAATCGAACCCAATATCTCACTCCTGAGGGTAACCCAGGATTCAAGGGTGCATTTCCTGCATGTGCGTGGCTTCAGATCGGGTCTGTATGCTGCTTGCCTGTGTACCGCTTTGGCCCTTGCAGAAATAATTGCTGGTTGGCATGGCAAAGTTTACTACAGTGGAGGAAGAAACAAGGCAGCTCTGCCAAGGAACAGAGGATTGCAGAGTACCTACATGAAAGTTTCCTAGAGATCTCTATGGAGCATTCCCA
Organism: Terrapene triunguis; assembly: GCF_002925995.2. NCBI lineage: Eukaryota > Metazoa > Chordata > Testudines > Emydidae > Terrapene > Terrapene triunguis. Next base: position 1,260,002 of record NW_020664393.1, read on the forward strand.
GATCATCCTGGTGTATATTAACAAACTTTTCTGCAATATCAATATGCAATATCAAAGCAAAATGCCTGCTTACCAGAGTTTACCTCTCCTGCTTCACGTGTGCCAGAGCCAGAGTGCTGGAACTGGCTAGACCCCTCTAGAGTCAAAAATAGGTCTTAGCTTGCCATACCACCAGATGACCCTGTCACATGTCCCACATCCTCCTTCAACTCCACTTCCTCATCCACCAGTTGGCCCTCAGGGTTGACTCCACTGGTCACTGCCTCCAGTCCCCCCAAAGTATCTATGGAGCTCTTGGTGGTGTGGTCACTGCCAAGGATGGTGTGCAGCTCCTCATAGAAACGGCATGTCTTTGGTGCCACATACAGTGACGGTTCGCTTCCCTTGCCTTCTGGTACGCTTGCCTCAGCTTCCTGATCTTAGCATGGCATTGCAGTGTGTCCCTTTCACGTCCTTCCTGCTGCATGCCACAGACCCAGCAGATCTAACAACTCTGGTGTGCTCCATGTGGGAGAGCGTCTGCTGCGGAAAGCCGGCATGGATAACTAGGAAGATGCTGTGTGAACAGTCCATGTCGAGCAAACAGGAAGAGGAATTTCAAAAATTCCCAGGCCTTTAAACGTGGAAGGGCCACATACCTGTGTACCTGCATGGCACCAGAGTTCAAACTGTTGCCCAAAGTGGTCACGATGGGCATTGTGGGATACCTCCTGGAGGCCACTTAGGGTGACATATAATCATAGAATATCAGGGTTGGAAGGGACCTCAGGGGGTCATCTAGTCCAACCCCCTGCTCAAAGCAGGACCACACAGTCTACACTGATGCTGCCTCACTCTAACTACATCACAAAAATCTCTATGCTGAGATTGTCGAGGTGGTTTTATTTTGTCAGCGTAGCAGGGGAGTTACATTAGCAGGAGGAGCATTTCAGTGTGTATACCTCCCCTGTTTTGTTGATGAAAGCTGAATTTTGTCAGCAAAACTGTGTAGTGTAGACAAGGCTTTATTCTTGTGGGAACGTGGGGAGGGACTACATAAGGTGAGTCTTTCCCTCCCCATTCACACAGTCTGGACAGGGGTCAGGAAAAATTGCAGTCCCTGCACTTGGACGAGCACAGACACTTCTCCCACTGGGGCTCTTTACTGGCACTGTGGTGGGAGTAGGATTTAGGCTGCCCTATCCCTCCATGCAGCATGGAGCTTGGATGGATCATGTCTACCTGAGGCTTATTCCCTCACGAAATGTTCCCTGAGGCAATGTGACTCCATCCTGCTCTCTTTGCAGCAGAGTGCCTAACAGGCATGATCTACCTCTGGAAATTTGTCTTCTTCCTCTAGCTGCGGTAGCTTATCTTACAAAGCCTATCTCTCTTTATTCCTCTCTGCAAATACTCCTTTTGTCTACTATTAGTTTATTTTCTGTCCTTTTTCACAGTCTTGTCACCCTTGATACAAGAGCCTTCTCCACTGTGGCCACCCCCGTCAGGAACCATGTTCTTCTCTATCAGCTCCTCATCTATTTTCATACCTTATCTAAAACCATCTCTCTTTTCCATTCTCTATTCTACTTAGGGTAATCTCCCCGCCCACCTGCCCTCAACCTATGTTATGCTTGGTTTTCCAATTGTTTGACTGAGTTCTGTTTACCTCTGTGGAGCTCTTTAGGATTCAGCGTGCATTAAAGATGCAATGCAAAATAACATTTCATTGCACTGGATTTTCAATGTTATTTGTTGCCTGCCTTCTTATGTCAAACTTGTCCCTTTTAAAAGCAGCTAATCCAGTAACCCTCTAGTCAAGAGGGTTTCTTGTTCTCCCATTGAATTGATTCTATCATACTGCCAACCTTATAGCAGCAATGCCTGGTTGCACAACTCTACTTAAAGGTCAGTCAGTATTTCCATTAGAAATCCCATTTTTCTTGTAACTCAACCATTTCAAATTGCATTGGGCTGAAACTTGGCACACAAGTACTGGCCCACTTGCATTTGTTTTATTCATTTGTAAAAGGAACATATTTAAGGAGTTCTCCAAAGCCAAATAAAAGACTGACACAGTAATGGCTAGATACCAGCTGTTACCTGCCACTGCTCTCCTTTCCTCTACAAAGATATTACTATTCCACATAACAAGCACTGTTTTGAACCTCATCCTTAATTCAGAACTGCCTAGAATTTGTCATCTTAAGTCAGAGCTTCCACATTATTTTTATGCACCTTTTTTTTTTTTTTTAATTTAACGACAAGACAATCCATTGTGCTGGAGAGAAGTAAACAAGCTCACTGCAAGATGCCAGTTGGGAATCGCAATGGGAAATAACTGATCTCTAGTGTGACATTAACTAAAATGATGTGTCCTACAGCCAACCTTGAGACTTGGTAAAACATTGTTTTGTGACAGATTATCACACATGAAAGCATATTACTATAATACAAACTGCAGCAAAAACTCATACATCACCAGATGATCTGTATTTTAAAACAAGTTTAATTTGTTTTTTCAAACAAGCAAGCATATGTAACTATTCATAAATATGTGTGTGTAATATATGAAAAGTACAGCACTCAACCCAGCATTAACTATAGAGCTGCAACAGGTGCATTGGTTAATTTAGAGAGAATATACAGGGCCAAATTCACCAGTATGCTCTGATGGCTTTTAAGTCTGACAATATAAAACAATTACAAATGAGATTGTGTCCATCTTTTGTTTGCAGATGAAAAGGTATCAGAAAAATACCTCCGCTTAAATTTAATAGCCAACAAACTAAGCTATTTAAGCTTTGTTGTTTTTGTTTTCTCAAGTTGTAGAGGAGGGATACAAAGATAATGCAACACAGGCAAAACAAAATAAGAAAGATCCCTGACTTATAGTGTCTGGTGAGTAACAGTTCTCGTGTAAATAGGTTAGTTGGGGTCTGTTGATTCACCATTAAATTGCACTTTCTTCAGCAGATAGGAATTGCTAATTTTTTGGAATTGCTAAGTTTCAGCCCTATGCAATTTGAAATGGTAGCATTGCAAGAAAAATGGGATTTATAATGGTTATTGTGGACAGATGCATTGCTAAGGAGGAGTGCAAAAAATAACACAAACATGTAGGGACAAAATTAGAAAGGGTAAGGCACAAAATGAGTTGCACCTAGCAAGGGACATAAAGGGGAATAATAGGAGGCTCTTTAAATACCTTAAGTGGTAATGGAGCACAAGCTAGCAGCCTGACTTTACTGTCTCTGACACTGATTTATACAAGAATAAGGTCAGGATCAGGCTCTTGGCCCTGCTTATTTGCCAGAATGAACCATTCTCATTAGCACATTTTTTCACATAGCTCCAGACCAAAGGCAGTGCAATATACTCTGCCGTCATGCTACATGTATATAACTCCACTGAGTCCAGTGATTCCTTCAATCTGTATCAGTAATAAGCGTTCCCTTTCACCCTTGCATGAGCTACCCACTTCACAGATTACAGTCTGGGAGAGAAAACGGGCTGTGTGAGGCCTCTACCTGCCCATATGGGCAGTTGAACAAACAGGGCAAGGGAATGGGTAGGGCAAGCACAGCTGCATCAGTACAGAGGGAAAAGTAATCTGTGCCAGACAAAGGGCTAACACAGATTACTTCCCACAGCAGCCAGGGAGAAACCAGCAACCTGGCCTGCTCTTGGGGCAGCACAACTATTCACCACCTCTTACCGAGGTCTTGTGGTAACTCCACAGTTGAGGACTATGTTGCTGTTGTTTTCTTCCAGTAGTGCTCAAAATATGGCAGACTCTGAATGAACATAGAGGAAGGAGCTGCCCCCTATGCCACTGTATGCTGAGGTTTTCTTTCTTCAGTGGCACACATCAGTCCCATCAGTTTGGGGCAATGGTGTCAAAATAATGTTGCTAATGGAGGAGTGTGATCCCACAAGGCTCTGAAGACCCCAGCCAGACACAAAAAAACTTCTTTCATCCAACAATCTTTAAAAGAAAGCTGTGTCCCCCAACCTCATTATTTTATATGAAGTAATCAAATATGCTTTACATGTAAATTATTAGCTGGGACACATCATGGGAAGTATCAGAGGGGTAGCCGTGTTAGTCTGGATCTGTAAAAAACAACAAAGAGTCCTGTGGCACCTTTAAGACTAACAGATGTATTGGAACATAAGCTTTCGTGGTTGAATACCCACTTCGTCAGACGCACGTCATGGGAAGTATTGCTTACTTTCCATTACTGAGCTTCTATTTGGAGGGGAGGAGAGGTTCATTACCCTCTTCTGTGTCTTATACACTGAATGATGTATGCTGAGAAAAGAAGGGGTCTAAAGTGTATATCTGTACATTCATGAGTTCCAATGATATTAAGAGAGCTGCAGCAAAATGCCCTGGCTATTGAGTTCTCACACTATCTAACCGCTTAGAGTTAATCCAGTAAACTCTTAAAACCAAACTGAAGTTCAGAGGGGAGTCTTTGAAATAGGAGATTCCTGGTAAAAAAATGCAAGGATTTGCATGGTTCAAGTCAAGCACTGTAATAAAATAAGGTCAAATAACGCTGAGAACTGTTATTGACCTTTCGGTGGTTCTCTGAGTAAGCACTGGGTTGCTCACAGGAGCTGGTAATTAAAGTTTGTACATATTGTACAGCTTTCCAATATCAATATGATTTTCCTTTTTCTGCTCAGTTACAGCCAGAGTCAGCATGTTAAAGGTTGTATCTACCTTACATTTGAACTTATCAGTAAATATTTGCACTTGAGCAGGTTATGGGACTGGCAGCCTTGTAATAAGTGGGCTTTTTCCCCCCTCATTGAATACAAGTCACATATTGTACAGAGAAGCCAGCCAGAGTTCAAGCTCATATCCAACCCAACTCTGGCATATTGCTGTTATCTGATCTGAAGGACTATCTGACTCATTTGTATGTTGCTTGAGCGAGGGCTTTCCCTCAGCAAATACTCGAGTACTTCCAATTGTCCTGATCATTCAGATGGTATTTGTACTATTTTTGTGCCATGATAAGGACTACTGTAAATATTGCACACTGCCAACACCCCTGGCCCATTTCTCTTGAGCCGCTAAATATAATCACACCAGGAAGCGGAGGGACATGACCACTCTTCTTGTTTCCAACGATATCATATCTCAAGTTGTTGTAGTAGTAATATGTGGTAATGCCTAAGAGGTATGATTACACTGCTGCTGGTAGTGTACCACCCAGCCCACAAAGACACCCACTCACTCTGCTGGAGCTAGCAAACTAAAACTAGAAGTGTGGATGTTGCGGCCTGGGTAGAGGCACGGGCTAGCTGCCCAAGTACGAGCTCGCCTGACCCCCTGGGTCTGTACTCAGCCAGTTAGCCCATGTCACCACCTGTGCTGCAGCATCCACACTGCTATTTTTAGTGCTCTCGCTCAAGCAGAGCTAGCTTGTGTCTGTCTGTCCACCCTGGGAGGCCCGCTCCCAGCTGCAGCATAGACGTTCTCTTAAGTCTCTAATTAGGGCCTCAGTGTGCTAAGCACTGTACAGACTCATAATAAAAAAGTCAGACACAACCCCAATGAGCTTACATTGTAAACATATGATGAGAAAAAAAAACAGGTAGAGAAGTGCAAAAAACAGAAGAGGCAAACGGTGAAATGATCACGTCTGGTACGGAAAGCAGCAGTCCTGGCACACACACTGCCCAATGAAGTACATTTCAACAGTGCCTCTAGTGGTTAGATTAACAAAGGCGAAATGAGAAAAGGAGCATATAGTTGGGATTCAATTGTGTTCTAAATCTGTCTTGCCCCATTGCATAGCTTTGGACCAGTCATTTCCAGTCTCTACCTCCTTTCCCCCATCTGCTAAGTGTGGATAATAATAGTTACCTTACTTCAGAAGAGTGATATTAAGAACAAGTTAACTGATATCTATATTGCACTTTAAGAAACTTAGGAATGGGAATTCCAGGAACAGGTAGGTACAGCAATGCTGAAGTGAAAGTAGGCAATTATATTCAGTCTAGGGGAGGGAAATCAATTTCCACATGATAGGGAAGAAGCAACACTCCTCTGGGTCTGATTCTAATCTGCTTTACATGAGTATAACAAAAGCATAATTACATTTACTTCAGTGGAGTTACTCCTGAATTATGCCAGTCTATGTGAGAGCATATTTGGGCCTAATGAGTCAATGACCAGGAGCGGTGCCAGGGTTTTTGCCACCCTACGTGGCAGCGCTCCTCCTCAAAGCATTTGGTGGCGTGGGTCCTTCCGCTCCGCGTCTTCGGGGTGCTTTGGCGGCAGGTCCCGGAGCAAGTGAAGGACCCGCTGCCGAAGCACCCCGAAGACGTGGAGCAGAAGGACCCCCGCCGCCGAATTGCCACCCCCCAAATCCTGCCGCCCTAGGCGACCGCCTAGGGTCACCTAGTGGAAGCGCCGGCTCTGTCCATGACTATGTGGATCCGCTAGTTAAAATACTCTATCTGGGGTGGGAAGAGACAGTGGGGGATGGTAATCGATACAGAGGTAGTAGCATCTGAACTGGTACTCTATATCTTGTGATGGAAAGAATTCTAGTCCTCCCCTTTCCCATGTTTCATTGGATTTCTAACAGGGATCCACAATTGTACCTTTCAGGACAGATGTGTGTAAAAATTTCACCACAAAACTGAAAATACTGACAATGTGAGTGTGTTGCATTTCATTACAGAATCCAAATTTGCCCAGCTTTTGGACCAGCTCTTGAAGAATTCTCTCAGTCATTGACTTCTGTTAAAGTTCTGCCTGAATAAAAACAGAATAGAAATGCATAAATTGGCCTTTCAAAAACAATTCACAGATTTTTCACTGGAAAATAGTTTTTTTGTTTGTTTTGTTTTGTTTTTTTCAGGGAAAGTGTACTTATTTTGTGGCAAAAAGTGTAGAATTCACTTTGATTCTATTTTGAAAAAATCTTAGACCCATGCAAAAGCAAAGGTAGATTTGCAATGAAACATGCAAAAACTGTGGATTTCCACATTTTTTATGGGAGTGGGAAGATATCTCTGACATTTTATGAAAATTCATATTTTTGCAAATATGAAATTGTCTAAAATGAAATTCAATCTGGACTTATTTTCATTGATAGGGCTCACTTTTTCAGTCCATTTCAGTTTTTTTGTATCACTCTGGATGTACAAAGGGGCTGAAAAGCTGCTTTAACCAGCCAGTTGAAGATTCTCTTCACATGGAGGGATACATTGTGGCAGGTATGGTGATCCATGGCTGGAGAAGCCCTAAAGCAGTGGTCCCCAACGTGGTGCCTGCGGGCTCCATGGTGCCCGCTGGGGCATTGATGTGGGCCCGCCTAGTGCCCAGCAGGGGAGAGAAGCCGTGGCTGCAGGCTGCGGGCGCCGGTGTTCTCAGTTCCTGGCAGGCGCGGGGCCGCGGCTTAAGCTGGAGAGAAGCCATGGCCCCGTGCCTGCTGGGGACAGAGAACTCCAGGGCTGCAGGCTGTGGGCGCCAGTGTTCTCGGTCCCTGGCAGGCGCGGGGCCCGCCTAGTTCCCAGCAGGGGAGAGAAGCTGCGGCCCTGCGCCTGCTGAGGACAGAGTACTCTGGGGCGGTGGGCACCGGTGTTCTCTGTCCTCGTGGCTTCTCTCCGGCTTCTCTCTTCTCTCTGGATTCATATATTATGTAATATTAAATATGATGTTTTTTGTATTATTTAATGTACAAATACAAAATAAGCCTTGAAAAATTGTTGGCGCCCGCCACACACTTCTGAAAACATGAATGTGCTACTGGCCACAAAAAGGTTGGGGACCACTGTCCTAAAGTATATGGTCACCTTTGCTCCTCTCAGATCTTGTGCCAGACACATCTCATCTGGACCCATGAATTGGGCCTATGCTGTTCAGCATACAGTATTACTATTAACAGATTTCTTCATGGATAAAGGTGTGTACAAAGCTGTGTGCACTTATGTTCTGACAAACAAGGCTATTGGGAATTACTAGATATTACTTCATGTCAAGGCCAGATTAAATTTGAGAATGGGTCTTTTTTCTTGTGTTGATCACTAACAGGATCTGTGGACCTGCACCAATAATGAAATAGCACATTGTAAATGTGGTAGAATGCAGGTAATAGTATGACAGGATAAAAAGAGGCTACTCATTTAATGTAAATGATCTTTTGATTTCATTGTGAATAATCTAACTGAGATTTCTTATTTTGTTGCTTCTCCTTTTGCTGTTGTTGGATACCAGGACTTGCAATTAAATGTTAAGTGAAAGTTTTTGTTTATTTTGCAGCAGTGTTTTTAAATATTTATGACAAATCTTAAGTCTACCTTGCCTTGAGGAAATATAGATGAATTAATAATGTATGTGGTTGCTTTACAGAAAATTAAAGGGTAGAAGCACGTGTTTAAAAATTAAATCAACCACAATCTAAGATAGCAGATGTTATTTAGTTAAAATCTTGCAGACAAAAAGAACCATGAGGTGTTTTCTTCTCTGTGGTCCAAGTGAAATCTTAATGAGTCATTACAATTGCACAGATTCTAAAGCCTGAGGGTAGCTAATGTTGGGATAATAAAGAGGAACTTCCATTACACAGTTAGAACGTTTTGCTGTTTATTTGCTTGTTGGTCCCTGCATTGAGGGAGCCTGTGAATCTGAACATTAGAATATTGACTTGTAAAATGCTGCAGCAAGTAAAAATCCTTTTGCATGTTTCAGTAGAACTCCTGGATTGGAAACCTTTCCTATGAAAGCGTGTGTGTCTGTGTGTGCGTTTTAGAAAGAAAAATATATCTAGATTGTTATTGATGCTTTTATTAGTATTAAATTATGTATTTGTATTGCAATGGCAGTCAAAGGCCCCCATCGGTTTCAGGGTCCCTTTGTGCTAGATCCTATCCTAATCTACGGGAGGACATGGTTACTGTCCTAAAGAGCTTCCAATCTAATCTGAAATAAGATTGAACAAGACAATGTACCAAGCAATAGGAGGGAAGGTTATAAAGTCATGCAGGTACGTAGCCTAACAGTCTATATAGTTTGATGGTTCTGAATTATTTTTAAGGTATTTTTTTACTTTTATAAACAAATGTCTGTTATCTCTGATTCCCACTCAGCCCAGAGTCATTAGTGGTCAATTATTTGTGGGTGCCACAAGTCAAGAGACTATGCAGGTTGGCCTTCATGCTACGTCTCTAATGCATAATGGCTTTCCTTTTTTGGTGAAAAACTCTGGTTCTGGACCTGTACAGCAGATATGTTAACAAAATCTGCTTTCACGTGCATCCCCATTGAAGTCAAAGCTGAACAGGTGTAAATAAGAACAAAATGTGTCTCACTTCAATTAAGTTCTGCTATGCAGTCCTATGTCTTTTGGGATTCTTGTTTAGGGTAAAATTTTATTCACAACCACAGTGCAGATTTCTGAATCACAGTCTAGATCTCTATTCCATACTAGATTTGTTCCCTATATAAAACGTCTATTAAGATCAGTGGAAAACACATACACAATGAGTTCAGAGTATTTAGTAGTGATCCATTCTGCAGATAAGAGTTCCACCAGAGGATCTGAGCAGAGATTTTTGCTCTAAACAAGGATCCAAAGAGACCAAGGGCAGAATTCTCCTCTCATTTTGACCCATGGTATCTTGACTTCAAAATAATGCTCTCTCTCAATTGCATGTGTAAAACATGGGCACTCTAGCAATGTAGAAAGAGCAGAGTATCCATTTATAACCACAGTGCAGGTCTAAGAGGAGAATGTGGCACTGCACGTAAGAGTCTGCACCATGGATCATCTGAGAGAATTTTGTGCTTATATTCCATCTAATAAGAATCCAAAAGAGTCAGGTTTTTACCGTCATTAGTAAGGTAAGTTAAACAGCAATATCCAGTTAAATGAAAAGTGCATCCTACGAAGAGTAAAATCACTAAGGGGTGCTCTTTCAAAGTACTGTGCAGCAATTTAGCTATGTGATTCCCATCATGTAACTAGAAGCAGAGGGTGGGTCTACAATTAAAATCCTGCGACTGGCCCCTGCCAGCTGACTTGGGCTCGCAGGACTTGGGCTAAGGGACTCTTTAATTGTAGATGTTTGGGCTTGGGCTGCAGCCCACCTTGCCAGGGTCCTAGGGCCTGGGCTCCAGCCTGAGCTTGAATGTCTACACAGCAGTTAAACAGACTCTTAGCCTGAGCCCTGCGAGCTCGAGGCAGCTGGCACAGGCCAGCCGCGGGTATCTAATTGCAGTGTAGAAATACTCAGAGTGTCTAAATCTCTGTATGTTGCTTTGATAACATAATTCAGTTCAGCAGTTTCTTTCTGTTGCAGAGAAGCCAAGTATTGGCAATTCATCTATGCTGATACTAAATTACAGTTGGTTATACAAACTGAAGATTGTAATTGCAGAGTAGTAATATATGGAAAACTTTACACAGAGACTACATATATAGCAGTATATACACTCAGTCAGTTCTATTTTCTTTCTAAATATTCAGCTTAAATTAAGGGTCACAGTTGGGGAAATCGATCTTTTTTGTTTGTCCTGTTCAGTTTATAAGTTGCTGTTTATGGGATTGGATGTTCTTGGTGATTTCAGAGGGATTTAGCACACACATTTTAATAATACGGCAGCACCACTCTGCACAACCTGAGTGCTTGAAAGTAGAATTAGTTTTCTAAATATTAAGTGCAAGGGACATAATGTGCAGATTGATTTGATAGTTTTAGGAGCTCATGTCTGGTGGAATTCTCTAAATGTGCATTTCCATATATGTGATCTTTCCTTTTCTTAATGTTCTTTTGCTGGGCAAATCAATCCAACATTCCTACTTCTAGAATTCTTTTCATCATTTATGGTGGCACTGTTCTCAACACAGCCAAAACATGAATCTAATATCTTGTTTGTAAAGGTCCATTATGTGATGTAAACATTTTGTCCTCCCTTTTCAGACTCAAACTGCAATTTATGCATATAATCAAGTTCTAGATGCTCCCTGTGCAATGCAATGCAACACTGTGACAAGTACTGGTTTTATATAGTAAATTAAATAACCAGATATGGCATCAAAACAGATGGCCTAATTCATCACTACATTATTCCATTTTTATGCCAGGGTAACTATATTGATTACAGAAGAGTTAGACCATTATAAAACCGGAGTAAACCTGGCCAAAGACCAAATCTTCTATTAGTGTAGAGTGTTGTGGTTCCATGACTTCAATGGTGCTATACCCATTCAGACCAGCTGAAGATCTTGTGCTCAGAGCCTCCATAAAAAGAAGAGTTTCATATTTAATTATCATGAATTGAAAATGTTTTAAGACTACGTCCTAGAAAAGTAAGGATGTCTCAGTTCTAGCAATGTTTTGAAAAGTTTATAACATTCCTGTCAATACTTTACTTTCCAAATGATTCAGAATTCACAAACAGCTGGCTTGCATACTATCTACCAGCATTTCAGATCAGATACAAGCTATCACATTAGACAAGGGTAGCCAATCTGAAAATGTGTTCTCCTTTACATTTTAGCAGTCATGTCTCATTACACAGTTAATGTTCTATTACTCTGTCTAATGTAACATGACATGAGTGGTAAAATTTGAGAAAGAATACAATTTTTCATATTAGATACCCACTCTCAGTTTTGGTAGCAGATTCCATTCCATACTGAATGCACCAAACAGTAGCTTTGCCTAAATCATCTGCATGTGTGAGCTACCTAACATAGTAGCTAGCTTATTAATGGGACAAAAACTGAACAGCTTGGCACATCACTTTTTTTAAAAAGTGCATGACATATGATGTTTTATTGCTTTCAAACTACTTTGAAAGACTCTTATTCTAGAATACCAGTTTTTTTCCCCACTGTTTATATATTCCACCACCTACATGCAGAAAATATAATCAGGTTGTTCTTGTTTAATTAAGATACCTATTCATCACATAGATATTAAGGAAAACATGTTGCAAAGATTGATTCTCTTTATAAACAAGTCAAATGCTGAAAGATGAGTTCAAATGGAAGTACCCCAGCCTGGTATATGCTAAATGCATGGGGCCAAATTCTGTGGTCCTTAGTCAAATAAAACTCTCATTCTCTTCAACAAGAGATGTACTTGAGTAAAGACTGCAAAATTTGCCCCATAATGAACATGTAGGGGTTTTTTACCACCATTTGGGAAGTGCTATGAACTAAGTAAATCGCAAGGTTACAAGTAAGCATAATGGGCCAGATACTCAGCTGGTATAATTTGAGGTAGCTTATTAATTTTAACAGATCTATTGTGCTTTCCATCAGTTGTGGATCTGGCCCAATTTCTTATTTATGTCTTCTAATGAATGAGGGGACATGGTTTTTGACAGGTTTTTACTCCTGCTTGCACTGCACAGCCAGTGGCTCTAGCCCTAAGCATGAGAAATGCTCATGGGGTTGGGTCTACAAGTTTTCTAATTGCTGTGATCAATTTCCTATTCCACACAGGTCTCGTAGATAGAAAAGTTATCTATTTATTTATAAACTCAGCCACTTTGATATGGGAGTTGTTCTCAATGACAGACAAACACAGAACCCCATAGTGCTGTGTTTTAGAGTAACTTTTCAGTGTAACTAAACATTAATGACCCAGAAGTAGGCCTTTCCCAGAATATTTCCTATACCAGCAACCACTATGGCATAATGCTTTGTGTAGCATGGGAGAGTATGCTCATAATCTCAAGGTAGCCCCTTCTGACTCTGGTCAGTTACTATAGTAGGTAAAGAGGAGATCACATGATTAGTCATGGCTAATCACAAGTACCTATTATTTACCATTGTCACCTGCCAATGAAGCAAAAGTAGGAGCAGTAGCCCCCTTTCAAAAGTAGATTCCAATAAGTAAGGCAAACATAGATATGGCTAGATATTAAAATGTCATGCCCTGGTAAGAAAAGCACCAGCAGTACTCATCTACAGTTTTCAGCGAACAGCAGCTGTTAACAACAGTGTTCCATGCCCACAACAGAGTTCTATTTCAGGGCTTTATAGTCCATACCAAAATGGATTTATGCTCTACCTGTGATGCCTAATACCTCCTCCTCGCATTATTTATTTGTCTACTAACACAGCATCAATCACAAGCATTTGGAGGCTTGGTTGGATGACACTTGGGCAACATCATCTAATGTGTGAGAAGCCAGTTTGGATTTGGTGTATTAAAATTGCTCAGTGGTTAGAGTGGGGCACAACCTCTCTCTTTCCATATACATGTTAGATCCAGAAGCATTTGGAAATTATTGGTAGTAAAATAAGAGAACACATTTCTCTTCTTATTGATTGACCTTTTTGTTGGTGGGGGGAGGTGGTTCTTCGCTCCACACTTCTTCCCCTGTCTATCAATCAATGATTGTCTCGCTTCTCTGTTTAAGAAATACAGTTCAAAGGGTGGAGACACAGTTTTCCACCTTAAGTGTACCCCATGGCTCACTATGCTAATTGCTGTGTTTTTGTTTTTAGAGGAACTATAATTACACCCCCCCCCCCGCTGCATAATTAGATACCCAGAGGAAAGCCACTCATGTCCCAGTCCTACAATGAGTGCCACATAAGCTGACTTCTTCATGTTCCTATTGACTTCACAGTGGCTCCACATGGTTGCAAAATCTGCCCGCTCAGAGCCTTAGTCTTATGCTAACTCTCTCTACTTACAAAAAAAATATTTTTTTTTCTGTTACTAAAACATCCCTTCCCTCCTCTTACAGGATGCTAAATTGAAACAAAATGCATGGGAAAACAGAAAAAGCTAGGAAATTTCACACTGTGCCTTCATTTTCATATTCAGCTTTTATTGCATGTTTTCTCATCCACTTTAGAATATATAGTTTAAATTATTATTACTAGAACATACATTGTTCTTGCACCACATTCTAGGAAAGCTTTATTTATTGATCTTCCTATTCATTGCTTTGTTAGAAAAACAAAATGTAGGGTGCCTTCCAATATCTTCTATGTAAAGGCTATTTTTCTGTGAATCAAAATGACCTTTTCAGTAAGGCAATAGATATGACTGCATACTGTAAATACACAGTATTTTAATAGCTAGAAGGCTGTCAACCTTTCTAAGATGTCAGGTTCAATATACTGTACTTCACAAAATTATTACTCAATTGTACATTTTGATGAAAAATAGGGGAAGAATCATACCAATCAGATGAGTCTTAATCAGGAGCATAGTTAATATTTTATATGCAAAATGATATTCGCTTCTATTGAGTGCCCATATCTAAACTGCTAATAACAAGAAGTCATGTTTCTAGACTTTGCCTTTCTGTAAATATGTGTCATCTTTCACTTTTAACAAATTTTTCACACAGGAAAGTTGCCTATCTACACGTAATGTGTCTTTTCACACTTAAAATAGAGAAGAAAATAAATAGCATCATTGGCAGAAACTTTTATAAGTCACCCTGCAACCTTGTTAGTTTGGGGAAAATATGGGAGGGGTGAGGAGAAAGAAAGAAAAGAGAGAAAGTTTGATGGTGGTTATTCCTAAAGTATTCTCTTTAGCAATGTGTGACAGGGTGACTTGCCCCATGGCCTAGAGATCCTGGGTCTAAACCATAGAATCATAGAATATCAGGCTTGGAAGGGACCTCAGGAGGTCATCTAGTCCAGTCCCCTGCTCAAAGCAGAACTAATCCCCAACTAAATCATCCCAGCCAAGGCTTTGTCAAGCCTGACCTTAAAAACCTCTAAGGGAGGAAATTCCACCACCTCCCTAGGTAACCCATTCCAGTACTTCACTACCCTCCTAGTGAAAAAGGTGTTCCTAATACCCAACCTAAACCTCCCCCACTGCAACTTGATACCATTACTCCTTGTTCTGTCATCTGCTACCACTGAGAACAGTTTAGATCCATCCTCTTTGGAACCCCCTTTCACGTTGAACGTAGCTATCAAATCCCCTCTCATTCATCTCTTCTGCAGACTAAATAATCACAGTTCCCTCAGCCTCTCCTCATAAGTCAGGTGCTCCAGTCCCCTAATCATTGTTGTTGCCCTCTTTTGGACTCTTTCCAATTTTTCCACAGCCTTCTTGTAGTGTGGGGCCCAAAACTGGACACAGTACTCCAGATGAGGCCTCACCAATGCCAAATAGAGGGGAATGATCACGTCCCTCGATTTGCTGGCAATGCTCCTACTTATACAGCCCAAAATGCTATTAGCCTTCTTGGCAACAAGGGCACATGTTGACTCATATCCAGCTTCTCAGCCACTGTAACCCCTAGGTCCTTTTCTGCAGAACTGCTGCCTAGCCACTCGGTCCCTAGTCTGTAGCAGGGATTCTTCTGTCCTAAGTGCAGGACTCTACACTTGTCCTTGTTGAACCTCATCAGATTTCTTTTGGCCCAATCCTCTAATTTGTCTAGGTCCCTCTGTATCCTATCCCTACCCTCCAGCATATCTACCACTCCTCCCAGTTTAGTGTCATCTGCAAACTTGCTGAGGTTGCAATCCACGCCATCCTCCAGATCATTAATGAAGATACTGAACAAAACCGGCCACAGGACCTGCCCTTGGGGCACTCAGCTTGATATTGGCTGCCAACTAGGCATGGCACCATTGATCACTACCCATTAAGCCCGATGATCTAGCCAGCTTTCTATCCACCTTATAGTCCATTCATCCAGCCCATGGTTCTTTAACTTACTGGCAAGAATACTGTGGGAGACCATATCAAAATCTTTGCTAAAGTCAAGGAATAACACGTCCACTGCTTTCCCCTCATCCACAGAGCCAGTTATCTCCTCATAGAAGGCAGTTAGGTTAGTCAGGCATGACTTGCCCTTGGTGAATCCATGCTGACTGTTCCTGATCACTTTCCTCTTCTCAAATTGCTTCAAAATTGATTCCTTGAGGACCTGCTCCATGATTTTTCCAGGGACTTGAGGTGAGGCTGACTGGCCTGTAGTTCCCCGGATCCTCCTCCTTCCCTTTTTTAAAGATGGGCACTACATTAGCCTTTTTCCAGTCATCTGGGACCTCCCCCGATAGCCATGAGTTTTCAAAGATAATGGCCAATGGCTTTTGCAATCACATCAGTTAACTCCTTTAGCACCCTCAGATGCAGTGCATCCGGCCCCGTGGACTTGTGCTCGTCCAGCTTTTCTAAATAGTTAAGCCAAGCTGGTCACCTGCCATATTTACTATTCTTTCTATGCATCGGGATGGCTTGCTCCTGCAACCTCAATAAGGATTCTTTAAAATACAGCCAGCTCTCCTGGACTCCTTTCCCTCTCATGTTATTCTCCCAGGGGATCCTGCCCATCAGTTCCCTGAGGGAGTCAAAGTCTGTTTTTCTGAAGTCTGGGGTCCATATTCTGCTGCTGTCCTGTCTTCCTTGTGCCAGGATCCTGAACTCGACCATCTCATGGTCACTGCCTCCCAGGTTCCCATCCACTTTTGCTTCCCCTACTAATTCTTCCCTGTTTGTGAGCAGCAGGTCAAGAAGAACTCTGCCCCTAGTTGGTTCCTCCAGCACTTGCACCAGGAAATTGTCCCCTACGCTTTCCAAAAACTTCCTGATTTGTCTGTGCACTGCTGTATTGCTCTCCCAGGAGCTATCAGGATGATTGAAGTCCCCCATGAGAACCAGGGCCTGTGATCTAGTAACTTCTGTTAGTTGCCTGAAGAAAGCCTCGTATACCTCATCCCCCTGGTACCAACTTTGAGCCTCACCTAAGAGGAAGCACTATAAAAAGAGGAGGAAGTTGCAGTGAAGGGGGAAAGCTCAGGAAGTTGTGGCAGAGTCTGCAGAGAGTGAGGAAAGCTCTCTGGGAAGGGAGTAGGGTGACCAGATGTCCCAATATTTAGGTGTTTGTCCCACGAAGATCAGTCGGGACGCAATTTGTCCTGATATTTCACTCTGGCAGCACTCCGTTTTTTGTTGTTGTTGGTTTTGCTCTGCTGGCAGCACTCGGCTTTTTTTTTTTTTTTGTTCTGCCGGCGACCCCCCCGCCCCATGTGTCCCAATATTTTCTTCCTCTCATCTGGTCACCCTAGCAGGGAGGCCTGGGAGAGACCCTGTCTGCACAGGAGAGAGACTGCAAAGGCTCCAGGCATGGAGGCCAAGGAGGAGAAGGAGAAACCTTGGGTTGTGTGGATTTATGAATGGACTTTGTTTTGGTGTTTTAAGTTTCGTTTACAATTTATTTATATTAATAAACCCAGTCCCCAAGGAGAGGTCTTTTTGACCAGAAAAAACTTGAATTAAAATATATTTGAACAGTCCAAAGGGGGAAATTGAGGCAGGCTGCCTGTAGTATGAACCTGGACTATGAGGGCGACCATAGGAGTCATCTGGCCCAGTTAGGCAATGGAAGAAGCCTTCTTTACTTAGCCATTGATATACACTATAAAGTTTCACATAACCAAATAATAGTGACGAGAACTGGTCAAATAAATTAAATTAAATTACTTTTGCTCTGCTGGCTTTTTGAAACTGACCAATTTTCTATTTTTCTAAACTTTCTATAGATTTTTAAATTTGTTTTCCTACTTTTGATCATCATTTTTGAAAATGGAATTTTTCCATTTCAGAATCTAACCTCTGACATTTTTACATTTGGAAAAATCCTACCCACTGGCTAAACCTGAGAAATCAAAATGGGTAATAGGAACAATCAACCCAAAAGAACTCTCAAACCTGGAAAATGAAAACAAAAAAGTTTGGAAAAGAAAGTACTTTGAAAAATTTAAAATGACTATCTTAAACATAAGTTTTGTTTTGAACTGCTTCCCAAGGGCTGCAGAATCAGATCTGAAATTAGGAGGACTGTTGGAAATGAAACTCTCTGTTAGCTGAAGAACTTGTCTACACTGGGAATTTGCCCCAGTTCCAACAATTATAGCTACTAATGCAGTTGTACAAATCCCAAGCCTAGTCAAGGAAAGATGAATGCTCACCCTCTGAAAATCAAGCCCATATTTCAAGTTGGGCACCCAAAAATTGAGGCATCCAAAATCACTACTCACTTTTGTAAATCTTGGCCTTTATCTGTTTTTTTTTTCACCTCAAAGTGCAGAATTCAATATCCCAATAAGACTGCTGTTAGTCTCCTAAAAATGTACACACACGGATAATGGGTTCTTTACAAATGACAAGAAGATGTCTGTTCCTCAAATCAGTGGAGAGCAGGCACATGGTGGAGTTATTAAAGCACAACCTGTTTGGTACAAGACGTTCTGATCACTCCAATCTTTCAGCTTTGCCTGTTGGTCCATACATGGCATGGCATGAAGCTGTGCTTTTTGCCCTCACAGATTTTGGGCAGGACATTATTATAGGGGGAACCTGCAAGAGAAAGAGAAGCAAATGAGTGTAAAAAGGCATTTTCAGATGGAGTGATAAGTAATCACTGCAGTTCACGGGGGAGTGTTATCATCAGAAACTTTTTTTTTCTTTAAAAAGAAACTTATCTTCAATCTTTTTGGATCCATTTCTCTATTTTTACCTTCCTCTTCCAGAAACAGTCATAGAGTTAAAAGCCAGAAGGTACCGCTAAATCATCTAAATTGACCACCTGTATCGCTCATACTACCAACACACCCAGTACCAGCACACTAACCCAACAACCAAAATGAATTATTACAGCTCCAGTTGCCTTGTGCATTTACCAATTTCATATTTCTTATTCTTAATAGCTTTCTAACCTCATAGATTTAGTTATTTCAAACATTCTAACACTGAAGAAAATATCCTTGACATGGTGTCAGTGTGCCAGCTGAACAGTATTCATTCTTTGGAGCCAGGACTGTTACAATGAAATTGTCTCCACTTGTGATCTCACATTATAAAGCGTTCTGCAGCTCTAACAATTCATGACATTATGATATACTCCTCTTACACTGTTAAAGCAGACAGGGAGAGCAGAGTTCTCTGTAGAGCATAAGTAAAGATTTATAGACATGGCAAAAGAACACTTCCCCAGCTCCCTTCTTTAAATAATTATGGCTTTACATGAATCTCTTTCTAAATCAAGTGTAGAATGACAAAGATCTGGGCCAAAAAAATAAGCCACCAATATCATTCACAGTAAGCTGCAGCAAAATTTTTTCCCAGCAGCACAATACCAAATCCTATGTTGAAAATTCTGTGTATAATTCACTATGGAAGACATCCTGTACCTTTATATGTAAAGTATGTAATTATTGGGCCTCCAATTATGCTTCAAATACCTTCTTCTTGTATCTAAAGCCTTCAATTCCTATAACACAAGTGTCTGACCTCTATGAACCACCCAAAGAGTGCATAGGGGTAAAATGATGGAGAGCCAGGCAAAAAAAGGGAATTGTATTATGCAATGTAAACCTAATATACTGAGAGCTTTCAAAAGTTATTAAGAAGCACTCATTTTTTTGAAAAAAATAATGCCACTTAAATCAATATAGCCCTTAATTTCAAAGAGACATTTGATTATTAGCTCACTCTAGAAGAGAAAGCTATTGTGTCTGACCTGTCAGCAGCAGTGGTGCTATGCAGCAAGATACACATGGATAGGTAGCAATCTCCATATTTTGGAGTACCCCAATTTTTTAGAATCCATTTTATAATAATATATATTTATTATAAATGTACATGCCATTTCAAGGGTCCCATATTGTATTATCAACTTAACATACTGGGAACATGGCAGAGATTCTATAGTGGCTTTTCATTCTAAGTCGTATTTTGATTCCCTCTCCTCCAACTTCCTCAAAATATTCCTTTCTGCCTGAAATCTGGCAAGTTGGGACTCTGGTCTCTAATTAGGGTACAATCACAGATAATAAATATCCTAGAGAGTAGACTTTGAAATATGAGGTACCATTAATTCATTTTGGAAAAGCCTTCTAACATTATTTTCACAAATTGGCATTTGAACTCTTAGACTTGTTTGGTACATGAATCTTTTATAAGGACATTATTTTGAAAGACAGGCGTCACATATTAGGAATTATCTGATACTTTAATCCCAAAATGCTGGATCAAGACTAGGCACAATTTACACAGTTTGCCAAACATTTAGAGACATTTAGAAGCTCTGCTTGCATATGATTATTCCAACTGCACTTGTAAACCTGGTCATACTTTCTGGAATGGCTCACAACTGAGAGTGCCAATCTCTGGTCAAAAAGAACAAGGAGTACTTGTGGCACCTTAGAGACTAACAAATTTATTTGAGCATAAACTTTCTTGGGCTTAAACACACTTCATCAGATGCATGCATCCTGATTATGACTACAAAAGTTTTTTCCTCCTGCTGATAATAGCCCACCTTAATTGATTACTCTCATTACAGTTGGTATGGTAACACCCATTTTTTCATGTTCTCTGTGTATATATATCTTCCTACTGTATTTTCCACTGCATGCATCTGATGAAGTGGGTTTAAGCCCACGAAAGCTTATGCTCAAATAAATTTATTAGTCTCTAAGGTGCCACAAGTACTCCTCGTTCTTTTTGCTGATACAGACTAACACAGCTACCACTCTGAAACCAATCTCAGGTCAGATTGTCAGAAAACAGGGCAGAAACCCCAAACTGGTGGTATATTCGTTAATTAGATTTCACCAAGCCAGTAATAAATATGAACTCCTGGATCACTATATCAATCTTAACATGGAGTCACAGAGAGGTCCCTTAGGCTCCGGCCTATCTTGCCACCCAGACAAACTGGACTTAGTGATTATGGTCACATAAACCAAAAATCACACCACATCAGATTGCTCCCAGTCCTAAAGGACTAGCCATTTATGCCAGATCAATTGGTACAATGCTGGTAGCCAATTCTATAGTAAACTAACTACAGGTTTATTAGCTAAGAAAAGGAAATGAGTTATTGAGAGGTTAAAGCAGGTAAATTTTATATGCACAGGTGAGTCACAGTTTGTAATTCCAAATGGTAACATTGCTGCCAATTTACCAAAAGTCTTTCAGGGTACCCAGATTGTCTCTGGAGATCTCGGCTTTCTATCTGGTACCTTCCCTGTAAGAGTCCAAGCAGTCAGAGAGGATGGATCACTTCTTGAATCCATATTTATAGCTCCTTTACACAGAAAGCAAGCTCACAGTGTCTGTACCCATGTGGGTTCTTTCTCTGATGATGGATAGTGAGGAATGCACTTAGAGTCTTTGACCTTGATCATCACACACAATGACCATTTGCTTTGAAATTAGCACTTTCTGTTAAAATCCTTCATTAACACTTCACGGGAGTTCTTTGATGGGTAATTTAGTTACAGGCTATGCACAATATGCATGTTTGCTGTTACATTATAATATGAATAGATATGTAATAACAATGCAAGTAATAACCCATTAGTTTTAATGAACTTTAAACATCTGAATACACACTTATACATTAACAATCACGTTGATCTACATTAACACAAGTGAATATTCTTGTGGCCCTGAATGGACCTGGTGTGCCAGCATCACAAACCCTATCTGCTGAATCACTCAGTTGCTAGGAAGTTGTGGGCTCTGCTGGCACAGCTGGCCTGGCAGAGGTTTGTAAACTTTTATCAGCAGAACTACTCAGCTCCAAAGAGGTTGCAACTGCTGGCACATTTTTGGCTGTAGTACATTCTGGAAATAACAAAAAAGACTATAGTGCAGAAAAAAGATCTACAAATACCATCCTCAAATATAAGATCCACCTGTCTCAACACAAACTCTCCTTTAATACTTCATATTGACAACAAATTCCTGCACCAATATTCCTCCACATTTTATCCCTCCATAAACAATCCAGAAACACTTGTCTCATAAAAAGCCTCACTTGCCTTACATTCACCACTAACATACAGCTTCAGGGATGGAACATACCCACTGTCTGGAATTGCACAGGAATACTACACAGCAGCTTAGAGTAAGGAGTAAAGAAGAATACTGCAACCAACTGAAATAGCCGGGGGGAATTAAGGTAGACAGAATAGTTGCCCAAAATGCATTTTGGCCTGTATCTTGAAGATCACTTCTCCATCCTTGAAAAAACTGTCATGGGATCTTTAATGACCATTAAATGGTCAGGACAATGCCCATTTTACATCTACCCAAACACTCAGCACCTCTACCACACAATCTTTTGCCCATTGTCAATCAATTCCTTTTATAACTTTAGTTGTACTTCCTAAGTGGCCTTTCTGAATTGTGGGGGTTTAAAATACAGTTGTTTATTTAGGGCCCATGCTCTCTCCAAAGTGTGACACTCTTTGTGACATCTGCATGCCTCCTGCGTTTTGCAGTACTGGAGAAGATTTGGAATCTTAAGTGACCCGCTGCCCCTTCATCAATTGTTATGTGACTACTTAAAACCCAGCCACCCCTTCTCAGTGTACAGCAGTCATGATGCCAGTGAATGCTGATGAGTAAGAGAGTGTTTCTTCTGAAGTCCCAGCTGAGGAGATGAGAACTCTTCAGCTGAATAAGAGACAGGAAGATACTACACAGACTGAAGTTTGAAATGGAATAGTGAGTCAGGAAAGAGGGGACGTAGAACCACTTTCCTCCCTATACCACAAGGCAATGAAGGGGGAAGGCTGATTCTTACTTGAAGCACCATGAGGACAAAATCAGAGGGAAAAAGGGTTGAGCCCCTGTGTGAGACTGCACCCCATATTCATCATAGTAATATTATTATGATTTGATTATAGCATTTCCAGTGTTTATGTACCTGAGAAACAGACACAACAGTAATTCATTTCTTGTGTATATGCAATCAATTAAAAGTGCAGTACTCAAAGGATGCTGAACTGCAAATTTAAAGTGATTTGAGTAAAACACTAGTCCAAAGCATCACAACAACAATTGTCCCATAGTGCTAGTTTAGATGTAAGGCCACACATTTTCCTAAGAAAGAACTGTGAAATTTCATGAATTTCAACCCACAAGACTTCAACTGTCTCTATTGCAAAAAGTTTGCAGTTTAAATTCCATTTGTTCCTGGCAAGTGTTTGGGCCAATTTCTCTTTTGTTACACTCACTTTGGCAGGGTGGAGAAGGAGAGGAGGAAGGAGAGCACAGATTGGAAGTCTGAATAAGCCAATGCTGGTCTGATGTGGGGAAACCTTGCAAGGGAATAATGCTTAAGAAAGCGATTCCCAGATTTGCAAAGCATGAGATGTGCAAAGATTCTGCACAGGGGTTTTGGTGAAAACAGAAGAAGGCAAGGTATGCCCTGTTGACTTGATATCCTTTTACTCACTCGCTTCGAACAGTATTTGCAGCAAAGAAGCTGGTTTCTTGGTCCTTTCATACACTCTGTGGCAAATAAATAAATTGAAGGAAGATTCTGGACCATTGTCTACATTGTAAATACCATAAAATCCATCTAGTCGATGCATGGATAATTGCACCACATTAACATGTGTTGGTTCTCACAAGTAGTTTCAAGTGTTTTGGGGAGCATGGCTTTTTAATATTAAAATGTTGATTAACTATCCTCTTAGCATTTAATTGTCCTTTTGTAGTTTTATCGCTTGTCACTAGAACTTGTTGGAAAATGGAATTTCTGTCCCACAGGAAATTCAGACATTTCAAAATTTCTTTTCATACTAAATCAGGACAAATATCACAATATTTAGCAGAATAGAAATTCTGAAATATTTCAATTCAGAAACATCAAAGCAATCATCAAAATATTTTGGTTCAATAATGTTGAAACATATTAAATTGATAAATATAAAACATTAACTAGCATATACAGATACTTTAATATTAAAAATAATAATATACTGTAGTATGAAATATAAGGAGAAAACCGAAATAAATCATTTCAAAATTTTTATTTCAAAATCAACATGTTCCCATGAAACATTTCAATTTCATGGAAACAGCTATACATATAGTTAAAATATGAAGAAATGTTGCCGTGCATGAATACACAATCTGTAATTATATTTCACATAAACTTAATTGAGTTTTATTTATTTATTGTTCCATAGTACATCTCAGTGTAATTTTATTTTCTCAGATGGCTTCATTGCATTACTAATGTTAATTTTTACTTCCTTCTGGGATGCACTACTGTAAGAATTATATCACACTCAATCAAATCAGATAAATGTATAGTAAGCATGCTTTACCAAAGGAAATCTTTTATGCACCTTTGATCCAATTCTATTTAGATTTACTGATATATGACAGATATCAAGTACCCCTAAATGCATGACCAGTGCTAATAATTATACATATTTTACCATAATTTATAAATCTGAAGCTATATATAAAGATTTTACTACTGAATGAACAGTGTTAATAATTGTCACTTTTCTTTCAACAAAGTGACATTGTACTAAATATGTGATCAGAGGCCTCATTGTAGGCATCCATAAATGAAAACATAAAGCACCCTGGGCCAAATTCATCCCTGGATTAGCTCCTTTGATTTCAGTGGAGTTGCATTAGCTATGACTTTTGCCCATTGTACAAAATGAATTCTCTACACATTTATAATGACAGCAATAAGGCTGACCCCATGGGAAAAGGAAAGACAAAGTCTCCATTTTTGTCCATTCCCTTTTTCAGCAAAAGTTAATTTTAGTTTATTTTCAGAGAACGCATCAACTTTTGCATAGATTTACTCTTAAAATGCAGACTTGTGCTTCCCCTTTGATATTTTACTCATTCATATGCAGGCTTAAGGTAGTCTTCTAGCACATTTTCTACTATGTTCCATACTAAATTCACAACACATGACTCTGATGGCTTTTGTGTAATTAAACTTGCTACTCTTGACACTCATGCAGAACCCATTCAAATTTTAATGGTAAGTGTTGTGTGGATGAAAAAGACCTATTTGTCATCATTCATTATGTCAATTCAGACATAATAAATTAACAGGGATGGAGTATTCTCCATATTTCCACTATACTGTCCAGAACTCCCACACTTTAGCTCTACAACTAGCATGTTGAGAGATGGTGCTCTTTAGGGAAATGGTGTGTATAATGTGGGAATACTTAAAAGCACTTTGCAATCTGGTGCCAGAGTGGCAGTGATCTGACTCATCTTCATGTCAACTTTGTTTGGGATGGGACTAATATGCAATTTTGTTTTGAAATGAATCAGCAAAACTTACACCTGTAAAAATGCATATTTAGGTTAGGCATGAAAATATTTATCTCATTGTGAAACACAAGTATGTTAAGCTACAAAAGAACTTTTGGACTAAACAAAAAATAAACTTGGTGATTTAGTTAATTTATATTATTGTGTACAAAACCAAGAGTGCAACATACACAATTGTTTTAATAAACCATTCCAAAACTTTGGCACTGGTTGCTTTTGTTTACAAACAAGTCCATTCCCACAATAAACATTGATTTTAATTAGGTTGATATTTTTCTTGTATTCAATATAGGATATGGAAAAATTATTCCATTAAACAAAAGAAATAGTATTTTAAGCCAATGCTAAGGTTATGTGATTGATCATTTGCAGGTGTAATCTTAACCCTGCCAGCATGTGAAGATCCATTATAATAGTCTTCAAAAGCATGACCACTACTATTTTTCAAATACAATTTTGTAGTACTGTATCTACCACACGTTTCATAAAAGCCAGCTAATAACAAAATGCATAATGAATTAGTGAAAGGACGCCATGTAAGATTTGCCTGATTCATTTGCCAATGCATTGCACAGGACTTTGGAGAAAAGTTTTATGAGATTAATACATATAGTATGCGAGCTTTAGAGAGGCAACAATCTATTTCCATGCAAGATTACAGCTACCTACAGGTGCTTCAGTGATAGAACTCTTAAAAAAAGGCATGATTTTTGTTTGTTTGTTTATTAAATAATATGAGGTAAATGGCTTTTTCTTCCCTCATTCCTCTCTCTTCATATCCAGGAATGGCTGGATTGTTTTTGTTCACATTTTCAAAAACAAAATTTCCTCTTTGGGTAGAAACCATGAGTGAAATCGTGGTTGCCATTGACTTAAACAGATGTTGAGAT
This sequence comes from Terrapene triunguis, assembly GCF_002925995.2. Taxonomy (NCBI): domain Eukaryota; kingdom Metazoa; phylum Chordata; order Testudines; family Emydidae; genus Terrapene; species Terrapene triunguis. Next base: position 1,285,960 of record NW_020664393.1, read on the forward strand.
TTCACCCTAGATCTGGAAAATTTCAGCCCCGAAAGGTAACATTTTCAATAAATTATGAACAGTTGAAGATGGGGCTTTAGAATGGACAAGTTTAGGCAATCTTAGATTCACAGATTTTAAGGCAAGAAGGGATCATTAGGATCATCTAATTTGAACTGCTATATAATATAGGCCATATACTTGTGCTAGCTAACTAACAACTTTTAGTTCAGTTCTTAACTATAGAGTTGTGATAGCATTCTCATTATAATACAGCCCGTGTGAAAACATTGGCTACCATTGTGTCCCCATGGGAAATTATTCTAAGGCTTTTTCTCATCCAGAAATTGAATATGATCTTCAAAATGTTCTACAGGGTTCTAAATTGGAGAGTTCATGAAGTTATCAGTGATTCTTAATTACGAATTTGTCCTGAATATTAAGGAACTGAACCCAGATCCTTGGTGATGTATTTACATATGTGAAGGGGACGATTGAATGCCTAGCCTATAGGGACCAATTCGAGGGGGATGTGGGGTGAATATGTTAGGATTCAACATTGCAGAAGATCAATTTACACTGCATGTTGGATCACACTTTATAATAAGGGTACTGTGATTACAGCGTAGTTGCATTATAATTAAACTGTGATTATGGCTTTATTTTTTATACCTGTGACTTCATGTAACCAGAAAGTTCACTACATGATTGAGAATAATTCTAGTGTAAATATAATGCAGTTAATATATATGGGTTCCAAAAGCATATATGAGAAGAAGAAGAATATTAAAGCAGCAATAACTAAATCAGTCATGTAGTTAATCTTCCTAGTGTATGAATTAGTGGTAATTATATAGTGAAAAGCAAAAACACGTTGTAACTACTCTGAAATTTCAGTATAATACAATGTGACTACATTGTGTTCAGAATAACAGTGTATGAGTTCAGAGGGGAAAAGTCACAGATGTTATTAAAATCTAAATTCAAACTACAAAATCAGGAAAGAGAGAGAATCTTCTCTACACTGGAAAGAGCCAAAGAAATTTTGTCAGGCAGGGTATCAGGTTGCTAACAGAAAGCTCTTTATGCTCATAGACCCTGTATGTTTTAATCATTAGGAAAACCATGCCTATATTTGTTAGCAATTATGAAAAAATAATTTGTTACATAAATATTTTTAGACATTTGCTTGAATAAAATTTCCTGGTTTCTATAGGGTCACTACTATTTTTATCCAGACGATTTCCTGAAATGTTGGCATAGTACTAAACTATTTATTATTTCTAGAGAATGCATATTTTAAGTGTTTGAATTGTATTAGATGTTCATGTCTCATCTGTGGCGTCACTGTAAAAGCAATTCAATTTCCCACATGTTCAAGATAATAGGATCCTACCATAGTTGCTTTAAAGAATAGGGCGTTAAATGCTGTATTTGAGTGACAACACCACAGTATCAAGGATATAAAATGTGTCTCTGTACTATTAGATAAGAATACTTGTAGAAAATAGAAATGTTTCCGATTCTGTGCAAAGGTTATTAATTTTAAGTAAGGTGATCTATTCTTCTCCTGATTCAAAGTATAATCAACAGCCAACTTACACTTGTGAAGATTTCTATACTAGTAGTAGATCCTTTGTAGATCCAAGGGCCAGATTGGCAAGCATGAAACCTAAGGCCTGAGTCTAATTTGCACATGTACATGTTAACTAGAGACAATTTTAATTAGAGATAAATATGGACTCTTATTTTATCTATACAGTGCTGTGACTACATACAGTACAATACAAAATGTACAGAAGGACAGAATATGTTTTAAGGGCTTCGGAGAAATAATATCACTTCGAAGACAGGCACTGGTTTCCAGAGACCAGCTTCTCTATGGGTATGTCTACACTGAGAATACAGGTTGTGCTGTTAATTCTAGAAGCATTCACAAACTTGGGTTAAAATAGCAGTGAAGACAGGACAACCCAGCTTTTAATTCAGGTTAGCTGCTCGAGTTCAACTCCAGGCTCTCCTATGGGCTTTAACTCAAGTAAAAGGTGAGCCGCCCTGTTTGTACCTGTGTTAGCTAACCCTGAGTTAAGAGCACACATTTTTTTTTCGCAAGGCAGATATAACGTCAGTCCAGTTTTATCTCTGATGTGTCCACATACATAATAAAGCATAGGTTTGAGTATATGAGGTGATTGTGGGTGTTTTGACTTGTTTGGATTCATTATAGAAATGGTCTACTAAAAATATACCGTAAGTACTTTTTAATAGATGGTAACAAATAGCAGCCCTCTTATGTAACTCTATCAGTGATTTTCAACCCAGGGCCCGCAGGCCACTTGCGGCCAATCAGCACACAGTTGCAGCCCATGTGACATCATGAGGGCCATACGGTTAGTATATATATTGTGTGGATGAGGCCCACATAATACATAGAGACTGCATATGCGTCCCAAAATGGTAAATAGATTATGAGATGTACCATTGCGAGATGTATAACTCAGCATGCATGTATAGAAATTCAATGTTTCCTTCACAAAGCCTTGTAGCCCCTTGGTCTGTAGATCCCATTGTGAAGTCTCTGCTTTTTCAGGTTCAGTGGAAAATGACTCTGCAAATAACTGGACCATTTTTTTGTTGATGTTGTTCCTTTGAAAGCCTCTGAACACTTAATCTAGCAAAAGAAGTTTCTTGATCCATTCAGCAAGAATAGTCACACTTTTCTATTTCTTCAGTATTTGTTCTGAGTCAGAAAATAGGAAAGGTCACAAGGTTACAGTCACAAGCAAAAACTTCTACCCCTAGCAGTTATAAGCAAAGATTTAAACTCTCCCTACCACCACTGGTATCTGAAAACAGATGTCTATCCTCCCCCTGAATATTTTTAAATACATAAAAATAATACACCTCTACCCCGATATAACGCTGTCCTTGGGACCCAAAAAATCTTATCGCGTTATAAGTGAAACCGCTTTATATTAAACTTGCTTTGATCCACCGGAGTGCGCAGCCCCACCCCCCTGGAGCGCTGCTTTACCACGTTATATCCGAATTCGTGTTATATCAGGTCACATTATATTGGGGTAGAGGTGTAATTTGGCAACTATCAAGAGTGAAGAAGTGATTTCAGATTTGTCAAGAGTGGAGATTTTACAGATCCTTGCAGCGAATAGTGAGCCTTGCAGAGCTCGTTATAAAATGAACCCTCAACAAACTTCTGAGGAGCAGACCATTCCAGAATTTAGATTTTTCACCATCCCTTGAAGCTCTAGCAACCAATTAGGGGTCTAGGTCTAAGGTACAGATAAGCCTAGATGTAAAGCCTGATTTTCCAGAAAGTCAGCTCTCAAAGCCAAGAGCTCATTGGTAATATAATTACAAAATATATTATATATGTCCACTAAGATCATTACAGTATGTGTATAATTCCCACTTATGGAAGCTTGATCAATAAATCTCCTAATCTTGAAAGGAAGAGGAAATCTGCAAGATAGTTTCTATTTCCTTAAATACTCTTTTGACTTTAGTAGAAGTAACACAGAGGTTTGATAAACTTGAAGAGAGAAGACAGGTATAAAAAACCCCAACACTTCACCAATATTTTCATATTCTTCTTTTGCTATTCTTCAAGGCCTTTATGTTTCGTATGGGCTTTGTCTGCTTCAGTCTGCAGTTAACTCCTAATCTTAAATTTATGAGATAAAACTGTTGCTATGTAAATTTTGATGATGTCTTAGTTCCACCAACATGCTTCTACTGACATATCAAATAGAAAATGGGCTGTGAAGTAGATGCCTACTTTAAAGCACAAATACTAATTCGTATTTACATAGCTTCAAAAGTGTGCCTGGTCCTTCACAAACAAATAGGAATGCCCTAAAAAGTTTATAATCCTACAAGATGAAGACTGTCTTCTGCATGCTGCTCAGCATCTTCAAATCCCATTGAAGTCAATGGGAGTTGAGAGCACAGAGTAACTCACAGAAGTAAGCTTCAAATAACAGACACTTTATAAATGTATATACTCGTTCATAAGCCGAATTTTTTTAGTAAAAAGGGGAAGCACCAGAAAAGGGGGTTGGCTTATGAACAGGTATAGGGAGGGAGAGGTGGGACACAGCCCCTCCCCCCAACAGAGGGAGCAAGGAGAGGCAGCACAGCCAGCAGAGCCAGAAGGGAAGAGGCAGGGCCAGAGTCTCTCCGCTTCTGGCCATGCTGCTCTCCCCCCAACTTCCGAAGCAGCTGCAGCCGTGCCACTTGGCCCCGCCCCCCAGAGCAGGCTGTGGCCACGCCGCCTGGCCCGCCGGAGCACACTGTGGCCATGCTGCCCGGCCCAGCCCGCTGGAACATACTGGGGCCGCCTTGCCCAGCCTGCCGGAGCAGCTCCAGCCAGGCCAGAGACATCCTCCCTTGGCCCTCCCCAGATAAGGTGGGAAGGGATGGGATGGGGAGAATGTGTGGGTCCCGTGCTAGGGGTGGGGTCATGTGGGGGGTGGTCACAGGGGTTACTCCCCTGACTTCCAGCTTCTCCCCCCCCCAAAAAATTTCTCCACTAGTTGCTATCCCGGCCCGTCAGCGTAAGCAGCTGGCGCGCCGGGACACTTTGTTTACTTAGGTTTACCTCCATGCCTACAGACGCTCGAGGTAAACAAACCATCTCGGCCCACCAGTGGCTTATTCTGATGGCCTAGGAGCCAAAGTTTGCTGACCCCTGAATTATAGGGTCGGCTTATGAACGGGTTATAAAAAATTTCCATTTTTACTTATCCATCTTGGGGGGGTCGGCTTATAAACGAACCGGCTTATGATCGAGTATATATATATATACACTGAAAACTATGTTAAAAGAACAATAAGGTTGCAAAGTCAAGCACACTGCAGTTAGGAAAAGCCAGAATTAAGATTAACCTTAATTCAACCCCATTTGTGCATATGGATTTTTGACACTGGCAGACTAGGTACCAGCTCATGCCAAGGCTCCTAGGTCTCAAATGAACACTAACAAATACATAGCTGGAGACCAGTCTGGCTCACCTGTGAGTTAGCATTGTTAAGAGGTATTAAAGTTATAAAAATACGTTTAGTGTTTAGACTTTATGAAACACTTGTAGGATGCTGCATGTATTGATCTTACTTTTAACATCTGTACCCTGTGTTATAAGGTGATATTGTCAGCATTGTAATCCTCTATAATTGTGTAAGTCATCAAACAGGAAAGAACCATTAATTAATGCAAAATGCTGACTTACTACAGAAAGTATTAGGTCTTGCCCACCAAGAAGTCCCACGGAAATCAAATGAGACATTGTGAAACATCAAAGAACAAACACTTTGTTAATTGCACTTCTTCCCCGCCCACAAACAGGGGGTGTGTGTGTGAGTGATTGTGAGAGAGAGAGAGAGAGAATTCATCCCATCAGCTTGACAAAACTGTATCTCTATGCTGCTTGGACTTCGGGAGGGCAAGATTTTTAAGCATAAGCAAGGGGGCCCCAGTTGCCTTTGCTGGCTTAGCCCTAAAGGACAGATAGAACTTGCATATTACAGCAGCTTCTATCACCTGTTGAAGTGTAAGAAAATAACTCATTTGTGTGTGTATGTTCACCTGCTTTAACCTTATAAATTTCCTTTTCTTAGTTAATACATCTTTAGATAGTTTATTATAGGATTGGCTACAGTGTTGTCTTTGGCATGAGATCTAAGGTGCAATTGACCTGGCGTAAGTGACTGGTACTTTGGGATTGGGAGTAACCTGAATATTGTTGTGATTTTTGGTGTAAGGGACCATCTATCACAAAAGCAAAGTTACGTGGGTGGCAAGATAGACCCGAGTAAACAAGGGGACTGTTGGTGACTCCATGTTAAGGCTGTTATAGTTCTCAAGGAGTTCACACTTGATACTTGGTTGGTGAAATCTTAGTATATAATTCACAAGCAGTTTGGGGTTTGTGCCCTGCTTCGTGACAGTCTGCCCTGAGGATGGCACTCATGATCTTGAGCCAGTGCAGGACAGCTTGACTGTATTATGATACAGTCTTTAATTAAATGATCTCATGCCCACCTTGAACATCCCCTTTCGTGTTCTCCAGGAGTTGAGGGCAGCCTTGCCTCCTGCTTCTCTTGCTTTTCTCGAGCAGGCCCTGCAGGGTGATGCTTCCCACCCACACCTCACCCCGGCCCTCCACAACTCTGCATCAGGCCCTGCCCTGTGAGCCTCCCTGGCAACCCACAACATGCCACCTGAGCCAGCTTCATAACATCCAGCCAGTCAGCCGCTGAACTGCATGCCAAGAACATCTGTATGCATTGGTGCTTCATACCATCTACCTTCTCATCCTTGTGACCTGCCCCAACACCAAGTGGTGGGATCTGTCACCATCTGCGGAGGGTGAGGAACCCTGGTGGGCCAGTCTGTACTTTATGCTGGTTCCATGGACCACCAGGGATATTAGTTGGTGGCTCCTCCATGGAGCTGTGAGCACAGGCACGTACCTGGCGCAGTTCATGAACTCCTCCAACACTTCTCCCTTTTGCAGTGAGGAGACCTTGGTGCGCCTTTTCTGGCTCCTCCAGGACCTTTTACTGAGATTCTGGATGCACTTCTTCCCCACCCCCTAATTCTTGCACCCCCCCATTCATAGCCACACAAAGTCACAGAACCCCCTCGTCAACCTCCTCCTGGTGCTGGCCAAGATGGCCATCCATCATATCTGGAGGAAGCTGGATGGGGATAGCTCTGCGACTGTAGGGCCTATTTCCAGTCCCTCATCTGATCGTGCCTTCTGGGCAGCGTCCAGTGACTCCTTAGCCACCTTTGAGGAGTCATGGGTGCTGCTGGGGGTTCTCTGCTCAATGTCCCCCTCTGCCTTCCTTATTTTTAACCTTTGACCTCATTCCCATTCCTGTTTTCTCTTTCAGTGTCCCGCATATTCAATTGAGGAACCGTGGGCTTAGTGGTTCCTCCCCCGAAGTTGAGGGGGTGGAAGCATGGCCAGTGCTACCATTAAGACAAACTAGGCGGTTGCCTAGGGCGCCAAGATTTGGGGGTGCCAAAAAGCAGTGCCCCCAATTTTTTTTTACAGCGTTCCTGGGCTGGGCTGCCGGCGGTGCGCTGACACGTGCGGCTCAGACTCCCTCTGTCAGCGCAGTGGCCGCTCCACTTCTCCCGCCTCCCAGGCTTGCGGCGCCAAACAGCTGTTTGGTGCCGCAAGCCTGGGAGGGGAGGAGAATTAGAGCGGGGGTGGCATGCTCGAGGGGGAGACGGAGCAGAGGTGAGCTGGGGTGGGGAGCTGCCGCATGGCTCCCCGGGCGGGGTGGGACTCAGGGCGAGGGGGGGAGCTGCCACGGGAGGGGCGCCTCAGGGCAGAGGAGGGGTGGGGAGCTGTCGCAGGGCTGGGGGGGGGGGGCGCAAGGTGGAAGTTTCACCTAGGGCGCGAAACTTCCTTGCACCGGCCCTGGGTGGAATTTAAGTTTTGGGTTAGCCTAGACTCTCCTGCGCCAGTCCTGCCAATAGTACACACCTTCCAAATTCTGTAACAAATGATACAGGGGTCCTACAGAAAACAGTTTCCTTAATTACACAATCCTGATTCATCCCCAGATCACCATCCATCCTGAGCATTGAATGACAGGAAAAAATAGTAGTGATCATGTAATTAAAGACTTTATCATAATGCAGGTGCACAGACAACCTGAATTCTGGCATTTCCTAACTTCTGAGTGCTTGACTTTGCAACCTTAATAATGTTCTTTTAATGTTGTGTGTTTTATGTGTAATTTTCTAGGTTTTTAATAAAGAAGACTGGAAAAAACAGAAATTCCATCATATGGCATCATATTGACACCCACATGGGTCATCCGCAGAGTTGACATCATTAAATCCACAGCACATACCCCTGCCACTTGAGCTAACAGAGTAATTTACAGAAGTTGCAGGTGTCACACACTGTGTGGACCAGTAGTTGAGGGGAATGAGACACATCCTTTAACAACTGGTTTCACAGATATTTGCTTGCAGCAGAGGAATGGTTGCATAGGTTAAATTCCAGGTTCTGGAAGTGAATGTGCTCTGTGAGTACAGACTCTTCTGTTCCTGTTCCCCAAAATCATGACCTCTTCTGTCCCATCTTTTCCAGCCTGTTTCTGTCCCAGTCCTGTCTTTTCCCACCCAGGGCTCAGCCCAGTAATGGCCTCTCTATCAGCTTCTCATCTCAGTCCCTATCTCTGCACCGAGCCAGTCCCAGTCTCCACCCCTCAGATGCCTCTTCCTAGTCCATGTCTCTTTGCCCAACCATTCCTAGTCTCCCTCTTGGGGCTTCTCATCTGAGTTCTAGTCTTCCCTCAACCTTGGCTTCCAGGCCAGGTCAACCTCCTCAGGTTCCTCATCCCAGTCTCTGCCTTTGTATCCTTGACCACCCTGCCCTCCCAGTCCCACTCTCCCTCCCAGTCTCCTTGCCCAATCATTCTCAGTCCATTCCCTCAATTCCTCATCCAATCTTAGCATCCTCTCCCCCTGCCCCAACTCCCAGTCCCAGTCTCTTTGCCTGGTCCATCCTAGTCTCTCTCTACCACCACAGCTCCTGGTCCCTGTGTCTCTCTCCCTGATCCTTCACCACTTCCTTGTCCCAGTCTTTCTCTCCACACACACCCAGGTCTTGTTCTTGTCCACACTGCATTCGAGTCAGGCAGCTGCCTGGATGACAGCTTGTGAAGCACTGAAAGCACAGGAAAGACAGGCTCCATGTTCTCAGTTCCCATGCTCCACAGAGGCTAGCAGCAACCTGGACTAACAATTGCAGGGAAAAACTTGCTTAAAGCCCCTGCAGCCCCAGATTGGAGCATACTGAGGGTAGATGGAATCTTTGGAGAATTCTACAAAACTCTAACCAGTCTCAGAGCATGTGAGAACTGAGATTTTTCAAAGGCTTATATTTGGGTGAATTTTCATGAGGATGGCAAAAGGCCCTTCCTTGATGCAAAGGCCACCACCCTGCCAAATTCAAGTATGTACCTCAATGCATGGAGTTCCTAGAGCTTTAAAAAAACCACAACCAATTTAACATGAGCAAAGCAATGTATTTCCCCCTAATCTTGTTCTGAGAAGCAGTTGGATCATTTGTGCTGAGCTTTCCAAAAATATTCAGCCTGAGGCAAACACCTGGCACGGAAAATTTCAGTCCAAACATCTTATGTGTAGCAAAAATATAAGCAACTGACAATAGGGTCTTATCATGGGAAGTGTCAGGCAGTCTTCAATATAGGTGCTATCTGTGCCATTCATAAGGAAGTGAAATACATTGAAATTTTATATACATCTTGTTAGATATATACACACACACAAGCTATTTTTTTATACTTATTTGAGGAAAGGACTAGGGTTTGTAGGCTTCATACAATAGTTTGACATTTAGTAAAGAATTTAGAAAATCATAAATACATGTAAAGGGCAAGTGGATCTATGTTTAATGGCCAAATTCTGCCATTGGGTACACACAGATGGGGGATCCCATTAAAGTCAGCATTAAGTCTCTGCACATCTGATTTTTCTCCAAGTTGGAGCCATTTATGGACACCTGAGGGCAGAATTTGGTCCAAAGCCTAATACCTTTGAAAGTTTTTTTTTTATCCCCAATATGAAACTCTCTCTTTAACATGCTAGTCACATTTCACCATGGTTTTAAATTAACTAGTCCTCCTCCTATTATAGTGTAGCATAGTTGTTTTCCTATATTTTTAAAAAGAGTTTTCAGAACTCCCAGGTGTTGTAGATGAACCTGGAAAGCACAGTCTCAAAAGGATACAGAAATACATGCTGTAAAATGTATGAATGTAAGATTATCCTTTTTGCTTTATTGTATGTCTAGGATTTGAATTGATTTTTTTTCTAGTACCCAAACAAAAACTAAGGGAGAAGCCAGAAAAGTCGATAATATACAGACAGCTCAAAAATATATTATTTACCAGTTTCACTGAAGCATGTTGTTAGCTAGTTATGACGGCAAGCTCTAACCAAACAGAAGTATATTAGCTAGGTTAATTATGAATTATAGCTAATTTTATATAATAGCTTAAAGAATCCTTTAGGATCATAAAGCACCTTGCTAAACAAATAGAAATAAATACTGATTTTTGTGAAGTTCTTTAGGGACACCCAAAACTTTTGTAAATAGAGATAGCATACAATAGAGTCTATAGACTAATATCAGGGCTGGGTGCATGGAGGTGTTTTGGATTAAACAGAATTTCACAAAATTGGAGTTTGTAATATTGATGTATAAAAACCCCACCTCTGTGATGGAGCAGGTGTTTAACAGAACACAGCAGTACTGCACAGCAGTCACCAAAACTGTTAAGAAAAATACAATGTCAAACTGAAAATTCAGGAAGTCTTTAAAGTAGGCAATGTAATTACCCACACAGGCCTTTTTGCCAATACAGAGGAGCTGTCACTTCTACTTGTGCAAAAAGTGGCTTGAATCTTTAAAGATCACAGTTCAGATACACCCAGATTTTCAAAAGTACATAGGCACCTAAGTCTGGGGTTTAGGTGCCTAAGTCCCAGCTTTAGGATCCACAGAACTCCTGCCAAACGCTGTAGGTGCCTAACTCTCAGGGTACGTCTTCACTACCCGCCGTATCGGCGGGTAGCAATCGATTTATCCGGGATCGATATATCGCGTCTCGTTAAGAGGCGATATATCAATCCCCGAACGCGCTCACCGTCGACTCCGGAACTCCACCGGAGCGAGCGGCAGTAGCGCAGTCGACGGAGGAGCCGCGGCCATCGATCCCACGCCATGTGGACTCCAGGTAATTCGATCTTAGATACTTCGACATAGCGTAGCTGAAGTTGCATATCTTAGATCGATCCCCCCTCCCCCCCCCCCAGTGTAGACCAGCCCTCAGAGTAAAAGCTCCTTGTGTTTTTGCCTATGGACTTGTGTTCTGGTGCCTCACTCTAGGCATCCAGACACAATCCACAAACACATCCAGCGCAATCCACAAACAGGGGAAAGATAGGCATTTGCCTGCCTATCTTGCTTCCAGGGCCCAATCCAGCTGGCATGCTCAAAGGTTGTCAACAAGCTCACATTCAAAATCCAGCATGCGTAGGAGGTGAGGCCCACCTTATAGCTTTTAAAACCACTGATTAGAGCACTCACTGGGTTGCAAACCCAGGTTCAATTCCCTCTCTGCCTGATGGGAATTTGAACAGGGGTCTCCCACCTCTCAAGAGCATGCACCAACAACTGAGCCACGTTGTAGGTGGGGGAGTCCCTCAATCTCTCCTACTGAAGTGATTCCACTTTGGATTAAATACTTAAAGTCATTGGGCCAGAAAGAAAGAGTGTGTGAGTGAGAATGATTCTGAACTTTGTGGTTAGGGCACCCATTGGGAAATTGGGAGACCCAGGGTCCAATTTCCCTCCTACAATTGCTATTTAATTATTTATCCACAGTGGAACAGCTTCAACAGGAGAGACTGAAGGAATGCTATATCAGAAAATCCCATAGTGCCATGGTTAACACACTCTCCCGAGAGAGATGTCTATTTAAATTCTTGCTCCTCCACAAGCAAAGGGTCTGTCACAGAGTAGCTGGTCCCTGTGGATACACAAACCCATAACCCCTGGACCACAGCAGGTGAGTCCAATCCAGCCAATTAAATAGGACTGGGCTACACCTGGGCCTAGAAAGGGCTGTGAGTGGGCAGCTAGAGGAGGAATTGATTGTGTGCTGGGGAGGGAAAGCCCCATGGCAGTAGAGCTAACTTATGCGGTCGGTCACAAGGGGGGCAAGGTTCTTGAGATGGCCCTGAGGCTGCTGCCCCATAGAAGGAGCAGAACTGGAAGCCTGCTAGAAGCTCCTGAGAGGGATAGAGCTAGAGCCTGAAAGTAAGGACTGAATTAAGACTTTTTGTGTGTGTGTTTACTTGTTTTTTATAAAGATAATATTTCTCCTTGAAAGAAACTGGGTTTGTCAGTGCATACTTTGGAGGTGGCGAGAAGTGCAGGTGGGAATTGAACCTGGGTCTCCCACATCATAGGTGAGTTCTCTAACTCCTGAGCTAAAAGTTACATGTATGGCACCACTTCTTCTTTGGCTATTCTGTGTGATGTGAGCCAAAAACTGACTTAGGCATCTTAGCACTAGTTCCAGGAGAGGCTTTCTGGTTGTGGATTGCTAAGCAGAGCTAGGCTCCTCCCTGTAGCTGGCACTTAAGTGCCTAACTCTATGAGGGGGATGGGGCTTAGGCCACACCCCTTTTGTCAGCAGCTCCCATTGACTAGCTCAGGTGGGGAGCCATGTTGCATGCTGGCTTTTGTGGATTACATTCTTAGGCATCTATTTCTTTCCAAGCTTTGTATAGGAAGCTTAGGCGCCTAACTCAGACTTTGTAGATCATGTTGTGCCTGTGATTTTCTAGGTGCCTAAAAAGTTAGGTGTTACAATATTCAGTGTGTCAATGCCTAAGTCACTTTGTGGTTCTGGGCCATAATGACTTCAATTTCACCCCAGATGCCATTATTCAAGTTACAGTGTGCCTGCCTTCTCACCATGGTGGGGCATTCGTTCCTTACTGTTTCAGAGGCAACAGTAGTAACTGCTTAGTCACCAGCACCATTTCCTGACTCTTCTATCAAATATAGCTCAACCCTTCTTAGCTTGAAAGAGCCAATGTTTCATAAGCCAAGATAGCTTTGTTGCAGATATTATCAAAATACGTGGTTTTAAATATAGTTCCTTTAAACAAATAAATGCTATAGGCATGTAGTATTTGTGTGTGGGGTGCAAGATTTTTAGGTGAAATAGTTAGAAATGAGTAACCAATACAAATCTTTATAAAACGGGATGTTCCAATATGAAGATATTCAGAGGAAAACTTAAAATTCCACATTTTATTTTCTTAAAACAATCCAAGGCTACCAAATACAAGCTGTTTTTTGTTTGTTTTTTGTTTTACTAGATGGCAGATAAAGAATCCGAATAGCCAGTGACATCACAATCTTGCATTACCAAGTAACAATGTGATGCCATACAGAACAAATGTGCTTCTGTAACGCTGACAGACCCTGGTCATCAGTGGGCAGGATTGAACCGGGGACCTCTGGAGCTTAGTGCATGAGCCTCTATACTAGGGGTAGGCAACCTATGGCACGCGTGCCAAAGGTGGCACGTGAGCTGATTTTCAGTGGCACTCACACTGCCCGGAGCCTAGCCACCAGTCTGGGGGGCTCTGCATTTTAATTTAATTTTAAATGAAGCTTCTTAAACATTTTAAAAACCTTATTTACTTTACATACAACAATAATTTAGTTATATATTATAGACTTATAGAAAGAGACCTTCTAAAAACATTCAAATGTATTACTGGCACGCGAAACCTTAAATTAGAGTGAATAAATGAAGACTCAGCACACCACTTCTGAAAGGTTGCCGACCCCTGCTCTATAGCATGAGCTAAAAGCTAACTGTCTGTTAGCTAAGGCTGTAGAGCAGACTCATTTAACTCTCTCTAAGTGGTCTCGGTGCCACTAGATGGGACAGAATACCACACCCGAGAGGTGTGTGGGTTACACTTCCACCAGTAAACAAGGATACCAGAGTACAGGAGGAAAGTCAGCTAACTTGAAGCCTCTTCAAGTGCAGAAATACTTATGACTTATTGAAGGTCTTATGATAAAGAAAGCAGCCAAGTGAAATTTGCTAGTGTCCATTTGAAAATGGTGATGTATTTCTATAAACTACAAGCTCTTCCTTACTTTATTACTAATGGCTGTTTTTTCTCCGGAAAGATCAATAGATAACAAGGTAACTTTCTCACAATGATGATTTGCACCTATTACCCCATCCCAGCTGTCTATCCTTCAACCAAATGTCCCACCTTTAACCAACTAATGCTCTCCCTGGACCTTGATCTGTACACTATTGTGTTACATTTGCAACTGGAGGCCACAACTGAGACTGGGGCCCCATTGTGCTGGCTGTTGTACTAACACATAGTAAAAGATAGTCCCCATATGCCTAGACCTTAAATTCAAAAAGAGAAAACAGATGGGGGGGGGGGAAGAGAGAGACTGGCTGTGATATTAGCCCCCTTTTACAGAAGGGGAACTGAGGCATAATGAGAATAAGTGACTTGCCCAAGTTCACATGAGAAATCTGTGGTAGTGTCAGGAATGTGTCTCTGGGCAGCCTATGAGCACAGCGGAGCCACCTAACTGACCAGTTGGTCTGATTGTCTGAGGAAATCAGCGAGCCTCCTTTTAAACCCAACAATAAAAACTGATCTCTGGCTGCTCAACTCACACACCTACAGCTGTGATCTCTCCTGTGTCTTCCTTGTTCATAGCTTTTCTCCAACCTGATGCCAGCTCTGACCTTCAAGTCTGTTCCTGTACTATGGCTCCAGTTCCAGCCACTAGGCATGACTGCACATGTGCAGTCAGTGAGAGTAGCCTAAGGAGGACTCTCTACTCTATGCACTTTGGCCCATTGGAACACACTTACAAACTGGGGCATTAACCAGCTAACAAGGGGATTCAGCTTGTCAGCTGGGGGCTGTTAAATGGAAAACAGAAAGGGAGAGGTGGAAGGCTGGAGGGAAGGGCAAAGAAGCTCAGGATATAAGACAGGTAAGACCCCTCTCCTTCATCACTCTGTGCCGAGGAGGTACATTACAGCTGGGGAAAGCCTTAGGGTGATGGGACATGAAGCCTGCATAAGATACTGTAAATATAGTACGTTGAGGTGAATTTACATGTCTGTGAGGACTGCTTGCAAAGAGAAATCCAGGGTGAGAGCCTACCCTGTGACATGTGGGGTCTCAACTGGATTTCCCATTCCAATGTAGGCAAATGACCAGAGAGGGGGGCTGCTGAGATGATGTGGTGGACTGAACAATATGGAAGAACTCCTGTGCTGGGTGGTTGAGCAGAAAAAGGAGTTACAGAAAAGCCCTCCAGGAGATATGACAGACTCTGCACACACACAGCCAATCCTTGTTATCCTGGCAAAAAGAACAACAATGCCTACAGCAATTTATTGCAGGCCAGGTCCAGCAACTGCCCTTGGGACTCATCCGCTTCTCATTGATAAGGAGTCATAACTGAGTGGTGCTGGGCAAAATGGGCATGACAGATGACCCTGATGCTCTTTTGTTGATGTTTGAGAGGACCGTTTTCAAGAGCCCAGTGGAAAAAAGAGGTTATGGACCCTCTGATTTCCCCCCTTCGTCTCAGGAGAAGCTTAAGCTGCTTGTATGGCACTAAGCGACGAACAAGCCATGGATTATGATACCATAGTGACAGCCATTTTAGATCAGATGTCTGTCACAGAACAATAGGAAAAAATTTCAAGCAGCAAGGTGGTTGGAGGGGCATGACTTAGGGCCTTTGCACAAAAGTTATCTCACTGAGTCACTAGGTGGCTGAGCTCAGATGACCAAAGAGTTGCAGGAGATCATGGACTCCATTATTTTGGAACAGCTGTTGGAGAGTCTCCCAAGGTTATTAGGGTTTTGGTGCTGTTTTAGTTTGTCAGTAAGACACAGAAATCCCTGAGGCTTTTCAATAACAGATCTTTATTTCATATGAGACATTACAAACAGGGCTGCAGCACTAACTGCTTCCTTGTCACTGTGACCTGCCTGTGACCTGGTGCTGACTGTTCTACATCCTGTTGTTCAAGATATTGCACAGCTCAGGCCCTTGAAGGTTCTAGCTGCAGCTCCCTCTTGTGGGTGAGAAGCTGTTGCTCATAACATCCCCTTTATTATGTTTGTTTAAGATCATATACCTGAGTAACAAAATGTGGTTCTGTAATGTCACAACACAGTACTAGAACAGTACTTAACAATTTATGTAGTAACAGTTGATGTAGTTTGAGAGGGTCAATGATTTACTGTTCACTAAGTCTTTGCATCTGAATGATGGTTTGATGTCCATTCATGTGCAAGTACTCTTTCATGGTGCCAGAAAAGGCTACTGTTTAGCTTGTTATTGGTCCTGGTTTTGCTTGTCCTTTCCCATTGTTGGGTGGCGTGTTCAATTGGTTCCATGTCTGTCATATGTGTTAAGGAGTGAATTCATTGCATTCCATTGATCTTTATTCAGAGGGATCTTGCAGTTCCTCACCCTGCATTGGGTTTCCATTGGCTGAAAGATATTGTATTTGAATGGATTAATTTATGGTGCTGGAGATATGTAGGTCCATCAACCACAACAATATTGGAGAGGAGGTTTATCTGCTCCATCATGTTGCCCCTTTCCATGTGTAGGATTTGTCTTGAAGAAATAATCACACTTTACCGGCTATCCAGGTTGTGTATCTGGGTGTCTCTGGACTGTCTGCCATAGTTGGTTGTAGCTTTGTTGCACTTCTCTAATTGATCTGTGATTCCTTCAACTACTTCAGGTTTTAATAGCACATTGGCTGTACCCATGTGTGTGTCTGAACATTAGGCTGCACAGGGCTGCTGGTCAGGCCTTCAGTGGTAGTGGTGGTGGTGGGGCGGGGGAGGTATTTCTTCACAGTAGGATGGCTTGCCATGTGTTTTTTCTTCTTTAAAGTTTTATTTAAGAGAATTTTTGTGGGTTTTTTTTTTTTTTTTTTAAATGGCTGATTTAGCTTTGCCATTGGGTTGACTTTTGTAGGTGGGGGCTGTGATATGGTTAAATTCCAAGTCTTTGACAAAGTGTGCAAATTCTATTATCTGAGATGACACAATCTGGTATGCCATGCCTACTTATGTGTCCCATTGCTTTGTCTATTATTACTGCTGCATGACCTGTCAACTAGTTCATCAGTGTGGGTGCTTAGGACATCTGAAAAGGGATTGCCCTTATATGGACTGTAATCTTGCTGAGCTCTGTGGGAGGACAGAAACCTTTGGGAAGCAGTTAAAGTAAACACGCCTGGTCTCTGAAGGTTGGGTGGAAACAAGAGATGGGCCTTGTTGACTCTACCATCGGCTGTCATTGGTTAAGACTAGGTGAAGCCCTACTACATGGTTGTGGGGCAAGACTGAGTTGTGTGGCAAGACTGAGGCCCAGGTGCTTCTAGAAATTTGGGGAACACTTGGTGGAAGTGGGTTGAGATGGTCAGGTCATTGCCCCAACCTGTATTAACTGATGGATTGGAGCCTTTTTCCTTTGAGGATACTGAGAAATGCCCACAGAACCAAACCTCTGGAGAAGGAAGAACCAGAGCAGATGAAGCCACAAGGAAAAAGGCCAAGAAGTCAAAGGGGGGTTAGAAAAGGGAGAAATAGAATAGACTAGACAAGAGACAAAAAACCCAAAGGTACAGGGAAATGGAAAAGGGGGCAGAAGTAGAATAAGCTTTGACAGAGGAGGAAGGCGAAGGAGGTATGTAAAAAGGTTGAGAGAGCCAGAGCAAGGATAACAGTGTACTGAAATCCAAGGTAACCTGAGTGAGATAGTATAGGGTTACCATTCGTCTGGATTCTGCTGGACATGTCCGGCTTTTTTGAGTTAAAAATAGCGTCCGGGGGGAATCTGTAAATGTCCGGATTTCCCCCCCATGCAGAGTGCGCGCGGCTGACAGGGCAGCCGGCCAGATCGTGCCACTCGCACGGGGCTCTGGCAGCCAGAGCCCCTCCTCCACTTCCCCCTCCTCTCCTCTGCAACTTGAGACCACTCCCCTCCGCTCTCTCCCTCCCTCCCTCCCCCTCCCTGCATTCGCAGATTGCCGGCCGGCCGTTCGCCTCGGGCCTCCGGCAGTCTGGAGCTCCTCCCCCTGCTCCCCCCTCCCCTGCTGCCGAGCGCGCTGCTCTGCAGCACTCTGTTCTGAGCGGCACAGTAAGGGGGCCAGGGGGTCGGATAAGTTGCAGGGAGGTTCTGGAGGGGGCAGTCAAGAGACAGGGAGCAGGGTTGGATGGGTCGGGAGTTCGGGGGGGGCTGTCTGGGGGTTGGGGGTGTAAGGTTTTGGGCAGTCAGGGTACAGGTAGGGGGTAGGGTCCTGGGGGGCAGTTAGGGTGGGGGGATCTCAGGAGGGGGCAGTTAGGGGACAAGGAACAGGGAGGCTTAGGTAGGGGTTGGGGTTCTGGAGGGCAGTTAGGAGCAGGGGTCCCAGGAGGGGGCAGTCAGGGGACAAGG
>NW_020664393.1:1304154-1413165 GCF_002925995.2 Terrapene triunguis
AGAGGGGTTTAGATGGGTCGGGAGTTCTGGGGGGGGCTGTCAGGGGGTGGGGAGTGGTTGGATGGGACGTGGGAGTCCCTGGTGTCTGTCTGGGGGTGTGGGTTTGGATAAGGGTTGGGGCAGTCAGGGGACAGGTAGGGGGTAGGGTCCTAGGGGGCCAGTTAGGATGGGGGGAGGGTCTCTGGAGGGGGCAGTCAGGGGACAAGGAGCAGGGAGGCTCTTAATGGCTCTCCATGCGTCTCTGGACCCTCTCAGCTGTCGGGCTTGGACGGAAACATTGCCTGAGGGTAGTGAGAGAATGGGTTATCGGTGAGGTGGGGGTGGGCGTGAGCCCGGTCAATAGGGGCAACCCCTACCAAGATCTGAGCCTTTTCTCACACGCCCGTTAGAGCTCGATATTATGCTGTTTGGGACCCCTCTTTGAGGAAAGCCTCTGGATTGCAAGTCCAACCGCTACCTCCTCGTGGTGAGAGCCGGTAACTGGCTTGGATAGCCAGGCGGATTGCGGAGGACGAACCCACATCCCACATTCAGTGGGGTGTGGGACGGGGTTGGGCAGCCCCATATGGTGTCACATGGATGCCCCCCTGGTAAGGGTAGCCTCCCCCAGGTACGGGTTGACTCCCCCTGGTAAGGGTTAGATTCCCCCTGGTAAGGGTAGTCTCCCCCAGGCACGGGTTAGTTTCCCCCTGGAAAGGGTAAGTTTCCCCCAGGTACGGGTTAGTTTCCCCCTGGAAAGGGTTAGTTTCCCCCTGAGAAGGGTAAATCTTTTAGCTATGGAAAAAAGTAATTTATATTTTTATACCGGATTGGCGCTGGACCGGGTTAATAACGCCCCCGCTGTTGGCTTTGATGCCCCGGCTGACAGTGTTAAATATATTAGGGGTGTGATCAGGGTCGCTGGACCAATGGATAAAATGGTGTGGACTATAATGAAGTCTCATGAGCATGAGAGTGAGAATCAAGTCCTCCCAGTGGAGCATGGAGAGGAGGTAGAGGAGAATGTTTGTGATGATCATGGTGAGGAGATTTTATCTATCTTACCGATGGTTTTTACAAGGGACACTTTTAATGATTTAACTATGGAAAGTTTCAATCCAGATTTTAAGTATTTAAGTACATTTGATGATCCATATGTTAGCGAATCGGGATATCTTAATGCTCATTTAGTTAATGGGTCTAGTTTATTAAATAGTTTTAGACCAAGTACTGATTTTAATAGGGATCGTAATAAGGATCTTAACAGTACTGGTAGTAATATAAATATATTAGAAAGTAGTTCGTGGAAGGATGGGGTTTTTTATTTAGAGTATCCCGTTGATAGTTTTAATTGTCCAATATGTCCCCAGATATTACCAACATTTGGTAAATGGGCCAAACACATTAATGTGGTTCATAAAAGTAAAGCCATACGAGATGTATGTAGTAAATGTGGAAAATCTTCTCAATATCATAATATAGCTTGCCACTACCCCAAGTGCATACCCAAGAAGGCGGATACCCCAATGAAGAGCCATACGTGCTCGGTCTGTGGGCTTGGTTTTCATACTAGATCTGGATTGAGCCAACACTGTAGACATAGACACCCTGCTGTGAGGAATGAGCAAAGAAAAGAAGATATGGCTGCTAAAAGTAAGATCAAAGAGGGATCGACTAGATCTCGTATATGGACCAAAGATGAGGTTGCGCAGCTTATACAGTTGGAAAGGAAATATATTGGGAAAAGGAATATAAATAAATGTATTGAGAGCGAGATGAGGACCAAAACGAATAAACAAATATCAGATAAAAGACGAGAATTAGCAAAGAAGAAGTTAGTGGTAACAGGAGATAGGGAGGAAGTGACTGAGGTAGAGGACATTAGAGTAAATATATTAGAAATTCCGCCCCCAAGAGAGAGGATTTTCCCACTAAAAGGACACCCAGAAGTGGATTTAGTGGAGAAAATATGTAAACGGGGAAAACAAAGTAGGGAGGGAAGAGAAATAATAAATAGTTTAGGGGAAATTGAAGGATTATTAAAGGAGGATTTAACAAAAGCTCTCGGTTGGGCAATGTTGGAAAAATTATGTTATTCATTAGTAGAGGGAAAGGACCCTAGAAATGAAAGTCAAATAGAGTTGAGGAATAAAGGAAAAGGGAAGATGAGAAAGGAGGGGAGAAGGAAGCAATTTAATGCAATTAGGAGATATGCTACAAAGAAAGCTAAGTATAAATTCTATCAACAATTATTTGATAAGGATAGAAGAAGATTGACTCGCATTATAATGGGAGAGCCAGATAAGGCTAAGTGTGCTATCCCTATGAAAGAAATTGAGGAATACTATGTCAATATTTTGGGAACAATTGGACATGGTAATATGATAGGGTGGCCATCATCCACAGAGAATGCGGATAATGATATATTAATGAGTCCGATCTCTGTGGATGAGATTAGAATAGCTTTAAGAGAAATAAGAAAAGATAGTGCTCCTGGCCCAGATAAAGTAAAAGTGAGCAATTTGTGGGATATTTTTAATTTAGACTCCTTAATACTTACAAAAATTTTTAATATATGGTTTCTAAATAGACAGGTACCAGATGAATTTAAGAAAAATAGAACGATTTTAATACCAAAGACACAAGATGAGGAGGAAATGAAGAAGTTAACATCTTGGAGACCATTGACAATTGGGACAGTTTGGATTAGAATCTATACCAAAATATTAGCAAAAAGACTGGTGGAAACAGTTAAGATATGTAGTAGACAAAAAGGGTTTATATCCGCCCCTGGGTGTGAGGAAAATATTGCTATATTAGATAATTTGATTAAAGGGGCTAAACGAAATGGGAATGAAATTGCAATAGTGTTCGTAGATCTGGCTAAAGCATTTGATTCTGTGGGACACGGACATATAATAGCCGGGTTGAGAAGATTTGGTATAGATGAACATTTTATAGATATTATTAGGGACCTTTATGATAATTGCACAACTAGGGTATGGGTGGGTGATGAAGCTACTGAGTCTATTTTAATTAGGAGGGGGGTCAAGCAGGGTGACCCGTTGTCCCCAATTTTGTTTAATATTGCTATGGATCCCCTTTTAACTAGATTAGAAGTAGAAGGAAGTGGTTTTTATGTTAAGGGTAATGGTGTCACGTCATTGGCTTTTGCCGATGATGTGGCAATTTTAAGTAGCTCATATAAAGGAATGATTAAAAATTTGGGTATCTTAGAGGAGTTTTGTAAAAATACTAATCTCTCTGTTAATGTGAAGAAAACGAAAGGCTTTCATATTTTAACTAAACATAAAACCTATGTAGTTAATCCTAAGGATAATTGGCAGATAGGGTCAGAGGAGATTGAATATGTTCAACCAGGGGATTTTGAAAAATATTTAGGGGCTAGAATAGATCCCTGGATAGGTGTAGAGGGACCGGTACTTAAAGAAAAATTGAAAGATTGGAGTGAGAATTTAATTAAGGCCCCATTAAAACCGGCCCAAAAAATATTAATTTTACAGACATATATCTTACCGAAGCTATTTTATAATCTTCTTTTAATAGAACCCCCTTTTAATCTTTTAGACGATCTTGATGTGTTAGTTAGAAAAATAGTTAAAGAGATTTTACATTTACCTCAGTGTACCACAGATGGGATATTTTATTCTAGAGGTAGGGATGGTGGTTTAGCTCTCACTAAGTTTAGTGTGCAAATCCCAAATATGTTAATTCGTAAATGGAGGAGACATATTGTCTCGAGAGATGATTGGATGGACCTATCTTATCTATATGCAGGAGAAAATCTTGTGGATAAAATATTGTCATTTAGTGCAGTAACATCTCATCCCAAGAAATGGAGGGAAGAGGAATTTTTAAGATGGTCGGAACTGAGATGTCAGGGAATAGGGATAAAATATTTTAAAAATGATTTAATTAGTAATTCGATTTTTAGAAACTCTAGTAAAGTTAAATCGTCAGCGTATATCGCAGCATTGCAGCTTAGGGCAAATATTTATCCTACTAGGGAGACATTAGCAAGAGGAAGAGGAGGTGTGAATGCTCTTTGTAGATGGTGCGGTAAAGTGCGGGAGACTGTTCCCCATATCTCAGGACAATGTTATAAGACTAAGAATGCTAGGATAAAAAGGCATAATAGAGTAGTGTCTGCAGTTGTAGATAAGGTTGGTAAATTAGGGTGGAAGGCAATGATAGAGCCCCATTTGAGAAATAGTAAGGGTGAGTTAAGAAAGCCGGATATTATATTTATAAAAGGAGATACAGCAGTGGTGGTTGATGTTACAGTGCGATGGGAGGATAATGCCGGAAGTTTGGAACAAGCCCACAGTGAGAAGGTGGCTTATTATCTTGAGTTAGAGGAAGAAATTAAAAACTTAACGGGAGGTAAAAATATTCCCTTCTTTGGTTTTGTGCTTGGGGCGCGTGGCAAGTGGAGTGAAGGTAATAATGATTTGTTACAATTATTGGGAATGGACAGAAGTAAAAATTTTAAGGAGAGTATATGTAGACTTGTTTTATATTCCACTATTGGTATGATGGCTATATTCAGTGACAGGTAAAGATCCCGGAGTTTCCATTCCGTGTATCTTGCCAAAACTAAATTTTAGCTATTTTGGTTTCCATGCTCTAAATTTTCAAATTTTTAATATTGTTTTGAACATTAATTTATTTAGTGTTATTTAATAGTTGTCCTTTAATAGAATGGTTTTAATTATATAATAAATACTTATTAATGGATGAAATTCCAATTTAAATTATTAGTTTATTTTTTTTTTTTAACTACTGGATGTGGATGCGGACTGGCCGCGTATAATAACCAGGAAAGGGCAGGTAGTCACGCCTGTACATAAATAGGGGGTGGAGTCCTGGGGGGCAGTTAGGGGCAGGGGTCCCAGGAGGGAGCAGTCAGGGGAGAAGGAGTGGGGGGGAGGGTTGGGGGTTCTGAGGAGGGCGGGAAGTGGGAGGGAGTGGAAGGAGCAGGGGCGGGGCTAGGGCAGGACAGGGGCGTGGCTAGGGCGGGGCTCCTCCCGTCCTCTTTTTTTGATTGTTGAAATATGGTAACCCTAAGATAGTAGAAAGGGAGACTAAAGGAATGGAAGAAGTCCAATGATGTAAAAGGTTGCCCTGGTGTGAAGACAGGTGGGCAGAAACAAATGTGGGAGTTATCCCCTCCCCCATTTCCCACCAAATGGTGCATTCTGATGAAGGCTCCTACAGGGATTTTAGAGAGCCAATTTAAAGACACCTTGCTAGTGGGAGGGGATGGCAGTCCCCAGAGGAAAGACACAGTGCAAGGCAGGAGAGAAAAGGTCCTGGAAGGAAGCAAAACAAGAGAAAAGGGGAGGAGGTGTGTGATAGTGGGAGTAAGTCTTTGTAAGCAACCTGCCCTCATTGGTCAAACTGGGAGATAAGACTAGGTAGTTAATCAATTAACACATGGATTCAGCTTGTCAGCTGGGGACTGTTAAATGGGAGAGAGGAAGGGCAAAGAGGCTTAGGATCTCAGAGGTGAGACCTTTTCTCCTTGGGGAAAGCCATATGGTGAGGGGACATGAAGCTTGCATAAGACTTTGTAAATAAAGTACACTGTAAACATACATAAGAGTGCGAGAGTACTGCTTGCAAAGAGAAATCCAGGGTGAGGGAGTCTCCCCTGTGGCATGTCCTGGTTTGACCAGTAGAGAGCCATAACTGAATTCAGTTCTTCTGAATCCCAATCCAGCATGTAAATGGACTATAAAATCTCCCAAGCAAGCACCACCATCTCTTTTATGCAATGTCTAGCACAAATAGGCTCTGGACTCAAGGTGCTACTTTAGTACAAATAATAAACAATAACAGTGCCTGAGCCATGTGACCATCTTAATCTTTGTAGAAGCTTTGTGGCTTTCTTAGGCCTGGTCTACACTAGGCTTTTATGTCGAATTTAGCGCCGTTATATCGAATTAACCCTGCACCCGTCCACACCAGGAAGCCATTTAGTTCGACATAGAGCTCTCTTTAAATCGATTTCTGTAATCCTCCCCAACGAGAGGAGTAGCGCTAAATTCGACATGGCCATGTCGAATTAGGCTAGGTGTGGATGGAAATCGACGCTAATAGCTCCGGGAGCTATCCCACAGTGCACCACTCTGTTGACGCTCTGGACAGCAGTCCGAGCTCGGATGCTCTGACCAGCCACTCCCCCGGGAAAATTTGAATTCCTTTTCCTGTCTGGGCAGTTTGAAGCGCAGTTTCTGTTTGGACACCGTGGTGAGCTCAGCAGCAGTGGCAACGATGCAGAGCTCTCCAGCAGAGATGGCCGTGCAATCCAATAGAAAGAGGGCCCCAGCATGGACGGATCGGGAAGTCTTGGATCTCATCGCAGTGTGGGGCGATGAGTCCGTGCTTTCGGAGCTGCGCTCCAAAAGACGGAATGCAAAGATCTATGAGAAGATCTCTAAAGCCATGGCAGAGAGAGGCTACAGCCGGGATGCAACGCAGTGCCGCGTGAAAATCAAGGAGCTGAGACAAGGCTACCAGAAGACCAAAGAGGCAAACGGACGCTCTGGATCCCAGCCCCACACATCCCGTTTCTACGAGGCACTGCATTCCATCCTAGGTGCGGCCGCCACCACCACCCCACCCCTGACCGTGGACTCTGAGGATGGGATATTGTCCGCGGCCGGTTCCTCAGCGGACGGGGAAGAGGAGGAAGGAGATGAGGAGGACGAGGCAGTAGACAGCGCTTACAACGCTGATTTGCCCGACAGCCAGGAGCTCTTCATCACCCTGACAGAGATCCCCTACCAACCCTCCTCAGCCGTTACCCCCGAGACAGATTCAGGGGACGGATCAAGCAGTAAGTGTTTTAAATATCTAAACATTTATTTACAACATAACTGGCGTATTTAAAATATTAACATTAGCTAAAGTGCTTTAAAACATGTAAACATTTATTTGCAACAAAACAGGAAGATTGAAAATATGAACAGTGGGTAAAGTGCTTCAAAACATGTAAACAGTAAAGTCAAACAAAAGGGGAATCAGTGCAAAGTGTATCATGATTTGTCTTTTTTTGGGCGCCTCAATATATAGTCCGAACCATTTTCAAAAAATTGCACAATGTCCGCTTCATGATTATAGTGCCCAAAACCCTGCAGTCATTTGTCCCTCCAAGGGCACCTAAGCCAGGAACTGGTCAATGTAACCGGGGATAGAGGCGAGATCCTCCGGGGAGAACTCCTCATACACCTCCTGCAGGTGTTTTTCCAGCCTCATCAGCAGGTTCCTGGGCAGGGAGAGCTTATTAGGCCCCCCGTGGTAGGACACGTTTCCCTGCCACAACGCCAGCAGGTACTCCGGGATCATGGCCTTGCACAGCAGTGCAGCAAATGGCCCTGGTTTCTGCAGGCTGTCCCGGAGCATCTTCTCCTTCTGGCTCTCGGAGACCTTCAGGAGGGTGATGTCTGGCATGACTCCCTGCTGTGAATTAGGTAGGGGAAAGTTAGTATTGGGACTGCTTGCCCGTCCCTTTATAGAACTGCAACCGCCGGTTTACAGCCACGCGGTTTACAGCTGCGAGGGGGTGGGACAGGGCCAGAGTTCATGCTTGCAGGATTGCTGCCAGCAGAGACTCGCATTGCTTTCTATGTGAAAGGAGGCCAGTGCCACTCTTAAAGTTTTAAGCGGCCACAAGTCTACGGCTTACCATGTTTGCCAGCTAGACAAAGTCCGGTGTCCAGCCCTGCTCCTCAGCTCGCCACAGCAAGACCGCAGGCACTGTAGGCGAGGGCCGAAAATTCGACCTAGTCCTCAGTGCGCGTGTGATAGGTGCTCTGCATGGTCTTGTTGACAGAGAAAGACTATGTTCTCTGTTCACAGATACATTGCTCTGTCTCAGGAATTCACTCCCTTTTTCCAATTCCCACAGCCACATCTGCCCAGAGGCTAGCGCACATTAGGAGGAGGAAGAAGAGGACACGGGAAGACATGTTTGCTGAACTAATGGAATGCTCCCGAGCACAGGCAGCCCAGCAGACACAGTGGAGGGAGAACTTGTCCCAAATGCACCGGGCAAACATGGAACGGGAGGAGAGGTGGCGACAGGAGGACAGGCAGGCTACTCAAACGCTGCTTGGACTAATGAGGGAGCAAACGGACACGCTCCGCCGCCTTGTGGATGTTCTGCAGGACCGGAGGCAGGAGGAGAGAGCCCCGCTGCAGTCTCTCTGTAACTGCCCTGCCCCGCCACCAAGTCCCATACCCCCCTCACCCAAAGTCCAAACACGGAGGGGTGGAAGGGGCCGTGAAAAATTTCACTCCACCCCTGCGGACTGCTCTACCACTAGAAGGCTCTCATTCCCCAAAATTTGAAAAGTCCTTTCCTACCCGCCTCACACAAGACCCCGTCCAAGTTTCACCCCCCCGTTCCATGTGCGGTTGTTAATAAAGAATACGTTTCTGTTCATTTCTGTTTCCATCCTCTTCTTTTGGAGGGGAGTCTGTCTGAAGGGGGGGGGAAGGGGCTTGGTCATTGGACAGGACAGTCACATTTAGCAGGGGGCAGGTGCAGCAGCAGGGCACATATACAGTGCAGTGACTAGTTATCCTGGTCAGTCTGGGAGGTGGTTTTCATGTTTTGTGTGGTGGGGGCGGTGGTGTTGCTCTGTGACTTGGTGGCGGGGGAGGGCAGTTACAGATCTTATGCAGCGGTCCTTACCCTGCATCACAGAGCCGCGCAGCAGGGGATCTGTAACCCTCCTCCCCCTGCAAGACAGTCACATAGCCGACACATACACGCAGTCCCGGCCAGGAGGGCTGGCAGGCTCCGTTGAAACAACCAGTCCACCACCGCGGAGCCTGTCATTCCTGGAGTTTAGAGGCATCATTTGCATCACAACCCTAAACCCGCCCCCCGCCACAGTCTGTGTCCCAGGTTTAAAACATTCCCGCGAAAACAGTAATAAAGACAACGGTGTCCATTAACAAAACAGAACAGACTTTATTTTTTGGGAAGGGGGTGAAGGGGGTATGTAAGTGGAGAGGATAGTCGACGGCAACTGGGTAAAGAAAGGGGGGCAAGTTCTGCCTCTGTGTCCACAAACTTAAAAGTCACTGGGTACCCTGCTCAGCCTTGAAACTGGCTTTCAAAGCCTCCCGGATGCACAGCGCGTCCCGCTGGGCTCTTCTAATCGCCCGGCTGTCTGGCTGGGCGTAATCAGCAGCCAGGCTATTTGCCTCAACCTCCCACCCCGCCATAAAGGTCTCCCCCTTGCTCTCACAGAGATTGTGGAGCACACAGCAAGCTGCAATAACGATGGGGATATTGGTTTCGCTGAGATCACAGCGAGTGAGTAAGCTTCTCCATCTCCCCTTGAGACGGCCAAAAGCACACTCCACCACCATTCTGCACTTGCTCAGCCGGTAGTTAAACAGTTCTTTTTCTGTGTCCAGGGCGCCAGTATAGGGCTTCATGAGCCAGGGCATTAGTGGGTAGGCTGGGTCCCCGAGGATCACTGTAGGCATCTCCACATCCCCCACAGTTATCTTGTGGTCCGGGAAGTAAATACCTTCCTGCAGCCGTCTAAACAGACCAGAGTTCCTGAACACGCGAGCGTCATGAACCTTGCCCGGCCATCCGACATAGATGTTTGTAAACCGTCCCCGATGGTCCACCAGTGCTTGCAGCACCATTGAAAAGTAGCCCTTTCTATTGATGTACTGGCTGGCCTGGTGGCCCGGTCCCAGGATAGGGATGTGAGTCCCATCTATAGCCCCACCGCAGTTTGGGAATCCCATCGCAGCGAAGCCATCTATGATGGCCTGCGCGTTTCCCAGGGTCACTACCTTTGACAGCAGTACCTTGACGATTGCCTTGGCTACTTGCATGACAACAACCCCCACGGTAGATTTGCCCACGCCAAAGTGGTTCGCGACTGACCGGTAGCTGTCTGGCGTTGCAAGCTTCCAGAGGGCTATGGCCACTCGCTTCTGGACAGTCAGGGCTGCTCGCATGCGGGTGTCCTTGCGCTTCAGGGCAGGGGACAGCAAGTCACAAAGTTCCAGGAAAGTGCCCTTCCGCATGCGAAAGTTTCGCAGCCACTGGGATTCATCCCAGACCTGAAGCACTATGCGGTCCCACCAGTCCGTGCTTGTTTCCCGGGCCCAGAATCGCCGTTCAACAAAATCCACATGCCCCATTGCCACCGTGATGTCCTGGGCGCTGGGGCTCGTGGTTTCTGACAGCTCTGTGCTACTCTCCGACTTCAGGCCCTCACGGCGGTGCCGTAGCCTCCTCGCCTGATTACTCTGCATCTGCCTCAGGGTAAGGTGTATGATAAGGTGCGAGGCGTTGAGAACGGCCACAACTGCAGCGATGGTCGCAGCGGGATCCATGATCGCAGTGCTGTGGCGTCCGCGCTGTCACTGATCAAAAAGTGCGCGAACTGATTTCCCGCCGGCGCTTTCAGGGAGGGAGGCAGGGCGGTGGTGACTGACGGATGACGACAGTTACCCAAAAGCACCCTCGCCACATTTTTTTACCCAGAAGGCATTGGGGGCTCGACCCAGAATTCCAATGGGCAGCGGGGACTGCAGGAACTGTGGGATAGCTGCCCACAGTGCACTGCTTCCAATGTCGACGCTTTCCCTGGTACTGTGGACTGACAAAGTCGAATTACTGTCCTTAGTGTAGACACACACGTTCGACTTTCTAATATCGATTGCACATATTCGATTTAACTAAAATCGAACTACTCTCGTAGTGTAGACATACCCTTAGTCTTCCTGTCAGTAGAGTCAAAACAATCATAGTCATTCTTGCAGATGTGTGCACTATTTCTACTCTGTAGCATTCCTGGGTTCTTTCCTTTCCTGTCTCTAATTGCAATATAATGTATCAGTAAAACTCCCATTCGTATTTAGAGTTGTCTTTCAAATTGAAGGCCAAATCCTGGACCGATGTTACATAGGGATAAGACGCAGCCTTATTCCTGTTTTTGTTCCAGCTTTTCACTAGTTTGAGCGATCCTGAGGACATTCAATATAGTACCTGGACCTCTAGAACTGTGCTCTGACACAAGAAACTTATGCAAATCAGATCACTGGCCATCCATGGACTTTGGTCCATCTCTCCCTCTGGGCAAAGGCCACCAAGTTAATTGCAGTTTTAAAGTTGCAATAATCCTCTCAGAAAGGTGAGTTAGGGAATGGCAGGTTGAAGGGTGAAGACAGGTCCCTAAGAATTTTCCAAAACTAGAAAATACTTTTGCAGGCAGATGTCCCAGAGATTTTGATGGATGTCATCATTGTCGTGCCTCCTGTTACCTGTCAGCTCTGTGTTCTTGGGGAACCAGGGTGAAGTATCCAGCCTGTCTGACTCACGAAGGACACTCCCCCTCCCCCAGCCTCTGCTTGAACCAAAGCCAATCAGAGGAAAGACTTACAAAAAGCAATGAAAAGCCAGGGAGAGAGACACTGAAACCCCTCTGGACAAGGATTAAGGCAACTCCCCTAGCCTCATTTGCATCAAAGATGGGACAAGGAGACATCTCTATTAACATTCGGAATGGAGAACAGGGATTCCAAGGCAAGAACCACACTGAACTATGGGACCAGAAAAGCAGAGAAGCACTGCATGATGGGGGATCTCTGCTCAAGATGTTAATGAACCCATGCCTGCACACACCCAGCTTAGTAGTTATCAGACCAATTCTAGTAAAATCCTTTATTGGTGTCCAAAATACTGAAGCTGCCTAATTGCATTGTGAGCTACCTCGAAGGAACACCGCCCATAGCCAGGAATGATCAGTTCCTATTGTCTAGCCTGAACAAAACAACTTTGGTATACTCTCTTGAGCCATCAGTTTGCGCATAAACAAATCTAGTGTCCTCCCTTGAACCATTGTTGTTTCCCTACAAAAACCCCTACCCATGCTCAAGTAAGTGTTCTGAAGCCTGGATCCAAAATCTGCATCAGTTCCATTGGAACTTCATCTTCTCCTGACTGTGCACAGGGCTCTGCCTGTCTCCAGCACTCTAGACCCTCAGTTACCACCACCACCTGGGAACCCTGACCGGCTCAAGCTTCACAGAGTTGTGAGAACCCAACTCTCTCTCATTTTTTTTTCTACTCTAGGTATAGCTTTCTAACCCTGACTTGTGTGATCAGGTATAGTTTTCTAAACCTGACTTTTGTAATCAAATTTAAGCTAGATTTAATATTGTAACTTTTTTGTTTGTCTCTCCTTATGTGGTTACCTGGCAATAAATAACTTTTTTATGGTTAAGCTGGTTGCTTCCCTCCCTCCCTTTCTCTTGTGTTTTGGCTTCCCCATTTGCTCTGCAGCAAGGCTCCTCTTACCTAAGCTAAAGATCCCTGTAGTGCCCAAAAATCCTGTGGAGTTTGCTCATCAAGTGGGTTACTACCAGAACAATTGTAACGTGAAAGTGGGGATAGGGACATGCTCAATCTGTGGCATAGGAGGGTGCTGCTTGACCCAGCCTGCTGAGTCCAGGGGAATATAAGGGTGGCACCTTGGAAGTGCTGCTCGACCCAGTCTGCTCAGATGTACTGTATTCAGTGTGGTGCCCATGGCATATGAGTGTGGCAGCTGGGAAGTGCTGATTGACCCTGTCCACTCAGACACGGTATGTGTGTGGGTGTGTGTGTGTTCATCTGATTCTGGGGCTGGAGGAACCCAGCCCTGGGGAACCTAGGTCCTGCAGGATAGCTCCATTGGGAGGGAACTTGCAGAAGGGAGAAGTAGAGCTCCATATGAAAACACAAGTGACACAAGCAGTACATTGATATAATTACAGACACCTCCCCCCCCAGAAGAGTAACCCTAATAAATGCATGTACCCCAAAATAATGGGTAAATCTGGTAACACTCCCCAGTGTTCAATGTTCTTCCTCATATTTTTTTTTCTCATGTTTTACTTAAATGCAATCCCGAGGGGCCTGTAAGGGAGGAAGATTATTCACACATCTGTAGCACCCGCTGAGCAGTGGGAGGGGTTTGGCAGTACATGGCTACACCTGGGAAAAGCCCCTCTCTTAGGATTTGATCAAATGTTCAGAAAAGACTCCAGATGTCTCCAAAGAGAGCAATAGAATTTGCCCGTTAGAATACAGACCTTCTAAAATGGACACTTCAGTCCATGACAGCCATGTTTGGATGGAGACATAGTATCCCTATCAATGATTTTTTCCTTAAGTCCAGACACCAATTTGTTAATTTGTTACTGTTGTGTTGAGTGCTGTACTTCTAGTACTGATTATTCTTACTTATTGGGGGGGGGGGAATCTTTGAAGTATATACATAGCATTCTCTGTGTGTGCAATATAATAGATATGGAATAAAAAGAAAGGTAGTGAGGGAAAAATAGATACATGTTCTATTTGCATATTTTAATTAGCAAAACGTTTTCTACCACATTGGGCTTCATTTCATTTCTGTGTATAAACAGAACTACAAATAAAACTGATAACATAAATATATGTTTTAGTGCTGAATATTAAATTAGCTAAAAGGTTTGATGTAAAGTATGAATTTTTCATACACTATCATTCACCTTTGCTGAATATATTATTATATCGGACAAGCAATATTTTTTTTATCCCTGGGAAACAGTGTAAACTACTAGCATCATTTGTTCAGAAAGATACACTGTATTCCTTCCTTATTGCTTGAATTGTTAAAGGCTTCTCTTAATCTGTTATGAGTGGATTTTAGTGAAGGGAAAAAAAAGACTTGTCTTTAAAATATAAGAATTTGATTGTGTGCTATTGTTGCCTGCCAACAATGAGCTAAAGAGGTTAATGGATCATAGATTTGGCAAACAGCCACATTTCTTCCTGCTCAATACATTTAACAACATAATTTTGTTTAACTTTTAGCATTGAAGGAGTTGTTGGTAAATAGAAATTGGACTTTTATACAATTTTCCCCAGAAATCCTGCAGCTTTTTCAGTCATTCATGGCGAACATTTGAGTCCTATAGTTGGATGGGTGAGGAATGAAAAATAGCAGGCTCCTGATTCTCTTGTGCCCAGCGCCTTGTGTAGTCTTACACTTGTGTAAAGTGGATATAAATTGTTATAAATCTGAATGGTAGCAGGCTCTTGCTGTTTTTCATTTATCATTCTTCATACTCTGGGACTCATGTCACTATGAATGGCAAATATATATGCATTGTAGCAGACTGGTAGCATTTTTACACCCACTTTCTACTGGTGCAAATAACTATACAAGTAAAGGACCAGGAAGAATCAGGCCCTCGGTTGGTATTTTCTGCTACTTGAGATACTTTGGGCCCAATCCTTTCCTCAGTGAAGTGATTGGCCACCAGCGTGCTCACATTTGTATGAACCAGTTCATACCTGGAACTATTCTTCATGAGACCACTTTCCAAATTTTCATTTGCAAGTATCCAGTTTACCCTAGTTCCCTTCACCTCCCCTCAGAGACAATAGTTGAAGCTCCTAAATGTTGTAGTATTTAAAAAAAAAAAAAAAAAAAAAAACAAGCTCAGCAATTCAATCTGAAACTTGCATTCAAAAGCCCAACCCCTTCCCAATCTCAAGGGTGGGACACCTTTAGAGCAGGTCTTCTGGCGACAACTCCAGTTAGACCAGGTATAGCTGCCTCTCTCCAGCCTGGTATGTCCGCTGGGGAACACTAGTGAGACTCCACAATAGGACAGGCAGCAGCAGTCGAGCTTAAAATGCAAATCAACAAGGAAACAACTTGACGGTGGCTATTTTTTCCTCTCCTGAGAACGGGGGTGGCTGGGGTTTTTAAACCATTCCCCCAGCCTGGGGGAAATATTTTAATGTGTCAGTAAGTAAATCATGGCACCTAACTCCTGAGCCGATCATTCCGTTTGGGAAGAAGGTGAGCTGGGGGTGGGGGGACGGTGCAGGCATCAAATCAGGTATTGCAAAGCTGTCTCGGCGATGCTGCTGCTGCTTCCTTACTCTGCAGTGGAAATATCCGGCAACAGTTCAGAGAAGGAAGCAGCAGCGCCCCGGCCGCTCCTTCCCCGCTCGGGTCCCCTAGGGCATCCTTGCACCTTCCACATGGTGCCCAGTGCGTGGCTGAGCCAGGCCGGGGCCCCGCGGTGGCGGCCCGGTGCTCAGAGGGACCCTGCTGCTCTTAGGCTGGGTGTCTGCGCAGGGGACACCTGCGCTGCGCTTCCCAGCCCGCGCGGCTGTGACCTCGGGGCGGAGGGGGGGGGGGGCTTCTCCGTGCTCCAGGCAAAGAGACTCTGGCGCGCAGCTGGGCACATCCACAGGCGGCAGCAGCTGCGGGGCGCTCCGCACTGGCGGGAGGGAGGGGGCGCTCCGGGAGCGGGAGCGGCGCCGTGTCTCTCCCTCACAGCCACCGAGGCTGGACCTCCTCTGCTAGTCCGGCCTCCCGCAGCAGCCGGGGGAAGGCAGGGGAGTGGGGCTCTTCTGTGGGAAGCGACTCCTAGCTCGCAGCTGGGGAGCGCGAGAGAGTTTGTGTGTGAGAGACTGGAGGGGGCGGGGGTGCATCTGCTGCTGCCGCTCCCGGGCACAGGGGACTGGCAGTGCAGGGACTGGGGCTGCTGCTGCTGCTGTGCCCGCGCCGCGGGAGCGCGCCCTGCTGCACCTGGCCCCAGCCTCTCTGGGATGTGCAGAAAACGCGTCCTGAACTCCGCGACTTCTCCCGGTCTCCAGCAGTGCGTGTGAGTCTCTCTCCCACACGCAGCAGATCCACTCACTCGAGGGTCTCGTGCGCGGGGCTGAGCCGCCCTGTGTGCCCTGGCTGCCGAACGGCGAAACCCGACCCGCTGCCCCCGCCTCACCCCTCCTGCTTTTCAGGATGCCCGGTAAGTGGTGGTGACGATCAGGAAGTCTGCCCGTGCCATCATCTGCTGGGCTAGCGATAGCAGTGCCCGGTCTTACCGCACGCGCGGCGAGGCGGAGGGGGAGAGGAAGCGGCTGATGTGATGCTAAGGTGAAGCTTTAGAGAAGGACTTTTCAGCTGCTGGGCTGGATCTCTCTGATATCGCTCCGGGTACAGTAGGAGGGTTTTTCTGTGCATTGCTGGGGCTCCTGCTGTGAGGATTGTGCATTTCTTTGGGGACACTTTGGGGTTTCTGTGCGCGTGCTACCTGCCACACCACAGTGAGTGCAGTGTGGGGGCTACTCTGTTCGTTGCTGAGGGGCTTCCCTGGCTTGTTCTGGGTACAGTGGGGGCATTGTGGGAGTTGGCCGGGGTGCAGTTTTTTGGGGGGTTGGTTCTGTGCATTGCTTTGGTACAGGTGTAGGGAGACTGCGTTGCTGAAGACTCTGTGCCTTGCTCTGGTACAGTTGTGGGGATGGTCCTATGCATCAGGGTACAGTTGGGGGTGGGGTTGGTTCCGTGCATTGCTGAAGGGTTGGTTCTGTGCTGGGGTAAGGCTGGAGCTGGGCACGGGGTTCTGTATTGCCGAGGGCACCCTGGAGTTGCTGCTAGGAATTAGCCCATATCTGGCTGCCAGAGGCTTGTCGTTTATACGTTACTGTTAGTGACCCCTATTTAGTGATGATGCGATTCAGGGCTGTAGAAGGGGAGTGAGAGGGTCTGTTCTCCCGCCAGCCGCTGTAACCTGCGGTGGGAGAGGCTCCGCTAATGGGGTAGGTGGCATCGCGCCTCCTGTCGCCTGAGTCCCAGCTTGGGTCTTCCCCACTCCCACCACGGGCAATTCAGCTCTTACTCAAGGAAGCCGCCTATGGAGTTCATCAACTACTATCCCTTCTTCCTGCCAGCCCATCTCTCTTCATCATGTGCTTCATAGCGGGTTCTGGCTGCAAAAATATTGTTCCCGTAGGGGAGGTTTAATATTTGCAAAATGGTTGATATAAAATTAGTGCATGGCTGCATTGAACTAGAGATTTGTGCCTGGTGATTCCTCTCAGATGGCTGATACCTCTGGCTGTCAGATGTCAGACTCTCTAGAGCAAGGGGGCTGTTTGTTCTTTCCCACAAATCAGGCAAAGCAGTGGGAAACAGATAAAGCTGGTGATTGCTGGAGACTTTTAAATGAATTTTTGCTACACGATTTCAACATTTTTCCTGGTTTTAGAAGCACACTATGACGAGCATATCTTGTCTCCCTTTATTTGAAATGCTGGGTCTGATCCTGCTCCCATTGAAGTCAATGGCAAAACTCGCATTGACTTCAGTGAAAGAAGGGTAGGGCTCATATTGAATACTGTTCAAAGGAAAAGGATAAGAAAGAGCAGGCTGAAAGAGGTACAGTAGCAGAGATTAGTGAAAGAAGTTCATTCTAAGAAGATAAGAATAGCTGTTACCAAAGAGATTTTTAGCTGCATTGTGTCAGAATTATCTTGTAGATTTCCATTTGGACTGAGCGAAGAAAAATCTAAATGATTGTCTTCTCTTCAAATGTTTGCTAACAAAAGGAAGACTGAGTCACTTTATACACAGACTTCCACAAAATATCCAGGGGGTCAGAATGGTGTGGGGTTTTTTTTCCTGGTGCTTTACTTTCTCCTGCCCCTCCCCTACTATAAAGTTGTTAACCAGAGAGGGGCCTGATCCAAAGCCCACTGAGCTCAGTGCAAAGGCTCCCATTGACTTCAATAGCCTATGGATCAGACCCTAAGAGTAAGCAGTGGGAACAGGAGATTAGCAAGAGAAATGTAATATCCATAAGGAAAGGTGTTGCATAATATTTAATTCAGGAACAGTTCCCCCTTCCCCTTGGGAAAACATAGTACATGTTGTATATTTTTTATTTCTTCTTCCATTTTAAGAACTCCTGCACAACATACACACAAAGAAAAATGCATCTTAATAATTAAAATGAACATCATATAGATTACAAAGCATATTTTATGCAAAAAATAGTAGATGGAAGTTTTAGTTCATAGAATGTTGTCTGCATAATGGAGTATCAGGGTTAGAAGCAGTTCAATATAGTAATGGGACCCCAAATCTTTAATAAACCTTTAAGAAAAAAACCTCTCATTTGCATATTCTGACCACTTTTTAATCCTCTCCATCTACTCTAAAAGGATAGAATGTTATTTGTACTTTATAGATATATTTGTCAATTCTCATCCAAAAGAATAATTTGCGCAAGCTCTATAAATAGTGACCTTACTAACTTTTCTACAAAGTGTTAAAAAAACTCCAAAACACTTAATATCCTTATACAAATATCTAACTACTATCAGGGTCATGCCAGTAATCCAATATGCTTACAGATATTTAATTGTTAGAAATAGGATGCTTCATAGCAAAGAATAATAATAATAAAAAAGTCAAGTTAATATATGCTGTACATACAATTCAAGGTACTGGACCTAGCTGTCAGTTTTTTTCTATGCTTCCAGCAGAATTACTGTTAAATTGAATGTGTCCATAATATTTATTTATGGACAGATGTTCCTATTAGAGCTGAGAGTGGGGGGAAAACAAGGCTTTAAAGAAGATAAATGCTTTTCTTTTTATCACTTTTTCTCTTTTCGCTTGCAACCTTCATATTATGGGGAGGAGGGTCAGACTTAAATGTCACACTGCAGTTTCTACCCCTAACTTTACTGAAACATCCTGAATTTAAATTGTTTTAAATCAGGTACTATAAATTTGGGGCTCAGTTAGACAGAATTTTGTTGAGGTTTTTCTTGTCTTATCTAGTAGTTACTGACAGGCATCATAATAAGCTATTTTTACTATTTTACTTTTCATTTAGATAATGAATATTTTTCCATATTAAAAACTTCAGCCTGATTTTTTTCCCCCAAAGCTGCCAAGCAACTGCAGTTCCTGTTGATTTCATCTGGAGTTGTGGATATTCCGCAACTCTGAAAACAAGGACATTTATTTGCACAAATCTTAGCATAAGCCCTGTAAGCCATCACTATGCATTGTTGTACACCTTTTTAGATTTTGTCCCAATGACTTCTCACATATACATTAAGAAATCCAAGTGATACTTGAAATATTTGTGTATTCTGAAATTAGAAAGTGTATACTCATTGTTGGCATTTTAGGTTTATCTATAAATGAAGTGTGTGTGATTTGGGGAGTGGGGATGGGGGGACAGGGGTTCCTAGATCAGAGATTGTAAGGAGTGGGAAAGGAAATTAGCAAATGAAGAATCTACATTTGAACCTCCTTTAATCACTTTTAACCTTCTTGTCAGTATGATCTGCTGAGGAAAAAGTGTTGCTTGATCCAGATATTATTCTTGTCTAAATTTTTCATTTAGGCTTCTGAAAATGTACTATAAAGTATGTTAATTTGAAACATATTTATAAAGTCTTGTAATCTTCCAGTGTGTTTATCATACAAATGATACTGACAGATTACTGGGCTTATATAATTAGACTGTTCTTACCAGGATTCCAGCAAACAGACCCTTGACTTTTTTCTGACTTCTTGTCATGTTTATATTTTAAAATCAATTGTATGGTGTCATATCTTAATCTGTAGAGCAAATTCTTAGAAATAGAAGAATATAGTTCTTAACTCATAACCCATCAATTTAAGAACAAAAACATCCATAGTAGCTCAAATCCATCAAAATATTGTATTCAGGTTATGCATTCTACATATGGAATATGACATGTAAAACAGATGGTATATAAAATTATGCATAGCATGGCTGGAGAACCACATTATCTAAATTCAGTGCAACAGAACAAGGAAGGACTGTCATATGTAACTTAATGTTTTAGTGGCTTGTGTGTACTGGCTTAGTGTTTATTCCTGGTTTAATTCATGAATTTTGTTTTCCTTTGTTTTAATCATGACTCTCTAGAGACAACAATCTGGGTAGCCGCATTAGTTTGTATCCACAAAAACAACAAGGAGTCTGGTGGCACCTTAAAGACTAACAGATTTATTTGGGCATAAGCTTTCATGGGTCCACTTCTTCAGATGCATCTGAAGAAGTGGTTTTTTACTCATGAAAGCTTATGCCCAAATAAATCTGTTAGTCTTTAAGGTGCCACTGGATTCCCTGTTTTTTTAGAGAGAACAATCTCTCTTAGAAATGCATGAGTTTACCACACAATAGAGTCTAGTGTCTAAATAACATGAAAACATACATCAAGGGAAATACTGTTATATCAACTTTGGTCCAAAATGTAAATTATGTAAAGACAAGCTTTCACAAAAGTCAAGATTAATAGAAACACTCTTGCGTATTTAAAAAAACAACAGTTTTTTAACCAAATAAACTGCCCCTGCAATATTGCAACCCAGATAATGTTTACTTGGAATTTTGTTACTCATCCATACTGTTTACCTAACAAAGTAGCTGGCAATGGATGACTAATGAAGTCATTTTGGTCTGTGTAAATACTGTGCTAGTACCAAATCCTAGCTTTCTTTCTCAGGCATTGGGAGTTTTGCCTCAGTAAAGACTGCAGGATTTGGCCCTGAATCAAGGGTTTGTAACTATGCAAAATAGTGCTTATTTTAAAATCAAATAAAATGGTTATAGCAGAAAGACTCACATACAGGAAAACACTAAGCCCATACATATTTTTAAGCATGTACTTAAGTTCCATTGAAGTCACTGGGACTTAGGCATGTTCTTAAGAGCTTTGCTGGATAGGGACGTTTTCTTGAAGCAGGGCCACAGATATCGACAGTGGTTGGGCTATACTATGTAGTGACTGCTTGATACATTTTATTAACTTTTTTGGGGGGGAGGGGGGAAGCACCTTAAACAAAAATCTACCTTTTTATTTTTAGTTGTGAATCTTTTTTTTAAATGTTCAAATGCATTTTAATTACATAAAACCATATAATGATTCTGTAGAGCTGAGACATCTTATGCTCAAACCCAAGTGAATTTTCAAAGATGAAAGAACAGACTTTATAATTAAAGTAACACAAGATGAACTTTAGTAATACAAACAGACACCAATTTAACATAATACAAAACAATCTTGTTTAAAGCTTATAAGATCCAGCTATTATTGAATAGGTAAATTAAGGAAAGTTGCCACACTTAAACTATTTAATAACCCAGAGACCCTTTAAGATATTTGAGGTGACACACTATGCTTCACATTGCAAAAACGGATAATGTTAGCTCACTGGTACCTGTGGTCATGATGCATCTTGTTGCTAGCAATGGGATGCTTCTTGAGAAGATCTGACTTTCTATTCAGAGGGATTAAGATAACATGTCTGAAGTGGTGTGGTATATAACAGTAGTGTCCAATCCATTTTCTTTTCTGCATGATATCAAGTTTATCTATTCAAGTTGCTGTACTAGTACAGTATCTTGTATTATTATGTCTTGAATAATCTTGATTGTGTGCATTTGTTGGAGTCTCCAAAGGACTCTCATAAATAAAACTGTTAGTCTGCATTATAGTAGAGACTTTTGGAGACTACCAATGGATAATTGAATATTACATTTAGGCAAACTTATTTAAAAAAGAAAACTAAATACCAAAATGATTAGTTAGAGGTCTTTATGGTCTTTGACTCAATGTATAAACAAAGGGTATATACTCTTGCTTTTAAAAGTCATAAAGGCAATGCCAATATTGGTTTAATTCTGCATAGAATTAACTGTGACATGAGTTGAAGAATAGGAGTTTGTCCTCCAAAGCAGGTGCTTAAACTTGCTCAGCAGATACATAAGCTTTCTGCACAAGCTGGATTTAGTGTATATCTGCAATGCCTCCCACTCCACTAACTAGCTTTGCTACTATGATGATACCTTAAAAAGTGACATCTCTGACAACTACAGTGGGCTTGTCTTAATGGCAATAGCCTTGTATAGCATCCTGGGTCTTGTGCAAATGGGCAACTTTTGTTTTTTGGTCTTACGGCTATTATGTTATACATAATACATAAAAACAAATAGCACAGAATTTGTTTAAATAAACAAACCCAAACCATTTGCCAGTATTTTTCCACTTGAGACAGATGCTGTTTTAATAGAAGTTTACTTAGTGGAATAACATGAGACAACAGAACAGGCCACTTTAGTCTACTACTCTCTTACTCCTGCTTCTCAGAACTAAATTTACAACAGATTTGGGATTGACTGACA
Source organism: Terrapene triunguis (assembly GCF_002925995.2). Classification (NCBI taxonomy): domain Eukaryota; kingdom Metazoa; phylum Chordata; order Testudines; family Emydidae; genus Terrapene; species Terrapene triunguis. The sequence goes on from NW_020664393.1 coordinate 1,326,196, forward strand.
CAGGAAAAACAAGCAGAAATGTATGAGGATGCACTTTCTCTTCAGACAGAGATAAAATTTGTACTCTTAAGTCTTGATAGGACTATTCACATGTGTAGAATTATGCATTTGCTTAAGACTTTTCAGGATCAGGGCCTTCCTAGATACAATTTTGCAGAAATCTCACTGTTTCATTGGATAGATAACACTTTCTGACCATGCATCAGTGACTATACTTTTTGTTTTGTGAATTCACAAAACATCAGATCAATACATTTTTTTATTTTGTTTGTATTTATTTAACAATAAGATCCAGTCTGTGTCTATACCTTGCTGCTGTTGCTTCCTACATTACAACTAAGATCTATCTTTCCTCTCCATCCACACATCTAAAACTCTCATCCCGTGTCTCAACTACTGCAACCTCCTCCTCTCTGGCTCTTACAAATCCCATCTTGTCCCACTGAATCCATCCAAAAAGTTGCTGCAAGGATCCTTTTTACTAGCTCACCACTTGAGCCGTGTCACCCCTCTCTTTGTGTCCCTCCATCGTCTCCTTTTTGCCACTGCATCAAACAAATTCCTTGTCTTCATTTTCAAGGCATTTTCGGAGTCTATCCCCATCCTACCTATCATCTCTAAAACATTTAATTGATACGTCGACAACAATGCCAAACTTTATTGCCTACAGTATGTGGCAAACTTTCAAACAAGCATCTTCATCCTTTGTCCCATGCTGCCCATTATGGAGTACCTCATAAACATGTGCAAAGCCACCTTCTTCATTCTACTTTAAATTCTCCTCTGCCATGATGCCTACAACATCCTGACAATGGTTTGGCAGTTGCTTTTCTGAGACCCCCCTGCTTATTACCCTGGCAAGTATGACCTTACGGTTTCCTTGTGCTCCCTGGGTCTGTTTGTTCTGTCCACCAGATGCCTCTGATTTTATACACAGATTATAAGATTGTTCAGGAAGGAATCATTTATGTGTTTATACAGCACAATGGGGCTCTGGTCCACGATTAAACCCCCTAGACCCTAATTTAATAATAACATTTAATAAATGTGCTGGGCATTTCACAGTACAGTCTAGAATAGAGAGAAAGGCAAGATGCACTGGGAGAGACAGAAAATGGTTACCTTAAATATCTATATATACATTTCTGAACTAATTATATTTCAGTTGTGTTGAGTGTAGACCACACAGAAGTGATGGTGAAATCCTCGTCCCCTTGAAGTCAATGAGAATTTAGCCACTAGCATTGATGGGGCCAGGATTTCACACTCCTTTAGGAATTATGTAGAGGAGGAGAAGATTGGTGACCTAGCAAACTCAGCTTTGGAGGTAGATCTTTGCTTAGGGATCAACACTGCAGAAGGTTTGGAGAAAGGAGTGTGGGAGAAGGAAACAAAGGAGGTGTTGATGCTAGCAACACTGGCAGACCAAGAGGGTGAGTGGAACATGATGTATGTAGGCCATAGGTAAATTGTACTGGGCCTCAAAGGTGTGACCAAGAATTTTAAAAATGATAGTGACGGGGAGCCAATAGAGCTAATAGAGCTATTCAAAGAGCATTTGATATTGTTTGACTACCAAGGAAGATAACTTTGGCTGTGACACTCTGGATTAGCAGGAAAAGGGTTTGGGGAAGGATTTTGATTAAGGGTTTTGGAAAGACCTGAAGTTAAATAGTTGAGATGGCAAATAATAAGGGCATGGACAAGGGTTTTTGCTTCCAGGACAAAAGAAGGCTTCATGGGGGGGTGAGGAGGGGCTTGGTTTTTTGTTTTGTTTTTTAATGTTGTAGAAAAGAAGTGAAAAGGTTTAGCGATGGCCTGGATATGAGGCAAGAATGAGAGGAAGGAGTCAAACATGATTCTGAGATTGTAAACCTGAGAGATGCAGAAGTTTAAATGAATCTGATACTTTCTTACTAACAAATGAACTCCCTAATACTGATGTTAATCCATGGGACACAATGAAACCTGTATCAAAAGGCAAATGAATATCAATTGTCTTGTCTTGCTTTAAAAAAAAACACTTTAAGAACAGCTAAGATTATAGTTAGGAGCTTTGCTACTACAGCATAAACTATATAAAAATGAGAATAATCAGGATGAAATAAGTTTAACTGAGATCAACAAAACAATACAAAAGTTATCTAAAATGTTTCTACTGTTAAGTAAACAATAAATCTGATGCATTGCTGGAATGAATGCTTAAAAGAATAAAGTTAGAAGGGACAATTAGTGGATTAAAAATCCAGATCGACAGTAATTAACACAGATTATATTTTTAAAGTATTTTTTGTATCAAAATCTAAAATGGTTTCTACTTTGACCCCTTCTGGTTTCCCTGTCACTAGTAGGGATCTGCTTATTGTCAGACAGGAAAAACAATGAAGATAAAGGAAGATATGACAGCACAATAAATAATTTACTATAACTTTTTCCTGAAGGTAAAACAAAACAGCAGGGCCCAGTGGTTTTCCTGAAGAATGTTTTAAACCTATAGCCAGAAATTAGCTCCTGTACTGACAAACTGTAGATTGGCAAAAGGGAAAAAAAAATCCTTCACCTCAGAGTTTGAGGTAAACATTGTATTATATCCTAAAGAAGAGAAGCCTGAAGGTTGTTTTGTCAGCAACAAACCAATGTCACTATCATATACTGACTTTAAAATCCTGCCAGTAAGACTTGGATCAGCAACCCCATATCTTATACCTAAGCACTAGGGGCCTGATCCAAAGATTAGTGAACTCAGTGAAAAGACTCTTACTGAATTCAGTAGGGTTGAGTCAGGTCCCGGGCACAGGGGTAATGTCCATAGAGTATTAGGAGTGAGCCGTTTGATGCAATCATCAGATAAATTACATCTAATATAGCCTCTTGATGCTGAAAAGGTAGTTGACTGGATCGAGTGGATCCTTTCTTTGGCAAGATGTCCGAAATGGAATTTACTTGGAATTTATTTTAGCTTAATCATTGCCATGCATTCTCATCTATGTGCTGCTATAAAATTATTAAGCATGGTAGAAGATGGGGTGGTAAGCATTTTCTACCACTTAATTTCGTATTAGTGCCTGTAGCAAAAGGATTGATATCAAGTGCAAAATCAGATTTGTAATTGACACTCTACATTTCCATCTATCCAGACAACAAACATGCTTTTATTTATACTCTAGGCAGAAGAGTCCATTCCAGAATTATGATTCAAAATCTAATTTCAAAGCAAATATTAAAATACCTGCTGTTGTGAACTTTGCAAATTATTCTGAAAAAAAAAAAAAAAGTCTGAGTGTGGCTTTCAAATATTCCAAAGAGGTTACACCTAAGCAGAAGAGACTTTGAGTAAATCCTGCCTCATTGAAGTCGGTGGCAAAACTCCCACTGACTTCAGTGGGGCCAGATAACTGTTGTAATAAACTGTATCTAGCCGGTGACATCACTAGCCCACATTTAAAAACTATTAATTGGTTTGCTTCTTCTCCAAGGGAGGAATTCACTCCACTGGCATGAAGTGCAACTGTCCAGGCTCCATGTGGGTGGAGTGCAGAGTGCTTGGGCAGATGAAATCTACTCTACCTCCAACCCTGGATCAGAATGTGGGGCTGCTGTTTAAACCCAAGCTCCTTTTCTAAACTGGAAGAAAAAATCCAATGGGGGAAAAAAGGAATATTTTTGTTTTTTCATTACAAACATTTAGTTTATTTGAAAAACTGCAGTTTTGAATGAAATTTTCCATATATTTTAGGTTGCTTTTTGAAATAAAACTAGTCTTTTGAAAAACTTTTGACCAGATATAATGGCATGCATTAAAGCTGAACAGGAATTTTTGATTAAACATTTCTTTGTTGGAAAGTGCTGGTTGTCAAAACCAAAACTGTTCCCTTGTTGAAAATTTTTGCCATACCCTGTTTGAGGGTTTTTTTTTTTAGGAAAACATTTTTGTTTAAAAAAAAAACTTTAAATTTAAAATTAATGTATAGTAAAAGATATGAATGTTTCATTTTAAAGTTATGAAAACAACATGTTACAGTTGACCTGATCTAAATTATTTTTTTCAGATTATCAATCCATGAACATTTGAGAGAAACTTTTTGTTTCAATTCGTGATTGGAAAATTGTCATGGGATGGGGAAAATGTTTCCTGCCAAGCTCTACTAAGCACCTAGTGACAGAGCATATGAGCTCTTCCCAATTCCTTACTGAGGTATAATTTTATCCTAAGTCTTCCTCCATAACAGAAAGGAAGAAGTGGATGCTTGGGGTCCCACACAACAGCTGGGGAAAGAGGAATAACTAAATGATCCCTCTAGGTTGCTTTTTGGCTGCATATGAGTCGATTAATCCTTTCACTTGGCTCTGTTTCTGACCAACTTTCAAAGCCAGAGGGTGAGTGGACTTCTTATTGCGGAACTGGATTTAATCTATGGGAAGGCAATACCTGATGCTAAATGGTAATTGGAAGTTAGCTTGAATGGAGCCAGGATAACTTACTCTTCCAACAGTATAAGATGTAATATTTGTTCTTTGTTTGTCTCTGTCCTTAGGGTGCACCAATAAGAGCTGTCTATGAACTAGACATCTTGCCTTCTGGATTCTGTTACCCAGAACCCACAAGACATGGTATATGCCCCACAGTCAGTGCATTGGATCAATATGGAAAGTTAAGAATCGAGTTACAATAATATCCAAATATGCTGGAAAACTGTAGCTGTCCAGTCATTGCTGGTGACTCTAGCCATTGGGGATAAAATCCACAAGAAAGAGGACCTGCAGGAATTGTTTTCTTATTTCAACAGATAATCATAGCTTAATGTGTGCCCTAATTCTAAGGCCTGATCTGCACTGAAGTTCTATACTGGTACAAATATACTGATTAGGGATGTGATTTTTTTTTTAACCAATATACCAATAAAACCCATTACAGTGGATGCAGTTCTACTAGTGTAAAGGTTCCATATACTGGGATCACTTATTCCGCTTCTAGTACAGAATTAAGCGTTACCTGTATAAGCACCTTCATAATATTATAACTGGATCCACATTAGTTGTGGGGTAGTACTGCTATAACTATGCTGCTACCATTAAAGCAGTACAACTCTCGTGGGTAGACCAGCCCTAATTGTCTGAAACCAAACAGCGTTCTGAAAATGTGAGCCATTAATAGAGGATTGCTGATGAAGATATACAAAAACAGTAGTCATTTCTTGCCCATTTTTCAATACCTACAGTTATGTTGCTCAGTGAATGCAACAAAGGTCAGTCTGCACTAAATGTTAAAATCCTAGGACTGTTTATTTACAAGTTCATTTTCAAGGGTTTATAAATAATTGAAATCTGTATTAAAATAAAGGGCACGAGTTCCAACATTTGTGCTCAGATAGAATGCAAACATGTACATACATAATCTTATATGGTGAAATGTATTTTGACATGCATGACACTGAACATGTAAGGGTTTTGTCTTAGATCATACTCCTGCAAACTTTCCAGGTACATAAATCTTTCAGCTCATCATCATGGGGAAGAAGAAAATGTGTTCAATTATGATGTTACTATACATGAGGTCTCAATTTGGGGTATTGTTTAAAGTTAGCATCAATGAACTTGTAGCTTCTATTTCTCTTTGGAGCTTATCTACAAATTCTAATGGTGAACTATTACCAGGGTCTTTAATCATCCCATTCAGACTGCCAGAAACACTCTACAAGTGAAAATGAATGGCTACCTAGGATTTGGTTAATAAGAACATATACAAACGCATGTTATGTATGAAATGCATATAAACTATAGGAATGGTTCTGCTTCCCACTCTGATCCTTGTACACTGCTCTAGTGACTTATAAGGTCTGTAAAAAAGATGGCAAAATGATTGGGGAGAATTCCCCTGGCACAGGCCTTATGCTGGGTTGTCTTAAGAAGCCCTGCACTGTCCATCTTCACAAACCGGCATAGGGATTGGGTTCTGGGAGGGGCAGGAGTGGGGCCATAGAGAATGCTGGGGTGGATGCCCTTACTTAGAGCAGTCCCTTTAAGGTAGACTGATTTCAGCCCCTTTAGCAGGAACCTTTGCCCTACCTTCCTTTGCACTCTACTTTCTGACCATGCCACTGTTTATACACACATGGAAAGAACTAGGATGGGCCCAAGGTGCAAAATTTAGATCTGAGTCTGAACTTCCCCAAATTTGGACAGGATGTGAAGTCTGGCTGTGGTGGAGGGAAGCATTTGTTGGAAAATTCCAGCCTTTATTCAGTACAGGGCTGTCTGGAGTTTCCTCTAGATAGTGCAGGCTGAGATGAAGGCTGACATAAAAGAAGTTCAATCAGACCCATTCTTGTAAAACTGAGCATTGCCTGTTATAACTCATCACGTTTGCAAAATAATGTGCAGTGTGCTAGACCATAGTAATGTATAATAGATGTTGCAAGACACTTGAGAATAATCTGAGAATGGTATTGAGTGATCAATATATTATATACCTCCATGTATAGATTTCTAATTTGTTCTATTAATTTTATATTACATGCACTTTCTCCACAGTGTATCTTTGAGTTTATTTTGAAAAGTATAAACATAAGGAAAAATTATGCTGCAAAGCTGAACTACTGTATTTATATAAATAACTATATATAAAAATAAATAACTCTGAACCTGTCCTTATAGTTCCTTTCATGTGAGGGAAGCATATTAACTAACAAGTTACACGATTGGGGTATGGGGCAGGGGAGAATCTTATTCCTACTCTGGAATCATGCATGCCTCTGCCCCATCATCCTTTCCCCCTGTTCCTGACTGTTTTGCAGATTTTATTAGATTTACTAGTATCTTTTGATGCCATGAGTCCACTACAGGGCATGATATCCAGAAGTACAAGGAAATTGCTCAGCCACTGTAAACTTGTGGTCAGCCTCAAATCTGGTGACTTCTGCACAATTCACACATACTGGGATAGTGAGTGTTCTTCCGATGGTTTACAAGCCTTCCGTCACAGACTCCAGTCTCAGATGGTCTCATCTTCCTATCTGGTCAAGATTTAGCCATATGCAAACTAAATCTTTAATAGGTCTCCAAAGTTATGTCATAGTGCTACGAAACTCTCTGCAGCTTGTCTTGATTTTAAAACATTGTCCATTGTGGTGTAACTATGCACATCAATTAAATCATAGAAATGTAGGGCTAGAAGGGACTTCAAAGTCATCAAGTCCAACCTCTGCCCTGAGGCAGGACCAAGTAAACCAAGACCATCCCAACAGGCATTTGTCCAACTTATTCTTAAAAACCTCCAATGATGGAGATTCCATAACCATCTTTGGAAGCCTATTCCAGACCTTAGCTATCCTTATAGTTAGAAAGTTTTTCCCAATAACTAACCTAAATCTCCCTTGCTACAGATTAAACCCATTACTACTTGTCCTACCTTCAATAGATGTGGAGAACAATTGATCACAGTTCCCTTTACAGCAACCCTTAACATATTTGAGGACTATTATCAGGTCCCTCCTCACTCTTCTTTTCTCAAGACTAAACATGCCCCTTTTTTAACCTTTCCTCATTAAATCACGTTTTCTAAACCTTATCACTTTTGTTGCTCTTCTCTGGACTCTCTCCAATTTGTCCACATCTTTCCTAAAGTGTGGCACCCAGACTTGGACACACTACTCCAGCTGAAGTCTCACCAGTGCCAAGTAGATCAGGACAATTACATTCTGTGTCTTACATACAACACTTCAATAAAGATTTCAGACTAACTCTCTAACTTGTCCAGGTCATTTTGAATTATAATCTTGTCCTTCCAAAGTGTTTGCAAACCCTTCCAGCTTGATGTCATCTACAGAGTTTTATAAGCATACCGTCCCCTCCGTTATCCAAGTCACTAATGAAAATGTTGAATAATACTGGACACAGGCCTGGCTGGGGAGGAGGGATAGCTCAGTGGTTTGAGCATTAGCCTGCTAAACCTGAGGTTGTGAGTTCAATCCTTGAGGGAGCCATTTAGGGATCTGGGGCAAAAATCAGTACTTGGTCTTGCTAGTGAAGGCAGGGGGCTGAACTCAATGACCTTTCAGGGTCCCTTCCAATTCTATGAGATAGGTATATTTACATATGCCCTCCAGTTTGACAGCAAACCATTGACAACTCTGCTCTGAGCATGGGTTTTTCAACCAGTTGAGCATTCATGTTATGTTAATGTCCTGGCCGCTGTTTCATCTTCCTCTCTCTACTGCTTTCCATGTGCAGTAGGCCTGACAGTGATCTCAGTTAACTAACCTTGTGGCTTCTGCTGTAGCATCTATTAGCCAAATTCTAAAATAACCTGGGAACAACTTTGCAAAGTTGCTTCAGCCTGCATGTTTCAAATGTGTAGCAGGAGTCTTGGGCCTCAGTGGCACCTGGGTGTCCCTGTAGCACAGTTTCTCCTGAAGACTGAAATGCTTTAGTCTATCTCAAGTCAGAGGTATCTGGATTAAATTTAATGGAGGTCAGACTTGATGATCAGATGGTTCCTTCTGGCCTTCAACTTTATGAAATTATGGAGTGTTGAAAAGTGGTAGCATTAACCCTTTCCATCTACTTATCTCTATGCTCCACCGTATCAATGTCCACTTCAATATGTTTCATGAGATGCCTTCTTACTCTACTAGTATTTTAGTCTGTAGGTCCCTGGGGTCAGGTAAAATGTTACAGTCAAGCTCAATTTACTTCCTGATATTCTGGACAATCACCTGCATTTTAAATGGTGCATCCTCATAAAGCCAAATTTTAGAAACATGATACCTAATTTTGCACCCACAATTTTGGGTTGAGTCACAATTGTGTTTATAACTTGAGTCTGCACTTAACTGTGAAATCTAGGGGCCAGATCCTTTCAAATGATGGGAAAATGGCATAGCTCCATTGACTTAAATGCAGGCATGCTGATTTCTACCAACTACAGATCTGGCCAGTGGATAACAAACTATCTGACATTTGGGCTCAGTCTGCTAGTTAGAAGTGCTAACTGTGACTTCTTGGACACCTTAAGTGTTCCTTTAACTGGACTTACATTTGACTGCTGACCCAATATCCTAAGGTGTTTGGAAGCCATTATAGAAAATGTCCAACTTCAGACTGTAAGGGGAAAAAGTGAAAAGTGCAGACCCATATTCCCACACAATGGTACTTCCTCATTTGTTCATAGGTATTCAGGAAGGAAGCAAGGTTACCTCCCTCTAGCACAAGGAAAACAATTTAGAATATTCTCACTACCCTTTGCATAATACCAATGGCACAACTGCTTTAGTTATAGCTTTTATTGCTTCTCCTGCTGCTTTAGTATGATGATGATGATGATGCTTCTCATTGTGCTGCCCCTGCCCTTCATGCTACACTCCCTGCTTTGGCTGCTTCTCATACTTCAGCTTCTTCCATTCCAGGATTCAGTGCAATACTGGGTTGTCTGGCCTGACCTGTCTGTTTCCTCAGGCCCTCTGCCTTGTCATCTAATTTGATGTTGTCTTTACCCTCTGATTCTCTCCAACCTACAGATTGCAGTGGGCACCCAGCCATGGAATGGAACCAGCTTCTGGGCACAGAATATACCCCACTGCTTCTGGGCATGGATTGCAACCCATTAGCCATCTGTTTGCCTGATCATTATGAATAAAGGCTGCCCTGAGCTAGTCCTTAGCGAGGCCTTTAACATCCTTACCTCTGTCTTCACACAGCCTTACTAACAGAGCTTTCCTGAACTCCCTGCAATTAATTGGCACCGTGCCACTCTGAATTTAACCTTCCTTATCTTGAAACTAGACTTTGAAGGGAACTAAACAGTTCTTTGTTCATTGAACATCTTCTGGTTCAGTCTGACTGCTCTTTTTGTATGTGTGTCAGAGAGCAGGGTGTATGTGGGGGATACATTCTCTAGTCCACCAGCTGCCACTAAGTGTATCACTTCTCTCTTGGGCACCACAAATCCATGCCAGTTCAGCGTTCACCCTATTGAGACAGCCTGACATGTTTCATCATGTGGTGCAAAACTTTTGTTTCACTTGAACTTAAAATGAAGAGATTGGCATAGGTTGATGGTGCTCTGATACAAACACTGTTCTTTTTATCCCACCTAATGAAGGCTGATATAACTGACATGTTTTGGGAACATGTTTTTAAGAGATGTACACTACAGGCAAAGAGCACTACAATACAGTCATAGGGTGAAATCCTACACTATGCTATGTGTGAGTACTGCAGGGTGAAGAAGCCGCCTTTCTCTCTCTCCCATGTAAGCAGAAGGGAAGGGTCTCTGCATAGCATACTAGTAAGCAGTCAGAAGAGGGCCTATCACACTGTAGAAGAGGCATAGTCTACTAACTAGAGTGTGTCTCCAGCACTTTAGCCAGCTAGCACGTGCTACTGCTGCTCCTGTTAACATCACTGCTCCTTTTAAAATAAGCAGCCAAGTGTGCCTGGCAGTATTTTCTCCTAGCCAACCGTGAGCTAGTCGGTCCTGCAGCTGTAGGATGGCTTTTGTGCTAGATGCATGTTGGATAACCCTCTGACTCCACTCTTTGACTAAAATAATGGCAGGATGTTGTCATTAGAATTTATTTTATTGTACAAACTTAGATTGTCAGCTCTTTGGACCAGGGACTTTTTTGTTCTTGTACAGTGCATTGCACAGTCGGGCCCTGGTCTATGATGGGGGTGGGGGAAGGCTTCCAAGTGCTATCGCAGTACAAAAAAATAAATGATTATTTTACAATAGTTGCAGGCCAAAATATTAGTGGAAACATGAAGATAATTCATTTACGTGTGTAAGTTTGTTTGATTTGAATGAATGTATTAAAAGGTTTTGTTAATGCCCACAAATGTTTTCCTAAAAGATAAGTAAAGATGTATTTATTAAACTTACATGGTGTCAAGTATCAGGAGGTAGCCGTGTTAGTCTGTAGCCACAAAAACAACAAAGAGTCTGGTGGAGGTGCTACCGGACTCCTTGTTGTATTTATTAAACTTAGTTTCTTTTGAGATCGCATCCAGACCACTGTTTCCAGAGATCGAGTCCTTCATGTGGGAATCTACATAAAGACACCCTTTAAGTCTATTCTGCTTAATTAGTTGTCCATTACCTTGTCTTGAGACCCACCCTTAATGCAATAAGGATCAAAGTGACACTTAATTGGAGAGAAGGGCTCTTCATTCCTTCTGGGAGTTGCATGTGGACTGTATCACTCTTGCAGTGATTGCAAATGTTGTTGTTCAATAGATTAAGGCCTTGCCTTAATGAAGGACTATATTACTAGCTCTCCTCACTTTGAGTGATCCCTATCAATTCTTTGCTTAGTCCAACCTCTCAAGGATAAAGATAAAGCATAAGCCATGCTGCAAACTCTCTCTCCCTAGTTTCACTTGGAATTTCATAAGAAGAAAATAACAAAATTACAAGTAACTCCATGCAAAAAAATCCACCCTATCACAAATTGGTCTGTTACAGCATACAATCACCCATCTCAAAATTAGATACATCGGTAACTTGGTATTTGTTCCATTCATAGTGGGGAAACCTTGACTAATTAACAAAGTGAAATATTGCCCTTTTTGTGACTGAAATTTGCAAATACTAATGAGATTATATAATTGTGCTGTCAATTAATTAACAACTGTTTATGTATGGTTTTTGGCATGTATTTAGAGAGATGTTGCAGTGTCACTATGAGTCTGTTAGAATTCTGACTGAGTTTGGCTAATTAACTCAAATCCACTCGAACCTCACATAAAATGCACTTGAGTACAAAATTTAAAACTGTTGCTTGACAGACAGAGAAGCCATTCTGACACCATTGTTGCCCCTCTGCTAAGCAGTAGCAGAAGACTAGGACATTGCAGGTTAGAGTCCCAATTGTAAAGAAATGAGTGGCGCTGAGCCACAGTGTATTCTAAATGTAACTTGTTTTTATTTACGTGTGTATATCAATCCTAGAAAGAGATGGTCAAACAGCATTCGTGGCAATATATCCTTTTGGGAATCTCAGCACTACAATGCCTGGGTCACAATGAGCAACTCTTCCTTGACAATTGACTCTAATCAGACAGCAAACTCTCCTGCTACTCATGCAGCTACTCCTTTCAAGGACCACTGCCTCTACATAGTTTTTGCTGTGTAAAGCCATGTCTTCTCAAGACAGAACATACATGCTAAGAGACCATGGAATGCTGTGTCACAATGCCACCTGATAACACCTGCCATAATATTATAGTGGCAGTGATTGGTTCAGCTAAATTCAAATATATGTTCTACCTCTGTCTTCCATGGTTTGTAACTTTCTGAAACATTGACCTGCTGGACTGAAATTTTCCAAGCTTGGTCTCTGCCTGAAGGAGAGCTTGGTTGGAAAGTTTGATGAAAAATGATCAAGTCATTACTTTTAGTATAAGGAGAATTGAAAATGTTTTTGCTCACTATAAAAATAAAATACTTCCAACCTTTTTTAACAGGATTGCCATCTCTGAGGCACAAAAAACTAGGACATCTGGAATGATCCTGAGCCCATAAAACTAGCCAGCTGGCAGTGTTTAATGAGCACCCTTACAAATTTCCCAGGAGAGCTACCTCAAAAAAGGGACAATCCTGGGGAAATCTGGATAGGTAGCAACCCATTTTTTTTTTTGAATAGGCATGTAACCAGAATGTCTGGGTATAGAAAGCTGAAATTTGGTATTCAAATAATCCTCACTTGAAGTGCTTTTGAGTAGTCTAGTGAAATCTTGGTTTTGGTTTGACTGAGTTATGACCTGTAAAAAATTGTATGCTGGGCATCTGTCCGTATTTTGTATATCTTTTTGTGTATCTAAATGAAGGCTGTGTTGCACATGCTGTGTGACTAATTTATAAGTTTATTGAGTATGCAAAGGGGTGAGATAAGGCTGCTCACAATTTGTACAATATGCATGATGCTCTGATGTACCTTATCAGCTCTTCATTGGAGATGGGTATTCTGTGGATCTCCTAAGGAAAATGGGATAGTACATTTCAGTGGTTTGTAATCCAATAGTTCCAAATCATGGAGTTCACATACTCTATCACCACTTTGTTTCAACTTGACAAATCTCCAGAGTTCTAAAGAGGTGAAGCTCCTTGTCATTTCATTCCTTTTCCCCATATTTTTTTCTTTTTTTAACAAACATACAAACAAAGAAACAAAAAAATACCTAGGAAATCCCATATAAAATCTGTTAGAAGGTTAAGGTCCTGATCTTGCAAAGACTTATGCATAGGAAGAATAATTCCCTCTACTGAAGGAATTACTGTTTGAAATTCTTTGTTATGCAGAGGTCAGACTAGATTACGGTCCTTTCTTCTGTCCTTAGAATCTATTTATCTATGTATTTAGCTTTCAGCACATGAGGAATCCCCATTGAAATCCAGCGCCTGGCATCTCTCCACCACCTCTCTGAAACTACTATCGTGTTCTCCAGAATTTCATCTTTTATTTAAATAGAAAAAGTAAATCTCTAGCCATTATGATTTTGACAAAAACCTCAAATGTGAATGAAGGGTATGTCTTCACTGCAGTGTGATAGGCACTTGGGCTAGCCTAGCTCAGATGTGAACAGCTGCAGTGTAGAGCCACCCCTGACTGCTTTCACATTGTGTCTGTACTCATCTGTGTGAGATGGTAGGACTTTTGCAGGCATGTCCCATGGTTCTTAGCACTCCATGTTTTCCCCAGTGGATTGTGGGAGAACTTGTCTCTCCTGGGCATGCAGGGGAACTGTGGGAAGGCATTGGAGGGTTATCCTCACTGGAGTGATTTACATGTGTCCTCACAAAGGGGGTGGGTTACAGCACTTGGGCTTTAACATGTAGGCCAGGACAGGCCAGTTAGCCTGGGTTGAAAGCACTGATGCATCTGGGAGAGGCTTTGTTTGTGGATGGGAGTCAGCTTAGCAGCATGGTCTGGGTTGACTGAAGTGAAGATAAGCCCTGAGTGTAGCCAATACAGGGATATCTATTTGACTCTGCCAGGAGCCTACAGCAATATCTCGGAGAGGTGAGAATTGCACCATTCATCACAGTGAGGTGTTGTTTCAGATGCCCAGTGATGACTTACATTTGACACTGTTAACGGTTTCATTCTTTGTGTAATAAAGGAAAGGGTAAGTCACACTTCTACACAGTTTACTGTGAGGTCTCATTTTTTTAGTGTCAAGAGTAGGTGGTGGTTGTGTAAGCTTAATCACTTGTCTTTTCCCCAACTGAGGAGTCGAGTCCAAAGAACATAGCAGAGCCCATGGATATACACCTCTACCCCGATATAACGCGGGCCTCGGGAGACAAAAAAATTCACCGTGTTATAGGTGAGACCGCGTTATATCAAACTTCCTTTGGCCCTCCCTGTTCCTTGTTCCTGACTGTCCCCTCCAGAGGCCCCCATCCCTAATCACCCCCAGGACCCCAACCCCTACCCAACCCCCCTGCTCCCTGTCCCCTGACTGCTCCGAGCCCTATCCACACACCCCACCCCCTGACAGGCACTCACCGGCAGTGGCGGGAAGCGGAGCGACGCGGCCCCAGCCTGCTCCACTTTCCTTGCCCCGGCCCCAGCCGTGTCACTTGGGGGGGGCGCTGGGGAAAGGTCCTGCACTCACCTGCGGCGGGAAGCGGAGCACTGCGACTGGGGACTGGCAGAGTGGAGCTGGCTGGAGCTGGGCTGCTCCGCTTTCTGCCGCCAGTGAGTGCAGGGAAGTTGGGGAAAGGACCGCCTCCCCCCCCCCGCATTCACCTGCAGCAGAAAGCGGAGCGATGCAGCCCCAGCCCGCTCCACTCTGCCAGCTCCTAGCCGTGGCGCTCTGCTTCCCACCGCAGGTGAGTGTGGGGAGGTTGGGGAAAGGACAGCCCCCGTACTCGCCGTGGCGCTCTGCTTCCCGCCGCAGGTGAGTGTGGGGAGGTTGGGGAAAGGACGGCCCCCGTACTCACCTGCGGCAGGAAGCGGAGCGCCATGGCTGGAAAGTTGCAGAGTGGAGCTGGCTGGGGCCGGGCTGCTCCGCTTCCGCTGCTGCCGGTGAGTGCAGGGGGAGATCCTTCCCCCAAGCCCCCTCCCCCAAACGACACGGCTGGGGAAGCAGAGCAGGCTGCTCCCGGCCCCCCGCTAATCCCCAGGGTCCACTCTGGGACTGCGGGGCCCCCAAAAGTGCCCCCCACACAGTTCCTGCCTCCCAGACCCTGGCGGGGGAGCCCCTGACCGCCCCCGAGACCCTCTACCCCTTATCCAACCCCTCGGCCCCGGCCTGGCCCGGCACCCTTAACACGCTGTTCAGAGCAGCATGTCAGAGCTTTGCCGCTTTGTATGCGAACCCGCATTATATCGCGTCGCGTTATATCGGGGTAGAGGTGTATTCAGATCCCAGCAAGGGGAAGTCCAGGGAAGCTCAGAATATGGATGATGATCTTTGTGCAAATAATCAAATCTACAGCGAGTGGTGTATTGTATTAGAAATGTGGGTGGTGCTTATTTTGGGATGGAACTTGGAAGAGGACCACCACCTTTCCTCTGCCCCCAGTCTGAGTCTGTCTAGAAGGAATGTTAAAATAAAGTTTTTGGGAAGCCCTGATCTGGACCACAATAAAACTATAATGTTCAAGAAAAAAGGGGGATGGCAGGAAATACCTGATTTTTTTTTCAATTTATTTTTTAACTAATTAGTTTCATATTTGTGCATCTGAAAGGACTGATATTTGGAAGAGGAACTCTTTAGGGACAGTTCCTTAGGTCAGGTATAATGTAGAAATATTTCCCAGGTCTGGAAACTTCTGCGGATGAGCTGGGGCAAAATCTTGGATATAATAATTCAGATTTTGTACTAAGAGCCATGATACAACTTTATAAAGTGCTCTCTAAATTTAATCTAGAAAATAATTTAGTATGTGGAATGGCTGGGATCTTCCCACCTTTTCCCTTATTTAAATGCCATTCATCTGGCCTACCTCACTTTCTGGCAATGATGCATGAATGCAACTAGCTGGAGCCTGTCAATATATCTTCAGAGTCGCTGAGTCTGTTAATTAGTTTGACTTTAAAATAGGAACTTTAAGTATTCCCAGTGTATGACCTTTTCTTTGGAACCCTTTTGCTAACTAATGGCTGGTTTGTTATATTTCAAAGTTTCCATCTGGTTAAAACTTATTGAATTGTATGTTACTTTTGAGTGTTTATATGAAGTATCTAATAGTAATCTAATAACATTATTTTTTTTCCTGTCCTTTATGTCCATAACTTTCCTTTATTTGGAATGTCTACCATTTCCCATGATTTGCAACGGGACATAAGTTGCTTAGTGGGATTGAAGGTGTTCATGTCTTGGGTAAAAAATCACCATTACATCAATAGTAGGAAGGAGAAATCCCCACTAGAGATGGCTGCTGTCTCCTGATGTTTTTAATGGGACTGAAGCCACAGGCTTCCCTCTGAGAAGATGGATACCAATTCACACTGCCATCCTCAAACCTACCAACATGTGACACAAGCAGAGGCGGCTCCAGGCACCAGCGCTCCAAGCGCGTGCCTAGGGCAGCAAGCCACGGGGGGCGCCCTGCCGGTCCCTGCGAGGGCTGCAGTCAGGCAGCCTTCGGCGGCATGCCTGCGGGAGGTCCACCGGTCTCATGGATTCGGCAGCAATTTGGCGGCGGGTACCCCGAAGCCGCGGGACCGGCGGACCTCCCGCAGGCATGCCACCGAATCCGCGGGACCGTGGACCTCCTGCAGGCATGCAGCCAAAGGCAGCCTGCCTGCCGTGCTTGGGGCGGCAATAAAGCTAGAGCCGCCCCTGGACAGAAGCGATTGAAATGTGTGAGCAGTGATTAAAATGTGGAACACCTGTTTTTTGTTGTGCCTAGCATAGTAATTGACAAAGTATAAAGTGTTAAGGATTTTGTTCACAATGTGAATTAAATCTTTTTTTATTAAAGAAAACTGGAAAAACAGGGACTTTATAATCCAACATTAAGGACCCCACATTCCCCAGGTCATCCACAGAGCTCCTCAGCCCAGGCATATACCGCTTGAGGAATAACCATTAACCCTCCTGTAGACTAGCCATTAGAATGGGATGCACACTTAGTTATTTACTAGACAACAGTAGGACACCAGGTCTCATGTTTGTTTTCCAGCTCTGGGGGAGGAGTGTGGTATAGTGATTATAGCAAGGTGGTGGGTCCTATTCCTGGCTTTGGGAGGAGAGTATGGTCTAGAAGTGTCCCATAGCTTGGCATTTCCTTGCCATTTTAGACTTTGCATTTGACATCACACTTAGCCAATCTTATTTCTTTTAAAATTAAACTTTTGTTTATAGGAAATAGGTTATTTTGTGTGTGTAATATTTCCCTGAAAGATCCACCAACTGACTCTTTAAGGATCTATAAGCATACTTGAGTAACTTCTCACATGCGGGTAGTCCTTCTTAGTCACTTGGGTGAGTGTTTGCAGTATCAGGCACTAATTTTGTAATACATGTATGACTTCTGATTATCATTTAAATGTATATTTGTAATTAAACATGACTATTAATAAATAGTAATTTGTTATGATAGTGCCTAAGCACCACCCAAGGATGGGGTCCCATTGTGCTAGGCACTGTACAAACAGTAGTAGATGGTCCCAAAAGCTTACAATCTAAATAGGCAAGACAGACACAGGGTAGGTGAAGGGATAGAACACACCAACAGAATGTGATGGTGGTAAGCATCATGTTAGTTTCATGATTTAATTGATTTCCTGGTTTAGTTCGGAGGGGATCAGCTAAATGGAGAGGGAAGGGGGACAGGTCAGGGGAGACAAGGATAAAAGGGGCAGGTGTGGAGTAAAGAGATTGAGGAAGGGGGAGAGGAAAGGTTGGAACAAACAGCCAATCAGCATGGGGAGGAGAAAATCCTGTTCTATTAATCTGACATACCATTAAATTTGATATTTTAACTATGACCAACCCATGAAATATAATTATATCAAAATATTGTCCCTGTCATTCTGTATAAAGAAGAAATATACATGCCCACTTACATATTAACCATGATACATTTATTTGGAGAGATCATAAACCATCACATTACATTTTGGTTTAGTGGTCTTCTTCACAGCATAACAGGAGTAATTTAAAGGGAGTTCTGAGTTCTGAAGCTGTCAGTTGAATCACTTAGTATACTAATTTTGGTTCTCTTAATCTTTTTTTGTATTGTGTTTAAATAAATATTTCTTTTTTTTTTTTTACAGTGATGTGAAGTGCAAAACATTTTATGAAATACTTTGCCAGTTGTGCTACCTCCTTGTCTCCGTAATGTAAGCATTTCAGCCAAATTTTCAGAAGCACTTTGTAAGTGCTCAAACCTCAGTTAGGTACTCAAAAATTGAGGTAACCAAGATCAGTGTCCATTATTTGAAACTCTTGACTTGTCTTTTAACTAAACTCGAAGAAAGTGTTTATGTAATTCTTATTGTATAGGGGGAAATATAGCTACATTAAAAGAAAATTGTCAGGGTTGCTAAGTAAAGACCTCAAAAGTTAGGAAACGCCAACATATAGGTTACCTGTGCAACATTAATTTGCCCCCTGGTGAACATGCATCATTATACAGTTTTTAATCAGATAATCACATACTGTTTTTCCCCCATAGGCCCCCTGCCTCGTTCAGTGCATAGAATGGACAGTGCTCTATTAATGAGCATCTCTTCAGTATTTGTTTTTTTCTTCGCGTTGGTGGCCTCATGCCTTATTTACTTCACACTATTCTAAGCTGTGAAGACAGAATTATTAATTTCCTCCTGAGCTTCTCTATGGCACTTCTCAATATAGTATTTCAGTGCTTCATGAAAATTAATGAATTTATTTTCACAGAACCTGTGAATGTGGGGGTGCCTATTATCCCTGTTCTTACAGTTTGGAACTGAGGCAGAGGGATATTAAGCTCAAAAGTACCCACTGATTTTGGGTGTCTAATTTGAATACCTATTAGAGGGTCACAGAAGAGGAAGTTGGAGAAGGGTGATTTGAGTATGTTGGTTTATGTAAGAAGGAGGAAGTCCATTGTCAGAACCATTCCATAGTTTTGTAAGCTCAGGTCCAGTGCAGTGATGGGGTTCACTTTCAAGCTGATGATTTTTTATTAAGAACAAAAACAAATAACCAGTTTGCCTATCTTTGCCACAAACCGAGAATGAACTATGACTCTCTCTGGCAGGGTGTGAATGGCAGAAAAGTTGAAGGGCACTTCTTTCATAATGTCACAACCAGTCCAGTAAATCTGTTTTTATATATATCCCGTTAGTTATACTTAAACTTCTGTAAAGCATTTGACTAGGTAAGGCACTACATTTTGATGAAAAAATTAGAATATGAAATTAATATTGTACACATTACATGGTTTAAAAACTGGCTACATGATATACCTATCTCATAGAGCTGGAAGGGATCCTGAAAAGTCATTGAGTCCAGCCCCCTGCCTTCACTAGCAGGACCAAGTACTGATTTTGCCCCAGATTCCTAAGTGGCCCCCTCAAGGATTGAACTTATAACCCTAGATGTAGTAGGCAAATGCTCAAACCACTGAGCTATCCCTCCCCAATCTCAAAATATAACTGTAAATGGGGAATCATCATCAAGCAGGTGTTTCCAGCAGGGATTGATTCTTGGTCCTATGCTATTTAACATTTTGTCAATGACCTGGAAGAAGACATAAAATAATCACTGAAAGCTTGCAGATGACCTAGAAATTGGCTGAGTGGTAGATAATGAAGAGGAAAGTTCACTGAGAGCAATCTGGATCACTTGGTAAACTGGGCACAAGCAACCAACTTGTGGTTTTAATATGGTTAAATATATACAGCCCATACTTAAAGGATGGGGGGCTCTATTCTGGGAAGCAGTGACTCTGAAAAAGATTTGGGAGTCATGGTGAATAATCAGCAGAATATGAGCTCCTGGTGCAACACTTTGGCCAAAAGAGGTACTGTGATACTGGGATGCATACATGGGAATCTCAAGTAGTAGTAGAGAAGTTATTTTACTGCTTTATTTGGTACTGGTGCAACTGCTGCTGGAGTACTGTGTCCAGTTCTGGTGCCCACAAATCAAGAGGATGTTGATATTTTGTAGAGGGGGGCAGAAAAGAGCTGTGAGAATGATTTAAAGGATTTAAAAACATGCCTTATAGAGAGAGCTTGAGCTCTTCAACTTATTTAGCTTAACAAAAAGAAGGCTAAGGGGTGACTTGATTAATCTAGAAGTATCTACATGGGGAACAAATATTTAATAATGGGATCTTTAATTTAGTAGAGAAAGGTGTAACATGATCCAATAGTTGGAAGTTGAAGTGAAGCAAATTCAGGCTGGCAATAAGCGCTACATTTTTATCAGTGAGGGTAATTAACCATTAGATCAATTTACCAAGGGTCGTGGTGGATTCTTCATCTCTAACCATTTTAAAATCGAGATTGGATCTCTTTCTAAAAGATGTGCTCTGGGAAACATTTTGGGGAAATCCTATTGCCTGTGTTACACAGGAGGGCACACTAGATGATCCCAGTGGTCCCTCTGACCTTGGAATGTATAAATCTAAGAAATGGTAGCATAATGTTTTAAAATATGGATTGAGTCATTTAATTTTGTGACTTACTGCGAGTCCATACAAGTCATAACTAAAGAATTTGCCATAATAAAGTATAGCAAAGCAAATATGTCCATCACCAATCTTTGTCATGTTTTATTTTCATATTAGTGACATGGCTTCGAGGTTATCTATGGAGTAGATGTAATCACTTCTCTGCTACCAAGGAGCCCAGGTCCCACTGTCTCTTATCTCTTTCTCACTTCTGTCTAGATTCATTGGTCTCTTATTAGTCATCCGGTTTGCAAGGAGTGTCCCTCTTGGTTTACACTAGCGACAGCCTAGATATTAAGAGAGCTATACTTCTCCATTCTCTGACATGCTTTAGGCACCTTGAATATTCAAATTTCTTTCCAAAATTTGGTGTTTCGACGGAGGCTGTAGCTAGCTTCCACTCGCCCTACTGCAGGAAACTTCCTTGTCAGTGATAGTGGTCTTTAGCCTGTTTCCCTCAGCTTTCCTTGCTCCCCCATTATCCTTTGTCATGTCATAAATAACAAGTATTTCTACTCCTAACAATAAAATAGCATTACATTTTTATTATTCAAATTAAGAGGAACATGAGTGACTGTTTCAGATACAATGCCACCAAAGAAATCTGGCTGAGAGTAAATTAACTCCTGTCATGTATGGAATATGATTAGTTTCCCAGGTTCAGCTTCCTTCATCTAGCCCACCTGGTCACTCCATGGTATAAAATGTTACAATCTCAATGTTCTTTAAAATGTTTGCAACACTTTTTTCCTTCTTCATATGTTAAAGGAGTATCTCCTTGATGCAATTCATGATTACAATAAACATTTTATAATTTTTGTCTCCATATGTTGTTTCATTGAAATAGCTATTGTATTAATCCTTTCCACCCTAAAATGTACTTGGCCTACATGGAGCATTTTATCATACTATTTTAATTTCCAGTTATTTCTCGCTTTTCTTCTAATTCAGAATTCAAAAATAGATGCTGCAAAAAGTTTAATGGTGATGGTTCAATATGTGGCATTTTTTGGTTTTGGTTTTAATCGGGCATTGAATCAATATACACTAGTTGTATGGTACTTTATGTCACTGCTTAGCCTGAGGTGCTGGCTTTTGGTTGGGGCACTAAATTGAAACTAAGGTTCTGACCTCTTCATTTCATTGGAAAAAAGATGGTATGGCACTCTTTGCAAGGGTAGGGATGTTAATTCTGGTGTCCTGGCCAGATTTCAGTTTGGATAAATATATTCTGCCTACAATTCCTGCTGAAGTTTCAAATGAAGAAATTATTGCTTTACTTCTCCTCCTAAGAACTGTTGTACAGTGTTGTAGGCACGAATGAGGGCTGCATGGCACCCCACAGAAGACACTTTTGTGTGTTGGGAGCTTGATCCTGTACTTTGTACTGTCTGTAAAGCACTTCATGATCTTTGGAGATGAAAGCAACTGTATAAACATCATATTATTTGGTCACAAGACTGGGGTAATTCATTGAGTAATATTGGCCAGCTGGAAGGTGCGTAGGGTGCAGTAGTGCATGATCAGTGCAGGTGTGAATTGCACCCTCAGAGCTAAGATGTGTGGGTTGCTATCATTAGTGTCCTCAATTACTGAAGTATGCAAGCAAGAGATGACTAAAAATCATGATACAAATTTTTTTGGCCTTTGGTTGCCACTGTCTCGAAGAAGATAAATAAAATGGTATTTGATGTAAAAAGCCAAAATGTCAGTATGATGGAAATATATAAATAATTTCCATTAGAAAGACACCCCAGCCTATACTGACCCCATGTAAGAGCCAGGAACAATCACAGTACTTGAGTACTGATGAGGTTAGTGATATTAGGTGGAGAGCACAACTGTAGGAAACCGCAGAGCTGGCCAGTGCAGATGAGAACACATGCTACTTTCTCTGAAAGGGTGTCACAATAGCCACTTTGTGTCTGTGTGATATGGAGGTCTGAGAGGCATTATGTCTGACACACAATGCTTCCCAGAGCTGGCACTTGGTTAGTGTACCTTTGGACTGCCCCAAGGCAGGGCAGCAACTCCACCATACAAGCCAAACCCATGAGTTAGGCTGATATACTTCTTATTGCTTTACAATCAAAGGAGTCTGTTAGTTACCAATGTACAAGTAGAGCTCAGATTTAAAAGAAAAAAAACAGATTGATTTTATTTTGTATTGTAGGAGACAACAAAGAATAGGTGCACCTTCAAAAAAAAGTAAGTGGTCCTCTTTTTTTACACATAATTGTTCAATGTAAATATGCATTCATTTAATTGTGATAAATTTTAAGGTTGTTGTCGGACCAAAAGTGTATTTTCAGTTATTGGCACTTATTCTGGGATGCAAGTGGGAGGTAGGCATCCATGGGAGCTTTAGAGGGGCACTGGCAAAATGTGATTGAGCATGCAAATGAGTTAGGTTCTGGTTGTAATGCTAGGGGATAGGTGCTTTCAGCCTATTTTCAGAATTGTGCAAAGTGCAACCATGCCCAAATAGTCAGGGCCATCCCGAGTGAGAGCGAGGTAGTGTGAGGAGTAAGATAGTGGGGGCACTGGCCTCACCCATGCCTAGTGGGTTTGGATGGGGATCAGATTGGGGTACCCTCACCAGTCAGTGTGGCGTTCTCAGGTTTTTAGCAGAGGATGAGGACAAGGCCATCCTATCACTTTTTATAGTCAAGTCATGCTGTTGCAGCCTGTCATGCTTTTTAGTGGGTGTTTTTGTGCCTGTAGGACCAATTAGAATATACTAATATGAGAGCAGATGGTGAGGCCATGCAGCCTAGGGCTTCCTGCTTCTTGGTTTTGAGAATTACCTTCTCAAGTGGCCCTACTGGTTTGTCTGATTCATCTCCAAATGCAAAAAGATTATTTTTAAATCATCATTATGCAAGCCCAGGGTCCTTCCAGCTCACCAGCTCACCTATGTTAGCACAAACAATTACATGGCCTCCAACTCATCCTCCAGCTCCCCTCGGAACCACCCCAACTCCCCGTCAGTTTTACTCTTACCCCTTTCACTAAACATCCCCTAAAGAAATGTGATTTGCAGGACAGCGGCTTGCTGGAGAAAGAAAGAAGGGTAAGGAAATCAGGACATGGCATGGTACCAAAGCTCACCAGGAGCTAATTGCTGTTCTTATTGGAAAATGGAACCTAGAGGCCAATAAAGTCAGTTGGGAGAGGTATAGGTTGTTTCATAGAACAGCTCTGGGTTTTTAATGTTTTTGTGTTGCTCTGGGAGGGTGGGGAAGCCATACTATTGCAGCAAAACTGGCCTCACTGAGCACCACCATATTTGTTCTGGTCATGATATAGTTAACAGTCAGGGTGCAAGGGGCCCAGCATTCTACACACCCATTGCCTGCAACAGCTGACTGGGACTAGCCTCCAAAGCAGCACTCATAAACAGCACAGTTAAGAAAACGTTTCACGTACAGTATACTGTTCTTTGAAAGGAGGGTTCAGTTGCAACAACTGTCTTGGCTTTTATCTCCCTCCCTTCCTTCTGTCAGGATAGTAAAATGTTCTGCAATGTCCTCCTCTAGTATAGTTATGAGGACCCTATGCAGTCCAAACTTGATATAGTCACTGGTATAGCTGATCCAGCTGATCCACAGCTCAAGGGTATCAACAGGAATGATGGTGGGTGGTGTCTACACAGGGCCCTCATTCAGATCACAGAACCTATTTGACTAGCATGAGAAATAATGTGTTATAACATGACTGGGTCCTGGTCCCCATTAATCTTTTTTCTCCCCCAAATAAAACACAATAAATACAGTTGAAGTTCAAAAAGCATATTTAATATAATTTTCAGGCATAGTTAGATTGTAAGATCTTTGGGGATCTCCCCTTTTACGTGTTGCTGTAATGCGTATATGTTCACCTAGTATTCTCTTGGGCACTGTAATCCAATAACTGATACCGGTATCATTGTGCAGCAGCCATGGCTCGTTGTCTAGTTCGGAACTCAGGGCCTTATCTATGGGAGTAGTAATAAAAGAAATTCAGTATAATATAGCCAACACTTACAGCCTGACCCAGCCCACTGAGGACACTACTACAGGGTAAATAACCCTTCCTTATTGATTTTCTCCACACCATTCGTGATTTTATAGACCTCTATAATCTCTCCTCTGTTGTTTTTATTTCATCAAGACCCAGAAAAACTGACTACCATTTTGAAGGTTAATAACATACACATTTATAATGTCCTTTTTCAAATTATGCCTAGTTTATAGGAATCTCATAAGTAGTTTTAATAGTAACTAGGATCACTTTATTGCATTATGTATTCAGTAACTGTTATGGATTATTGTGTGCTGAATAACTTAAACCTGAATGATGCATTATGAAAGTACTTAATATGAAGCAAATAAAATTGTAGATGCGCTCATGTACCCTTTCAGGTTAATCTGTGACAGAGTAATCTACAAAACAATTCTAAGACACTTGACAAATTTGAGTACCCGGTATATTACTTCACTTCTTACACCTATGTAAAGTTTGGATCTTTGTTTTTACAGAATTTCCCCTCATTTCAAAAACAAAAACCCTCTGTGTAATGGCCTCTCTATCCAAATATGAATTTTAAAAGTGGGCAGAGAAGTTCCTCCTCTTTCTGAATGGATACAACGACTGTTTGAAACTTAACGCTGTACTCTGCATTCATCAATTGAAAAGCAAGCTCTTTCATTTTGTAACGAACAGGAGCAGATTGGTTAAAAATCATAGTAAGGTCAGAATTTGTTACAATGTAGAGTGATGTCATTAGCTCTCCATTTTCTCTTGTATAATTATGGAGTGTAAAAAGGAAAGCACTCTAGTTCTTCCACTGTTTAGACACCAAGAAGTGAGGATGAGTAGTGAAGCGTGTGGATCTGTATTGGCAATGTACAAGAGCTAGACTTATTGATAAGTATCCTTCTTTCTCTTAGTAATACTGTCAGAACAGATCTGCATTCTAGGGTGATAGCCTGAGTGAATCAAACTTTCTTTACAGATCTGTTGTAACCTGGCTGGTATCACAGTACTTGAAGACTGAGCACAGCCTACCATCTTCAAAGTAGCTTCTACAGTGTGTTTCGGGAATGTTTGCGTTATTGAGATATGCAAAGCTGCTGTCTGGGACTTTATTCACACAATTACAAAGTTATTTCTTGACTTGGCTTCTTGACCAAATACCTGTTCAATCCTGCTGTCTAACATCCCAAGTATGGATCTTCACACGCTAGATGTGAAAAACATATTTTCTTTCTGAAAAGTTGGTCTCTCTGATGTAGCAAGACATTAATCACTAGAAATTGCTTTATATTACTGCTGTCTTGAAGACTGACTTTTTTTTTAACAACAACAACAAAGAGGTACTGCTTCTATGGTTAATGCATAGGATTGGAGTGAAGGAGACCTGGGTTTAGTTCCCAGCTGTACCACAGACTTCCTGTTTGACCCTGGGAAAATACTTTTCTCTTTCCCTTTGTCTTGTGTATTTAGATTTTTAAAATCTTCAGGGCAGTGACTGTCTCTGGCTGTGTGTTTGTACAGTGCTTGGCACAATGGGGTCCCTATCTTAGCTCTAGGTGCTTTGGTAATATCATATTATAGATATAGCAAGGAATGTTAAGTTTAACTAGCAAACTTAGCTGAAACTTAGTACCTATCAAAGGTTTTTTTGTGTTGGTGAAAATCCATTATTTTTTAAATAACAGGACATAGCTGTATTTGTTTTTAATGCATTATATTACAAAGTCTGCTGGAGGTACTGCAGATCTTTGAAGGTTCAAATGAATGCTGCTTCCATGAGCTTATAATAAATTATGCATGGCCAGTGGTGCTGTTTATAAAGTGTGTATTGTTCCTTTGGTAGTTCCTAAAGACTTTGAAGAGTGCACACCGGAGAGGCAAGGCGTGAAGTGGTGAGGCTGTAGAACTAAGTTGGGGAAGACTGCTTTGGAGCTAGGGAACAAAGACACTTACAGGGCTCCCTGCTTCCCAGTGCCCTTTGGAGTTTAAGCTCTCTGCATGATCCTCTTATTTCATTCCTGCTCCCTTTAATTAGCATGCCTGTGTACATACTGAAGTCTGTAGAACAATGCCTCCAGTCTGAACTGGGTCCAGCAAAACTTTCACTTTTTATAAAGTGAGCATGATTGGTCATTATTACTGTGAACTTTAAGAAATCCACCAGGATGGCAATTTTTTTAGGAGAATCACAAGCCATGAGGCTAGAAATAAAGTGGGAAGCTGGGAAATTGGAAAGACTGATTGGGAGCTAAAGGGCAAGGGATTTTGCAGGCCTATATCTTGATTTTCAGTAGAGCTAAGCCATTGAGGTCAATGGGAACTGTGGGTGCTCAGTATCTTTGAAAATCAGGCTATATGAGCTCAGGAGGGTTCCTTTCTTCTCTTCTTCTCCTGGTCCCCAGTGCCATGCAGACCTCAAACTCCACAGGGTATCTGTTTGCCTCCCACTAGTTCTTGGTGTCTTACGCACTTTCTCCTCCTGAAATGTGCATTCTCACTGGTTTGGACTTTTCCTCATTTAGTGGTGGTGTGTAAGCAGCTGCTGTTGAGTTTATCCAGCAACTTGCACATGTCTGTACAAACTTCAGCCTCCTTCATTCAGCATCTTGAAATGCTTATGAAAAACTTTAACTGATGCAGCATAACTTGCTGTGCCAGCTCCAGAAAGCCATGCTTGCTCCACTCACTGTTTGCATGGAAAAGATTCTTTGAACATTTTATCCAGCATCTGTTATTTCTTCTGTTGGTTAGAATGGTGACAATTTATGCGTGAATTAAGAATTTTAGGCCAGATTAACTTGTTGTTTAAGATTTATTTATGGCTGCTTTGCTTCACCAGAGTGACTCAAAGCAATTGAAGCATACCAGTGAATCTGACCCATTCCTAATCATTTATTTGCTTTTTTGTTTTTTGCTAGAAATGATTTTTGTTCACCAAGTTGTAATGGAGACTAAGTAAGTGTGATCCTATTTTGAATAATGACTGTATAAATAATGTCTCCAAACTCAACAGACTTTCTCTTTGTTTGCATTCAGAGTCACATCAGTTTACTTGATTAACAAAATTAAGTTTCAACTACTTTTTACTTCTGCTAGTTCTTCAGAGCCAACAGCTGATATTGAATTAGCTGGATTCTGTGTCTACTTTGTTCATCACCAACAGAACTGTTTATTTAAGTTCCAGTCAATTGCACCTGAGCAGTCCCATTGAGGGCTTAATTTAAAGACGGTGGGGTGCCACACTATTAACTGAGGGCTTCATTTGGCCTTCAGAATATCTACTATTGGTGGTGATATGTGAAAAGGAAACACAGCTTGGCTTTCAGATCCCAGGGTGAGTTTGCCCGAATTTGCTATCTACTTTCCTACATTCATAGATGTGTGGTATGGTAAAATTACTCTGTAAATTAATAGTATAGTCAAGAATAATGCTGTAAGCCTCAATTTTTAGAGGAAAAACTATTGTAAACTATTAGTTTTCTTTGCACTGGTTGACTTATTATGCTTACTCATATTACTTTTCATTCTCACATAAATGGATAAGTGTCCATTCAGGTCTAATGGCCATGAAGACCATAATAGAAGGTAGTGGGTGTTTGGCGTTAGTTATTAATGACATCCACTTGTGTGCAGAGTTGATATTAATTATAATAACTTGTATGTTAAATTCTAGTTTGGAAAGAGAAAGGTGTATGGAAGGCTGTTTTGCTAAACTATATGACATATGTTTTAGAGGTAGCATAGTGGAACCAAGATATATTTTATTTTGCAGATGATAAAAGGAAAACCTTTTTACATTTATTCTTTCCACAAATGAATCTTACCTTACAATTGTGGCAAATTGTTGGGTGTCTGTGAAGAGACTTCTCAAAAGCTACAGTGTGAAATTCCTGGTTGGTTTTTTTTTCTTAAAACAAACATATCTACATTTTAATAGGTTGAAAAAATTCTTAAAATAAAGCAAAAAAAAAAAAGTTTAAATGAATGTTCCCCATGAAAAAGTAGAAAGAAGTTCAGCATTTTTGTTTAAAAAAAATAATTTTAAGAAATAATTCTATTCCTTAAAGTGATATCTACAGCAGACTCTTTAACTTATTGTACTTTAGAAAAATCAGCTGTTACAGTCCTGTTAAAGAGCAGCTTTCCTATGAAACCATTTTATGCTTGTCTCCTGAGTGGTCACTTATTGCACATATACATTCATTCAATAAAGATGTGCCATCTAGTTGAAAATATGCCAATATTTTACAGCTTCCCCTCTTCACTTCTACCTAGTACTGTGAAACTATTTAATAATTTCTGGTATATTGTTTTGCAGGGCCGCCCAGAGGATTCAGGGGGCCTGGGGTCTTCGGTGGCGGGGGTCCTTCTGCTCCAGGTCTTCGGTGCACTTTGGCGGCGGGTCCTTCAAACGCTCTGGGTGTGTTCGGCGGCACTGAAGGACCTGCCACCGAAGACCCCCTGAAAACTCTCGTGGGGGCCCCTGAAAACTGTCGTGGGGGCCCCTGCGGGGCCCAGGGCCTGGGGCAAATTGCCCCACTTGCCCCACCCTCTGGGCGGCCCTGTTGTTTTGTCACTTTGTATGACCTGACAGTATCTAGACATACATCCCACACTACCTCTTTTTCCCTCTTTGCAATGGACGGGAGCAAGTCAATTACTTATCAGGATACTGTCATGTTTAATTCTTGTGGATATTTAGCATCATGCTATGTTAAGGTCTTCCATAGATGGTAGGTAGGTAATATATTGGTAAGAATCATGGAAGTGACTCAAATTTGAATCTGAGAGGGCCCTAATGCAGGGACCGGCAATCTTTGGCATACGGCCCATCAGGGAAATCCGCTGGTGGGCCGGGACGGTTTGTTTACCAGCAGCGTCCGCAGGTTTGGCCGATCGCAGCTCCCACTGGCCACGGTTCACCGTTCCAGGCCAATGGGGGCTGCGGAGAGTGGTGGCCAGCACATCCCTTGGCCCTCTTAGGGCTTGTCTACATGGGGAAATTATACCAGTATAAGTTAGGATGTGAATTTAAACGGCTGTAACTATGTGGACACTCTCTTATTCTGGTATAAGGGCTTGTCTAAACAATAAGTTACTGCATGGCAAGCCAGGCATGTGAATGTACAAAGCACAAGCTTCATGCACAGTAACATCCCATGTGGACACTGCTACAGCACAGTAAAAGTCCCAGACTGCAGCTTGTCAGTTACTTCTTGGAAGTGTAATAAGACAAGCCTCACTTCAGGGACTTTTATTGCACTGTAGCAGTATCCACATTGTGCTGTGGGTTCACATCCTGGCTTGCTACCCAATGACTCGCTGTATAGACAAGCTCTCAGAGTATCTTTTTCCAGTGCAGCTTCTGTTGCTTAGAAAGTGGGTTAAACTAAGCTGAAAAAAGCTACTCTTATTCCAGAATAAGTGTCCACACAGAGGAGTCATACTGATATAAATATAGCAGTTTAACTATACCAGTGTAATGATAGTGGTATAACTGGATAAATTTCCTGCTGGTACTGTATGTATCTGAAGAGGAGCTCCATCTTGCTGTCTAGCCCTGATCCATTAGGAGGGGTTTCTTGGGCAGTGGCTGATAAGAGCTCCTGGCATTGTGGCCCACTGAAGCACGCTGGAAGTTGTTGTATTAATTTAGATGGAATATATGGGCTAAAGATTTTAATATAACCCAGTCACTGCCCAACATTAAACAGTGTTGAACAAGGTTTGGGGGTTGATTTACGGAGACCTTAGCCTGCTTAGTACCCTGGCAAACATAGTTTTTAATAAAGGGTTAAAAGGATTTTTAAGGATAAAGAAAAGAAGGAAAAACAGTTAAAGCATTTGCAATGTAAAGTATTAAAAAAGGCTTTTATTTTAATATCCCTTGTTCCCTTTCCCTTTAGCTGGAGAGAGTTTTAAGCAACACGCTCCACCCCAGTTTGACAGTCTCTTTGATACATCTAAGATGGTAAAAACTGCCCTTCTGGTTAGAGAAAAGAAGTTAACTGAGATGGGTTGGAGCTGTTGCTGCTGCTGTCAAGACCAATCTTGATTAATCTTGGGTGTATTTGGGAGTCAGCTGGAACTGGTAGGGGTGGCAGTAGAGTTGCCAACTTTCTAATTGCAGAAAACCAAACACCCTTGTCCCGCCCTTGCCCTGAGGCCCTTCCCTGCCCTTCCCCGAAACCCCACCCCCTGCTCACTCCATCCCCCTCCCTCCATCGCTCTCTCCCCCACCCTCACTCACTCGCTCATTTTCATTGGGCTGGGGCAGGGGAGTGGGGTGCAGGAGGGGGTGCAGGGTGCAAGCTCCAGGAGGGAGTTTGAGTGTGGGAGGGGGTTCCGAGCTGAAGCAAGGGGTTGGAGCACGGGAGGGGGTTTGGGGTGTGGACTCCAGGCGGCACTGACCTCAGGCGACTCCCAGGAAGTGGTGACATGTCCCTCTGGCTCCCAGGTGGAGGGGTGGCCAGGGGGCTCAGCACTGCCCCCGCCTGCAGGCGTTGCCCCTTCAGCTCCCATTGGCTGTGTTTCCCGGCCAATGGAAGCTGCAGAGCTGGCGCTTGGGGTGGCGCCTGCAGACAGGTGCAGCACGAGGAGCCGCCTGGCCACCCCTCTGCTTAGCTGCTTCCTGGGAGCCATGTGGTGCCAGGCACGGAGCCTGCCTGCCTGCCCTGCTGGCACTGCGGCCAACTGGACTTTTAGTGGCCCAGTCAGATATGCTGACCAGAGCCGCCAGGGTCCCTTTTTGACTGGGCATTCTGATTGGAAACTGGATGCCTGGCAACCCTAGGTGGCAGCGTCATCTGGCTCCCTCTCTCTGATGGTCAGGACATCTCTCAAGGTCCCAGGAAATGGTTGGGGTGGCAGCTATGATGGTGAAGTTTACTTCAGTATCCTCTCTGTTCTTCCCTATTTTCTCCCCCAAAGTCTTTCTGTAAGGACCCACAAAGGGAATGTGGAATAGCCCATCGTCTCCTTTTGTCTATCAATTATGCCTATTTTCCAACACACCAATTTTGATTCTTTAGTTTTTGGTTCCAATCTTCTGCTTCTACCAAGCATGATTTCAGCATAGTCCTCGGACTATATTAGTAGGCCTTTCTGTTTAAACTACTTCAGTCTGTCTCTTTTGTACCTCTTCCTATCAATGTTTGTTGCTATAGGTTATTGTGGCATCATGTGAAAGTTAACACATTTACAGTTGATCTTACAATTAGGGTAAATATGCCAACCCAATTATCACAAGTGTGTGGATTTAGAATTAACATGGAGGCACAGCAGATCCAGCTGGTCCTCTAAGATTTGCATAAATGTCAGGGGAACCAAAAATGTTGGGGCATGAACCTAGTGCTCCTTCCATGGACCATAGGGGGGAAGAAAAGTCTTACACATGACAGAGTGATGTGGTATAAACCCAATAAAGGTCATTTATTAAGTTCTCTCTTCTAGCTGTCTCCTGCACATTTTTTCTGTGAGGGGTGGGAAAATGACCTTCAGCTGAGCCCTGTCTCTTAATGCTAGTTGGGAATTTGACTATCATTACCAAACATTGAAACGTTCATATATTTTTTAGTGGACCTATTCTTTGCAATCCAACACCTAAACATATAGCAGATTCCTCCCACCTTCATCCTTATTTCACCTGTTTTCACTGTGTTAACTCTTATGTATGATAACGTTTCCTACAGAGGTAGTTATTGATTACTAAAGTTACTAACAGCATGACTCCAAAATATTATTGTTACTAATCTAGCAACCCAGCGAGTCTGAGGAACTTATTCTTGGACACATTGGAGATTTTTTCGAGTAATGAGAATTGCAGAAGTTAAAAATGTGTATGTATTAATCTGAGATGGAAGGTTGGCTTACCTCTAACTCTATTGCACAGAAGAATAGCTGTACAAACATCAGATATCTGCTATGTTGGTGCTGGCTAGAAGAAAGGAGAACAGAAGGTCTTGCAGCAGCCAGTGTTATGTCTTGGCCTGTGGTGCTTTTATTAGTCAGTAGACTGAACTCATGAGATCAGACCACAAGAGGAGACTGCTCTGATTTCTCTCATTCTTGTGGATAAAAAAAAGTTAAGGAAGTCCAGGTAGGTGCTTGTGACTTTTTTCAGTACACAATAGTAGGCCTATTTTTTTTTTCAGATTAACCTGAACTTTTTATATTGCATTATGGCACACTTAATTGCAGAATAGTGCTTTCTGTGGCAGTTGTTTAGGAAAGTACACGTGCTATTAAACACAAATGTGTGCCTATTTGTGCAATCAGTTTGCAAAGGCAGTTACCCTATAATTGCACACACAAGTAGCCATTTCTACATCCAGCTGATCATTTTGTGCATGCACTTGCTGTGATTAAGCTATTTTGTCAACTGGGTTTTGGCTCTTTAAGCAAGTTCTTAAACTGCTTTTGAAAGAAACAATAGTTAAGCCCTTGCCTAAGAATTCATCACTTAACATTAGGAATCCCAGCTAATTATCATCCATCTGTACCTCCTTCTTTTGAAAGGGAAGCTTATAGAATGAGTGGTGGTGAGGCAAACTTGGCAATAATTGAGTTCTTAGGTTTACTTAAAATTTGTCAAATGGTTTTAGAACTTGGAATGGCACTTGGCACAGATGCTGCACCGGTCTTAATAACTGATCTTCCTGTGGATGATGATCAAATGCCCATGCTGGTGAGGGGCTTTTGTGTGTGTGTGTGTGTGTGTGTGGTTTTTTTTACAGCTTTTGCCATTTGATATTGTTAATCATGAGATTTTTCACATGGCTATGAACCCTCATGAGATTGCTCTTGTGTGGCTCGGCTGTTCTCTGAGAGGACCTAGAGAATACTGTTAAGTGATCATCCACTGTAAATACTATTGAGGGGCAACACCTAAGAACAAAACTGTCCGTTGATACTAATGCCTCTCTCTTCCTATTGCATTTTTTCTCATTTACACTTGAACACAGGGGTTGCAAAAATCTGCCATAACTGATATGCCAATTGCTACTAAGGTGATAAGTGAATGCAAAACTGGTTGTAAAATGCTGTTATATCAGAACGGCAGACTTTTGCAACCACTTTGCTCTAGATTGCTTGGTAAACTGGGCAAACAAACAATATGCATTTTTAATATGGCTAAAGGTATACACCCAGGCCAACATTCTTTGTTCCTTACTTACAAGATGGGGGACTGTATCCTCTGAAGCCGTGACTGAAAAAGATTTGGGGTTGTGGTGGATAATCGATTTGAACATGAGCTCCCAGGGCAACACTGTCAAGAAGGCAAATACGATCCTCGGATGCATAGAGGGGAAGCTTGAGTAGGAATAGAGATATTATTTTACCCTTGTATTTGTTATTAGTGCAATTTCTGCTGGAATACTGTGCTTCCCCCTTCTTTGTGTCTATAGTCGCTTATGCCCCCTCCCCACAATTGCATATACCGCCACCAAGCTCTGAAGGCAGAGCAGAGAGCAGCAGCGGCTGCTGGCTGGGCGCCCAGCTCTGAAGGCTGTGCCGCATAGGGTTGCCAATTTTCTAATTGCACAAAACAAACACCCTTGCCCTGCCCCTTCCTTGAGGCTCTGCCCCTGCCCTGCTCCTTCCTGGAGGCCTCGCCCCCCTGCTCAGTCCCTCCCTCCTCCCTCTGTTGCTCACTCTCCCCCACCCTCACTCACTTGCTCAGTTTCAACGGGCTGGGGCAGGGGGTTGGCATGTGGGAGGGGTGAGGGCTCTGGCTGGGGGTGCCAGCTCCAGGATGGGGCCAGAAATGAGGGGTTCCGGGTGCTGGAGGAGTCTTGGGGTGCAGGGGGGTGAGGGCTCTGGCTGGGAGCGTGGGCTCTGGGGTGGGGCCAAGGATGAGGGGTTTGGGGTGCAGGAGGGGCCTCCGGGCTGGGGTAAGGGGGTTGGGACATGGGAGGTGGTGAGGGGTGTGGGTTCTGGGCTACGCTTACCTCGGGTGGCTCCCTGGAAGTGGCAACATGTCCCTCGGCTCCAAGGTGGAGGCATCGCCAGGCAGCTCTGTGCGGTGCGCACTGCCTCCGCCCACAGGCACAGCCCCCGCAGCTCCCATTGTCCAAGGGGCATGTCACCGCTTCCAGGGAGTCGCACAGAGCCATGGCAGGCAGGGAGCCTGCCTTGCTGACTGGACTTTTAACGGCCCGATCAGTGGTGCTGTTGAGAATTACCAGGGTCCCTTTTTGACATCTGGCAACTCTAGCACCACCAGCAACAGCGCAGAAGTAAGGGTGACAATGTGAAAAGTGACATTTGTCAAGATAACTTTTCACAGCAGATTTAGCATTCACCCCATTGCCACCCTTACTTCTGTGCTGCTGCTGCCATCCCAGGGCTGACAGCTGGAGCCCTGGTGCCTCCTCCTGGTGAGGAATTGGTGTGGGGGGAGAGCCTGAGAGTGGGGCTCTAGTCTGCTGTCAGCTCCAGGGCGACAGGGATCCAGCAGTCCCCTTTATCCCATCTCCCGAATGTGCATGGCCAAGCCCCAACTGCCTGGGACTGTTGGCCAGACTCTTTTTAAAAAACAAACAACAAAAAGTCAACCCTCCCACCCCATATAGCTTGTGCCTCCCTTAACACATTCCCACACGTCTCTTGGGAGGCCCACCCCATAGTTTGAGAACCACTGCCTTATAGTGATAGACTCAAGGAGCTCAGTCTATTTAGCTTAAGAAAGAGAAGGTTAAGAGGGACTTGATTACAGTCTTATAAGTACCTAGATGCAGAACAAATATTTGATGGGCTCTTCAATCTAGCAGAGAAAGGTATAACATGATCCAATGGCTGTAAATTGAAGTTAGACAAAATGACAGGAAATAAGCCGTAAAATTTTAAATAGAATTGGAACAGTTTACCAAGGGTCATGGTGGATTCTCTGGCAATTCATTACTGGTAATTTTTAGATCAAGATTAAAGCATCTCTTTGAAAAACCTCCAGGAGTTATTCTGGGGAAGTTCTATGGCCTGTTAAGCAGCAGGTCAGACTAGATGATTGCAATGGTCCCTCCTGGCCTTGGAATCTATGAATCTATTAAATTCATCTTATTTCTTTTGGGCATCCTATGGAATGAGAGCAAATCTTTATCTGTAAAAGCGCACATGTAAGTATTACATATATAATTACCCACTGATGAATGGAGAGTTAAAGCAGAAATTTGTTATAGTTCGACTCTTTAATCTTATTGCAGAAAATATTTACAGGGGGTTTTTTTTGTTTGTTTGTTTGTTTTTTGAGGAACATTACTAGATGGTTAATATATCAGATGCTGGCTCCTGGTAGTTAGGCCTAATGGTTGGAGTGGAAGTCTAAGCCGGATGCAGGGTTGGGACTGGGCTGAGGGCAGCACTGAAACCAGGATCTGGGGACAGGCCGGGGTCAGAACCAAGATCAGACTGTAGACAAGCCAAATCAATACTGTAGCTGGAGTCCAGGTGCAGGTTGAAGCCAGATGGTCAGAATCTGAGGGCCCAGGGGGTTGGGAGGCAGGGGAGGAGCATGTCTGTAATTGGGCTGGAGCAAGGTCAGAGTAGGACAAGCCTGGAGCAGGAACCAGATCATGAGCAGGCTGGGAGTCTTGAGAGCCTGATATGCTGTGAGGCAGTAGGAAGGTTCCTGGCTTCATAGTGCTGATGCACAGACTGACTTGCAGCTCTGGTGAAGTTGAGGAGATGCTGAGCTTAGGGGTCATTTGATCCAGGCTCTGCTTGGGGATAGGCTTCTGCCACATGGCTAAAGTCTGCGTCACTGGAGGTGTAACACATGCTTGCTTGGTGTGGTGCTCTGTCTCCTTCTAGTGGCACTTAGCCTAGCTAGAGATTGAGTCTGCTACAGCCTTTAGCTAGCAGCCCTGGGGCTTTTAACTCATGCAGTAGCAGCTCATATACTACGCTAGAGGTCCCAGGTTCAATCCCACCCACAGGTGCCAACTTTTTTCTGCGCCGGTGGGTGCTCGTGCCCCCCGCCCCACCCTGACTCCGCTCCTCCCTGCCCCTATTGGACCCCTCCCCAAATCCCTGCCCCAGCCCCACCTCCTCCCCCAAGCGCCCGCATTCCCCCTTCTCCCCCCTCCCTCCCAGGCTTGCTGCATGAAACAGCTGTTTTGCGGCGCAAGCGCTGGGAGGGAGTGGGGAGAAGCAGGATGCGGCGGAACGCTCAGGGGAGGAAGCGGAGGTGAGCTGGGGCGGGGAGCTGCTGGTGGGTGCAGAGTGCCCACCAATTTTTCCCCGCGGGTGCTCCAGCCCCAGAGCACCCACGGAGTCGGCGCCTATGATCCCACCCACCAGCAGTGTTACACAGGCGCTGTTAGAAGGGTAAGTCCCTCAAGATTTTCTAAAGTGAGGCACCTTAAAAAATACACTACTCACTTTTTGCATGCCCACCTTGAAATATCATTCAGAGTGTGACATTTCAGAAAATGCCAAGTATTCACCCTCTAAAAATAGAGCTCCTTTAAAGTGTTTCAGTTTAGGCACCCAAAATCATTTATCACTTTTGAAAATCTGGAGCTATAAATGCAAAAAGAGTTTGTCCCAAGTAAAGAAGAATATATTTCTGCTTTTTTGTCATGCAAAGTTTAAAGTGCTCTAACTTCTGGTCATAATTTCAATCTTGGTTCAGGGCTTTTAACATCCCTGAAAAGAAGTCCCTTCTTCAATATTAAAAATACTGCAATCTTATCTACTTTTGAAAACTACAGAGCTACTAGCATGAGCAAACTTCACTTTCCTCTTGATATGTACAATGCATGAAGTGTGCAGCTGGTGCTCCAAGGGGACATTAAGAGCATATCATATGCTTTAAAATGCCTGCTTTATTCATTTATTTATTGATGTAAATGACTTATTTTTATAGCAGTGTTTATTAATTTAAAGTGAAGATGTACATGTTGTGCTGTACTAGCTCTGACAGTTCTTTCTGAATCCCTACAGAAGTTATTGCATATTTCATTACTTAATCCACTCCACTTCTCTTCTGTTCAATGTTCCCCCATCAGTCTGAGAATTCATGATGTCTCTAGTGTATTAACTTGAATACAGGAATCTTTTTCTCTAAAGGGGGTCTTCTCCACCTTTTCTTGCTGATCACAAATATGGGCCCAACTCCAGAACTGGTGTAAAGTAGCTCCATTGAAATCAATGGAGCCAGGCCAATTTACACCAGCTGAGGATCTGACTCGTGATTTTTCCTGTTCACCACAGTTTCATCTTTAATAAGGGATTTACCTAATATATGCACAAACAAATCCATCAGTTAACCCCCTTCCAACCAAAATCCATTATAAGTTTGGATAATTAAATAAACAATACCACCTAGATGATGAGGAGAAGGTAAAGATACCTTTTTCCCCTCCTTCTCATTTGCCAGAACGCTTCCTTGTGCATGCTTCTGAACCCTTACCCCTTTCTGACCCTTGTCACCCTTCCCACTGAGTTTTGTTTTTCACTTTGACATTCTGGATATGCTGTCTCTATGTGACCTTTGCATGAAACAGACCTTTGCAGCTCAGGCTCATCTCTGCTCCATAGCAGCAGACAAGCTAATTTGTTTGTTTCCAATTTCAGTTGCTTAGGCTGTTATAATGTTCTAGATTTGATAGTCAAAAGCCTGAATTTTACTGAATTCAAAATGAGCAATGGACAGTATTTGTAGGGATTCTAAATAGTAGCACTGATTAAAATTTTGTTTGTTCAGTGCCTTCATTGCTTAAGTATCAATCTTTTATAAGGTATTTAAAATAAACTGCAGTTCTTGGTAAAATGCAAATTCATTTTTGTTTTTAAATATAAATGCAAATTTCTTCTTTCCACTTACCTTTCCAAAAAGAGGGCAACTTACACATGTGATTGTTACCTACAAGCCTTCCATCACCTGTTGTCTTTGTCTACGCAGGAATGTTGCGCCGATGTAACTTAGTGTGAATTTGAACTGATATCGTTAAACTGATATAAATGCCTATGTGGACACTGATTTCAAGTTTGAGTGGCTTTTTTTCAGCTTAGCTGAAGTCCATTTGGAACAGGTTTTAAGTCAAACTAAAATAAGCTGCTCCTACATAGATGTAAGGCAATGTTCACACTGCAAACTTATGTTGACCTAAGTTATGTTGGCAAACAGCCAGCGCAGTTAGTAAATCACTTGTGCATGTGCATACTTGGCTCCTTGTGCTGGTGGTGTGCGTACTCACCAGGATCACTTGCATGATGCAGAGCGCAGTGCATCATGGGTAGGTATCCCACAGTGCAACTCACCACTATCCAACGCAGTCTCTTTTGGGAAGCTTCTTTGCAATGCCTGACAGGGCCAAAACAAGTGTCACAAGGATGGCTGGGAGCATGGGGTCCGTTTCCCATAATACAGTGATCTCCATCCCATAATTTCATCTGCATCCCATAATTTTCGCTCCTTTTTAAAATCCCACAAACCCACGCACCCCTCCTTGCTGTTCGCCATCTGTGACAGAAGCACGGAGCCTGTATAGCTCAGCACTATTGTCATGAGCATTGCAAGCACAGAGTGCATGGTCCTGCAGTACTGGCAGAGGCACAAGAGGAGCTGCAGGGAACATGAGGATTCCTTGGAGGCCATTTTGCTGCAGGGCATAGAAAGAAGCTAGTCGTGGCTGTTGTTCACGGAACAGCTGGAGATGGTGGAGCACTGGTTCTGGGCTTGAGAAACAAGCAGTGCCTGGTGGGATCACGGCATCATGCGCGTTTGGAAGGATGAGCAGTGTCTGCAGAAATTTCGGACGCACAAGGCCACATTCCTGAATCTGTACCAAACTCGTCCAGGCCCTCCAGTGCAGGAACAGCAAATGAGAGCTGCACTGGCAGTGGAGAAGTGGCAATTGGACTGTGGAAACTTGCAATGCCAGATTGCTACCAGTCAGTCAGGAATCATTTTGGAGTTGAGAAATCCACTGTGGGGGGCCATTGTCATGCAAGTGTGCAGAGACATTAATTGCCTCTTGCTGTGCAGGACTGTGACCCTCAGCAATGTGCAGAACGTAGTGGATGGATTTGCAACAGTGGGGTTCCCAACCTATGGTGGGGTGATAAATGGCACAGGGGTAAGGGGGTAAGGGGGCTGAGGCTGGGGCCATAGCTGGGGGTGGGAATGGAGCCTCGGCTGGGGCCCCCAGGCATGGGGTTGGTGGCCGGGGGCCATGGAGCTGGGCAGCGCTCCTTCCCTGCCCCCACTGGGGGCTAGCCTGGGTCCCAACTGCGCTCCCCGTGAACGTTCCTCTGCACCCCCGTAAGGGACCTCGAACATTAGTGGCAGCACACTCTCTCCTGTTCTCTTCCTGTAGCACATACAAGCTTCGTCTTCAGACGACTGAAATACTTTAATCTAATACAAGTTATTGGGCTCAACATAGGGTGAAGTGTAATGACCTGCTATACAGAAAGTCAAATTGGTCTAACTGTCCCCTCTGGCTTTAAACTATATACAATATGAGACCAAATAGGTAGCAACATAACAGTGAGTGGGTAACCTGAGTCGCACTTTTAATAAAAGTAATACAAAAAATGTTCCCATTGTCCAGTGATACAATTCAAAGAAAGTATAGATTTTTAAAACGTGTGAGAATTATGTCCTCTTTAATTCAAATTACATAAAATTTAACTGCAAGATACTTTATGTGAGCCCAAGTAAAGGTAAAACATAACCCTTAATCTCTTAAGAATGTTTTCAACAGTTTAATGGTATATTCTGCCCTCTACTATTTCTGCTCATCAAAATACTTAACCTGCTTTTTGGCCATATTCGTCAATTTTATAATAATGGTAATGGCGGCCGGGGGGGGGGGCTGTCCTTTTTATTGTTGAGTACTGAGCTATTAGTCTTGTAAAAAGCCAAGATGCCACTATTATAGAAAGTCTTTTTTAAATCATATTGATGAACTTTTCATATAATATGGTACTCAGAAATTATTTTTGGCTGGTTGCATCACCAGGAAAAAAAAATGCTCAGATATAAACATGCAGAAGTGAACTGCTGATCATCTTTTAAGATCAGTCATCTTAGACCAAAGAAGTGGAAAAGAAGTCACAAGCTCAACCTGTTCAAAGCAACAACAGTTTTTGAGATGACAAGAAAAAAGGTCTTACATAGAGGTCAATAGGACTCTTGTGATCAGACAGCCATAATTTGGAAGGATACAATGCACCAGTTGAACCTTTTTCTCATGGAGTACTCAATTTATGGTAACCTCTTTTTACTGTTCAAAGGTAGTAAAGTCTGTCATTGCAAAATACTTAAATGTTTCTCAACTTTTAACCATGATATTACTGGGTAATGGGGCAGATCATTAGTTTCAAAGGAGGCAGGCTGCTTTTCTAAGAAGTCATCTGATTTATGGCACCACTACTTTTGGTTTCTTACTTTCCAACTTGTGTAAGTGTAAAAATTCTTGTAGCTCACATAATGGTGAGATCAGTTTACTTTCAAGACACCAATGTGATATAAGACATCACGACACATCTGTTACTTCAGTTTACTCAATGGGCATTGCACACAACAGATCACGATACCGTGTATCATATTCTGAAATAACTTGGAAGTTATGCTCTTGGGATTGGCCCCTTTACAACATTCTAAAAAACTTCCCTATACCTGATTAGTCACTAGACTGCATTAATTAGTAAATAACTGGAAATGTATCCCTGCCAGGTATGGAAAGGAGGGACATAATTAGGACAAGGTGCCCATTCCTTTTGAAATGTTTTTCTGATTTCTGCTGTGGACTACAATTAAATACCTGATGCCTTGAAGTTTTGAAATATATATACTTTACAACCTTAATGTTCTTTTAATGTACTTTTGTGTAATTTTACAGATTTTGCAGTTTGTTTTGTTCCTAAATTTTTAATTCTATCACATAGTATTATA
Source organism: Terrapene triunguis (assembly GCF_002925995.2). Lineage (NCBI taxonomy): Eukaryota > Metazoa > Chordata > Testudines > Emydidae > Terrapene > Terrapene triunguis. The sequence continues at coordinate 1,367,730 of NW_020664393.1, forward strand.
TTGACACTCACATGGTTCATTAGCAGGGCAGGAACCTTTAGATCCCTCATACAGACTTTTGCCACTAGAGCTAACAGAGTAATTGATAGCAGTAGTAGGTTGCCATCCTCTGTGGACCAGCACTAGAGGGGGGATAGGACACAGTTTGCCAGTGGGTTTCACAGATATTTGCTGATAGCAGAAGAATGATGACTCAGGAATCTTGGGTTCCATTTCAGGCTCTAGGGGCACAAATAGTTCTGCCCATTCCACCTCCCCTCCCTCCTACAAGCTTGACCCCTTTTTTCACATTCCCTCCGGTCCTGTCACTTCCCCACCTGTGGCAGCTCCTCCAGTCTGATTCTCCTCACTTAGGGTACGTCTACACTACCCGCCGGATCGGCGGGTAGTGATCAATCTATCGGGGATCGAGTTATCATCTCTAGTGTTGATGCGATAAATCGATCCCCGATCGCTCTGCCGTCGACTCCTGTACTCCTCCGCGGCGAGAGGTGGAAGCAGAGTCGATGGGGAAGCGGCAGCAGTCGATCCCGCGCCGTGAGGATGCGAGGTAAGTTGACCTAAGATACGTCGACTTCAGGTACGCTATTCTCGTAGCTGAAGTTGCGTATCTTAGGTTGATTTCGCCCCCCCCCCCCCCCCCCAGTGTAGACCAGGCCTTAGACAGTCCCAGTGCTCCCTCCCTCACAAACTCCTAGCTCCTTGTTACCAGTTTCCTTGCCCAGTCCCAGTACCCCCCACTCTCAGTTCTTCATCCTATCTGCCTCTCTCTCACACTCTCTCTCACATTCACTCTCTCACACACACTCTCTCTGTCTGTGCCCACATTTCCTGGCTACTAGCATTGTAGGAGTATAGGCCCACATTAGACCTACATGAATTATGATTTTAAACTGAGTTTGGATGTTAATATGAGTGATAGGCCCAAAGCATGTGACCAAAAAGAATGAGATCATTAGAAAGGGGGATTGTTTGTTTTAAACTTGTGGTGAACCTGGAAATACCAGTGTTATCTCATTTTAGGTTTGGGTTTAAGAAACAGAAATAAAGAATGGTTAATTGGGCACCAGGTGCAATAAATAATTGGTTTGTTTAATGTGCAGTTAGATAGTTTAAGAGAAATATGGCCAAATAAGATCAGTGACTGGGCCTCTCTTCAAGGTTTCTTTATCTTGTCTTGACCGGGGCAGAGGGCATGGTTCAACCCTGGCTGCTTCATCTGGCCTTAGCTAAGGTCTGACAACAAACAGGTGATGTCATTGTTAGTTACAGTGTAGAAGAAAGCAAGATTTCCTAGGTGGTCTTTGTCAGAGCTCTTCCTTACCCCTCTGGAGAATGCCATGATAGTAAGATACCTCCTGGCCATGATCCTGTTGTTAATATTCTGGCCAGTACGTATAAATATATTGCTATTGGGTATAGAATATAGGTATATATGCTCATGTTTGTACATTGTGTGCAATTATCACCAAGAGGCCTTTGAATTAATAAGGGAATGCTTGTGTGGAAACTGAGTCATGGTAAATCTTAAACTTATTAGGAAAATAATTTCCAACAGATATCCAGTTGCCATCCTGGGCTCGTCTTCCATCTCTGCCTGTCCCAGGCTCCTTGTCCCAGTCCCTTTGTCCAGCCAATCCCAATTCTACTACTAATAGATCTGTCTCCCCTCCACCCTCATATTGTTTTCCCCCCACCCTATTGGTACTCAGACTTCTTGCCCAGACAGTCCCAGTCCCCACCCCTCCAGCTACTCATCCAAGCTCAGTCTCCACTACACCTTCTGACTCCCAGTTGTCTCCTCCACCCATTTTGCCCTGTGCCTGCCAGTCTCCTTGCCCAGTCAGTCCCTGGTCTCCCCCGTGGCTCCCAGAGCCAGTTTCCTTTTTCACCCAGTCCCACCCTCCTGGTCTGGTTCTTGTCCCCTTCTGCATTTGAATTAGGCAGCTTCCTCCTCCATGGTACTTGGGTGCAACAAGAGTGTTTTGAGACACAGAAGAGTCTCCCTGCTCTCAGTTCAGGAGTGGAGCCCAGCTCCAGCATGGCTCTCAGCAGCCAGGAACTGGAGTAATCCTTGGAGAACTTAGCTGCTAAAATCTAATATCTCTACTGAGCATGTGTGAATTGAGATTTTTCCAAAAGCTTATAACTTGCCCAAATTTGAGCAGATTTCCATGGGGTCAGGAAAAGGCAAATCCTTGACACAAAAACCATGCGTCTGCCAAATTTCAAGTTCCTGTTCCAAAGCATGGGGGCACTAGAGTTTTCAAAGAAAAGGTCACCAGAATTTTTTAACATGGGCAAAACAGTGTATTTTCCCCTAGCCTTGTTCATGGAAATGACTGAACCATTGTGGCAGAAATTAACCAAAACAATTCAGCCTGAGACACATGCCCTGGATGGAAAATTAAATGGTCTTATAATGGGAAATGTCAGACACCCTTAATAAATAGATGGTGTTACCAGCCCTGCCTATAATATTGTTGTGTGACCTCTTACTACTGTAAAAGGATAGAGGCAGCTCCCCTCTGGCTACAGGTGCTGCTGACCAAGCCCTTCTCTTCCTCAGCCAGGAAGCATATTTTCTGATCTTCCTGTCGGGTTACTTCCTAATTCTGGAGTTGTCCTCATCTGGGAGGAGCTATGTTCTTTAGGGCCTCACTGGATGTGCCCCTCCACACAATTAGCCAGCCCTGGGACCCCGTTACAATGTTCTGCTAGAAGAGAAATCACATATTCTTTATTTTTCTCCTACCTGCCCCCATCCACAACAAGGATATCTGTGAAAACTTTTCTTTTGTTTTTAAGAATGCATCTGTTCCTGGTCTTTTTCTTCACTCTCTAAAGGCTGGTCCACACTACCCGCCTAATTCGGCGGGTAGAGATCGATCTTCTGGGATCGATTTATCGCGTCTCATCTGGAAGCGATAGATCGATCCCAGAAGCGCTCCCCCGTCGACTGCGGAACTCCTGCCCGCTGAGGGTAGGTCTACACTTACCTGGTAGTTCGGCGGCGAGCGATCGAACTTCTGGGTGCGACTTATTGCGTCTTGTCTGGATGCGATAAGTCGAACCAGGAAGTGCTCGCCGTCGACTGCGGTACTCCAGCTAGACGAGAGGAGTACCGCGGAGTCGACGGGGGAGCCTGCCTGCCGCGTGTGGACCGAGGTAAGTTCGAACTAAGGTACTTCGAACTTCAGCTACGTTATTCACGTAGCTGAAGTTGCGTACCTTAGTTCGAATTAGGGGGTTCGTGTAGACCTGGCCCGAGAGGAGGAAGCGCTGTCGACGGGGGAGCCTGCCTGCGCCGCGTGGACCCGAAGTAAGTACTTTTAGTTCGATATAGGAAACGTCGACTTCAGCTATGCTATTCTCGTAGCTGAAGTTGCGTTTCCTATATCGATCCCCCGCCCCAGTGTGGACCAGCCCTAACTTAATTAATAATACTATGTTTGGAATATCACAATGTAATTTGTTGCCATAAAAATGAGTATGATGTCACAAATGAAGAGCTGTGATTTCAGGCAAAAGATAAGCAATAGCAACAGAGAACAAAAGTGTCTCTCTTTCAAAGACTGAAAATATGGAGGGTGTGTGTGTGTGTGTGTATAATTGATTACAAATGATTTATAAAATATAAATGGACATGATTTGTCATCTCCTGGCTGATCAATAATACCTTATTGCTTGTCCTTTTGGTGACACTCTTAATAGCCAAAAGACACTAAACTGCATCCATTAATGTTTATATATAAGGACCACTGTTTCATAGCTGCATGACCAATTTGGCATTCAGAAATGACTTTTGGATATACAGTACTGCTGAAACAATGACTTCAGTATTCAAAGTAGCATTAAGTGATCAAATTTGTTTCACCTGCAAAATAAGTCAGTCATATAAAGATTTGCTATCAAGAAAAACAGTCAAGTTAGAAATGGATTAGCTATTTAAGCAAGACGCAATTAAGGCTAAATTGGAGGTTCTTCTATAGTTCATCAACCCACATGCAAGAGCTATGAATTGGAGAGTGGGTGATCAAATTAGTACTGATTTCATCATCTTTAGCTTAAACATCTAAAATCTAACTCTTTCATAATCTGGCTGGTTTTTATAACTTTTCCAGCCCATAATCATGTTGAGTGCCTCAATTGTTGGAATTGCTAACCGCCTTACTTTCTGAAACTCAGGCCCTGTGCAGGGTGTACCATTGGTGCCTAAAAATCAGTCTTTTTTAATGCTCTTAGCCTTCATTTTTATTCGAATGAATAGTTCTTCTAGACTGGCTTTTTTAACATCTGAAGGTATATGTTGTCCACTCCATTACACTTGTCTTATACCAGTGAAACTCCAGTGAGTAGAATCAAACTGGAGTAAATCTATTCAAGAATCAGGCTCAAATATTTTGGATTCTTTTTTCTTAAAGATGAGGTACAAATTAATTACGATTCTGTTATCCAATGGTTGGTAAAAGTTAGAAATCTAAATAAAAACAAAGGACTAACCAGAATGGCAGAAAATTGTAGCACTAAAAATCATATATCAGATATTTTTCTATTTTGTTCATATAAAATTCTAACATTGTTAATGTATATGTAATCATAGAGATGAAGTGCTGGAAGGCACTTCAAGAGGTCATCTAATCCAGCCCCCTGTTCTGAGGCAAGATGATTAAGTCTACCTAACCATCCCTGACAAGTGTTTGTGTAATCTGTTTTTAAAAACCTCCAATGATGGGAATTCTACACAGGGCCGGCTCCAGGCACCAGCCTACCAAGCATGTGCTTGGGGCGGCACCTGGAGGGGGGCGGCACTCAGGGTTGGGGTTTTTTTGTTTTTTGTTTTAAACATACTGGGGCTGTTGGGGCTTCCGGCGGCGCTCCGGCCCGAGAGCGGGGCCACGACTGAGCTCGTCGCCCTCCCCCGGCGCTCCGGCCGGCCGGGGAGAGCGGGGCCATGGCCGGGCTCGCTGCTCTCCCCCCGGCGCTTCGGCTGGCCGGGAAGAGCAGGGCCACAGCCGGGCTCTCCGCCCTCCTCCCGGCGCTCCGGCCGGTCGGGGAGAGCGGAGCCGCGGCGGGCTCGCCGCCCTCCTCCCAGAGCTCCAGCCGGCCGGGGAGAGCGGGCCCGCGGCCGGGCTCGCCGCCCTCCTCCCGGCGCTCCGGCCAGCCGGGGAACGCGGGGCCCCGGCCGGGTTCGCCACCCTCCCCGCCGCGCTCCCCGCCGGGGGGCCAGGGACAGCAGGAGGCTTTTTTGCCTGGGGCGGCAAAAAAGCCAGAGCCGGCCCTGATTCTACAACCACTGGCAACCTATTCTAATGTTTAATGTTATAGTTAGTTTTTTCCCTAATATCTAACCTAATCTCCTTTGCTGCAGATTTAGCCTATTACTTCTTATTGTAACTTCAGTGGACATGGAAAACAATTGATCACCATCATCTTTATAAACAGCCCTGAACATGTTATCGGGTCTCCCCTCAGTCATCTTTTCTCAGGGCTAAACATACCCTTTTGCATTCTTTGTTTATTTTGGGGAGCAGGGGCATAGGTGCTGACTTTTATTTTTACCTGAGGGTGCTCCACACCCCAAGGCCCTGCCCCCACTCTGCACCCTCCCCTGAGGCTCCACCCTCACTCCACTCCCTATGCAAGGCCCCCACCCACATGCCGCTCGCTGTTCTCCGACCTCCCCCAAGCTCCTCCTGCAGCCGCCGAACAGTTGTTCTGGCAAGGCTCCACCGAACAGCTGTAGCTGATAGGTGCTGAGCACCCACTTTTTGTTTTGTTTTGTTTTGTTTTTTTTGGTGGATGCTCCAGCCCTGGAGCACCCATGGGGTCGGCGCCTATGGGCAGCGGGGCTAAGTTTAGAATTTGTTAGGTGCATCTGACTCTCACAATCCCTCTCTCTAAACTCCCTTGTAACACTTCCCTGTTTGCTAGCTCCTCTGGTTGCTTAAGAGCTGACTCTTTAATCACATGTTCTACCTGATTTAGCCTCGCCCTTTTGTCAAGGAATCTTAAAGGCATTAGGAATCAAAGTATAGCAGGCTAGATCCTTGTTAGGAAGCTATCAGCCTAGCCTAGCCTAGCAGGCCAGGTGGGTCAGCGCACAGCCCCCAAAACACACCACACTATAAATTTGACAGGCAAGCAAGCACACAACAAACTCCTCACCCCAACGATCACTTAGTCGCTCATCCTTAACCTGAAGAACTCCCTTACAAAACTCCTGTTTGCTGCGCCTGTTCACAAGTATGCTCTCCATTGTTCCACTCCATTGCTGCATGTCTGAATTCATTATGACTCAAGATTGTCAAATAACAGGCCCAAATGGAATTATTTAATCAAAGATTTTCAATCAGACATTAGTACATCACTATACAGAAAGATTAGATATATTACTACCCTTTGATGTGGCGGTGGTGGTGATTATGATGATAAAGAGCTGACTTTGTGTGTGTGTGTGTGTGTGTGTGTGTGTACGCGTGTGCACATACATATAGGGTTTTCAAACAAAGAAAACCTCTTTCCCACAAAAAACATGTTTTGATGTCATTTCTATACATTCTCAGTTTACCTGATTTATATGTGAAGGCATGATTATCTACAACTGAGAGGAATAACAAGATATATTTCAGTGGGTCTTTCTTCCCCCATAATTATTATTTTCTACCTGCTGTAATAATTATCCCTTATCAGTTTCCCAGGTTTATATATGCATATGTAAGCAATATATATATATTCTGGGAATGGTTTCCCAGATTCTCTGGAGTTCTATGGACATAGAGCCACCCAGAATTATTAAATACAGTCAAACACACAATTTCTGAATAGGGTTCTTATCAGTCAAGGACCAGTCTCCGGGGCCTTAGAATTCAACATAATCTTTGTTAATATCCTAAAGATTCTAAAGAACAGTTAATATATAAATGAATCAAATATACAGAAGGTAAAGAACTAAAAGGGTTAATATTTACTAACAGGTACTAACACCATTATCCAGGTAATTAATGAAAATGTTAAATAGTACTGGAACCAACACAGAACGCTGCAGGACCCCACTAAATACCTCCTTCCAGTTTGACAGGGAATCTTTGAGAACTACGCTTGGAGTATGGTCTTTCAACCAGTCCTGCACCCATCTTATACTAATTTCGTCTAGACCAGTGGTTCTCAACCAGGGGTACGTGTACCTATGGGGGTATGCAGAGGTCTTCCAGGAGATACATCAACTCATCTAGATATTTGTCTAGGTTTACAGCAGGCTACATAAAAAGCACTAGCGAAGTCAGAACAAACTAAAATTTCATATGGACAATGACTTGTTGATACTGCTCTATATACTATACACTGAAATATAAGTACAATATTTATATTGCAAATAATTTTATAATTATATGGTAAAAATGAGAAAGTAAGCAATTTTTCAGTAATAGTGTGCTGCAACACGTATTTTTATGTCAGATTTTGTAAGCAAGTAGTTTTTAAGTGAGGTGTAACCTGGGGGTTCGCGAGACAAATCAGACTCCTGAAAAGAGTACAGATGTCTGAAAACTTTGAAAGCCACTGTTCCAGACCACATTTCCCTAGTTTGCTTATGAGAACATCATGTGGAACAGTGTTAAATGCTAAGTTCTCTGTAAGCTGCGCAGCTGGGTGGCCGCCCAGCAGGCTATCAAGTGCTGCACAGTTCAGGTGTCCCTCTCCCCACTGCCATGTGCTGCTTCTGCCCTGTGCCTTGGAGCTGCTCCTGGGAGCCTCTTCCTTGCTGTGCAGAGCCGGGGGGTGGGGGGGCAGGGGTGCTGATGTCAAGGTGTCCCCATCCCCAGAGCGGAGGCGGAGGGGACACGACAGTGCTCAGGACAGAGGGAGCTTGCTGGCAGCTGCTGCTATGTCTGAACTTGCTGATCTACTTAAAAGGGCAGCGTACTTAAAGTGGGATCAGTGTACTTAAAGGGGAAACGCACACCTCTGTCTCTCTCACACACAGTCTTTCACACTCACCTCCCAACACATACTTGTGGTGGTGTTGTTTGTTTGTTTGTTACTTCTTGATACTTCTTTCAACGTGTTTTAGTTTTTTGACTGATCTATGCATTTCATAATTTTTATTTCTCTCTTATGCTTAAATTTAATTCTTTGAGTAGTGAGTTCTAAAATGCCTATCCTGTCTGGGCTGGAGTAATTATCCCTATGGTAACTTTTAAAAAATATATATTATATCTAGGTTTTTGGTATCCACTGGTGGTGCACATCTGCACATTATCTCCATATGGTGCACATAACAAAATTCATTACACACATGGATGGAAAAAATTAGAGGGAAGACTAGTCAAAAGCCTTACTAAACTCAAGATAACTCATGTCTACTGTTCCCCGCCTCCCCACCCACTAGGCTAGTAATATTACGTATATACTCATTCATAAGCCGAATTTTTTTTTGTAAAAAAGGGAAGCACCAGAGAAGGGGGTCGGCTTATGAACAGGTATAGAGAGGGAGAGGTGGGACACAGTCCCTCCCCACAACAGAGAGAGCAAGGAGAGCCAGCAGAGCCAGAAGGGAAGAGGCGGGGCCAGAGTCTCTCCTCTTCTGGCCACGCTGCTCTCCCCCCAGCCTTGGAAGCAGCTGCAGCTCTGGGGCTGGCAGGCTGCAGCCGTGTTGCTCGGCCCCGCCCCCCAGCGCAGGCTGTGGCCGTGCCCCACTGCCCGGCCCGCCGGCCCAGCCCGCTGGAACATGCTGTGGCCGCACCACTCGGTCTGGCCCACCGGAGCAAGCTGCTGCCACGCTGCCCAGCCTGCCGGAGCAGCTCCAGCCAGGCCAGAGACATCCTCCCCTGGCCCTCCCCAGATAAGGGGGGAAGAGATGGGATGGGGAGAGTGTGGGGGTCCCGGGTTAGGGGTGGGGTCATGTTGGGGGTGGTCACAGGGGTGACTCCCAGCTTCTCCCCCCCAAAAAAATTTCCCCACTAGTTGCTGTCCCAGCCCGTCAGGGTAAGCAGCTGTCGTGCCAGGACACTTTGTTTACTTAGGTTTACCTCCATGCCTGCAGACGCTCGAGGTAAACAAACCATCTCGGCCCGCCAGTGGCTTATCCTTATGGCCCGGGAGCCAGAGTTTGCTGACTTCTGAATTATAGGGTCGGCTTATGAATGGGTTATAAAATTTTTCCATTTTTACTTATCCATCTTGGGGGGGTCGGCTTATAAACGAACCAGCTTATGATCGAGTATATATGGTAGATAAGGCTGACAGAACATACCTAGAAGTTGCATCCATTCCAAACTGAATCAACCTCCATCCAGAGCAGAACAGGTAGATGAAAATACATCCCTGGCTCCTCATTCAGTCAAGGATCCAATTCTTTCTCCTTTTCCAAGCCATCAAAAAATGCTGCCTCCTTTCCACTGTCAGTAGAGTATTATGACCAACAGGCATAATAAAGCTGTTAGTGCCAGGGAAACTGATAGCACTAGAGACCAGGTTTAATTGCTGAAGGGTATGTTCCTGGAATTCTGACAGGGAAAATCAGAATGATCTCATGTCTCCTTCAAGGTGCAGTACAAGAGTCACTTTCTTGCACTAACAATTCCTTATAATAAAATATAATATAATAATAAATGGAGATATCCTATCTCCTAGAACAGGAAGGGACCTTGAAAGGTCATCGAGTCCAGCCCCCTGCCTTCACTAGCAGGACCAAGTACTGATTTTGCCCCAGATCCTTAAGTGGCCCCCTCAAGGATTGAACTCACAATCCTGGGTTTAGCAGGCCAATGCTCAAACCACTGAGCTATCCCTCCCCCTTAGCAAAGGTGGCCACACAGACTCTGAAACAAAAAAAATATCTTGGAGTGAGCAGTCACCAAAGGGTGAGAACTTAGTTCTAACCACAACCAGGCTGAGAATTCCTGTATGTGGTGCCAAGATACTACGGCAAATGGCATGATATATTTATGTAGATAAAATGAGAGACTGGTGATCATGGGGAAATTGCACTTGAGGCATTTTCTCACAATATGATGAGCCAGGCTTTATTAGTGATTGGTTTGTTTGTTGCTTAAATCCTCAGGGGAAATATATAATGTGACAAAAATGTCATTACAATTTAAAGATTCAGTTCATACATGTATTCATTTACCATTATTTTATTAAGCTTTTTTTATACTGAAAAGATTAAAATCTGTCTCTGATGTGTGAATTGCTTGCCAAGCCCCATGTTGCCTAACAATTTCATGAACTGAAGTCCAAAAGCTAAACTCTACCCATGGATGCTCATATGGCTCCCACTGAATTCAAAGGGAGCTACCCACCTACATCCAAGGGCCAAGTTTTATGATGTGTTTAAAATAAGCCATTCATTAACCAAAGGATTGTTCCATTTATTTAATCTACTTTAAAATGCACAAAAACATTAATCAATGGAAGATCATCTTACTGGGAATAGTGTTAATGTATAGGTTCATTTAATAGGAGTACCCAACAGGATATCAATGCATGCCTCTGTTTGCTCCATAAGATTTAAACAACTATTAATATCTTTCAAAGGAAACTTGACTTTGTGTTTCATGCTGTCACTCTTTTTCTAGAAGACTATTGAGAAGTTGCAAAAGTGATATTCAGTAATTCTGACTAACTGGTTTAGAAATAAAAATGGATTACCAATGAGCCTGTACAGCAAAAGAAAGCTTTCACATTCGTTAAGATACACCATATGGCATTAGTTAAGGGATGCCATCTGGCACTGTGAATACCTTTAATTATTAAAATGAAGTACTGTGTACATTTTTCATAGGTTTATAGATGTACAACCATGTATATCAGTGAGGTATTCAACAAACTGGCTTAAAAGAAATCCTTTCATGCTTACTGTCTCCTAACTGATACATTCTAGTAAAAGGAACACGTTGGTCCAGTTTTCCACTGCTATTGAGGTGAAATGTATAATTTGTAGAAGTTACTTAGAATGTGACTTTATTCACATAATAGTGCTTTTATAATTATGTCTGGAAAAAGCTCTGAATCCTCCTTTTTAAATGTAATCAACTGCTCATTATTCTGAGGCTGCAAAAAGAACAATGGATTGAACTATTTGTCTTTTTAAGCTTGCAGTACTGTATGCAGCAGTGATTGTATTTGGTACATTGGACACTTTTAAAAGCTGATTCATGCTGTGTTTAGTGCATCTTTCAGGACATTTTTTTGTATGATAATTAGTGTGAATCTAAAATTTACTAGTAATAGCAAATTTCAGGAGAAATTATATGCATTTTTTTCATCATGTTGAAAATGTACACATGTATGCAAGAGAGAAGGGCAGGAATGGAAAAGTGAAGGATGATTTGCATTTAGCTATTGTATTTCAGTAACAAAGGTTTTTTAATAAAATCAGAAGCCACACTCTGCTACGCTGAAATTATGTAATCATAGTGACTTTATCAAGAAGTTTATCATTTATCTTTTTTTAGCATAAGTACTGAGAGATCTTTGCAACTTCAAAGTGATAGCCAAAAGTCTGTCTGTTCTGAGCACAAACTAATGAAAATAGCAAATTTTGAGTTTTACAAAAGGAATTCAAAAGCTCAGGAGAAGGACAGGAAATTTCAGTTGTAGTCCATTTAGTCTAATACTCATATTTAATTCAGCTAGCTCTTGGCTAGTTACTACTTGCAAAAGAGGTCATTTTGTTCTAGTACAGTGAGCTCAGCAGCATGACTAGACTCTGGTGGACTAAGGAGGAAATGCTTTCCATGGTTAAGGGCCCCTCTCCAAGAATTTCTTGCTGCTTTTCACTCTTACTTTCAGCTAATTCCAACTGTTGCAGTATTTCACAAGAAAGTAGTGGTCTTGAAGTAGCCAGGACCCAAACTACTTATTTCCTTAAAGTCCAAACTAAGCCCCTTGAACTTCACCCAGAAGTCAACTAGTAGCTTGCGAAATTATGGCGCCTGGAGATATTATGGTTCCTATAGGAAATACCACTTAAGAGACTGTCAGCCACTTGCTGCGCTGGCTGCATTTTCTGAGTTATTTTAAGATGTAGCCCAGTGTTGGGGCACATTACAATAATCCATGCTAGAGAATTTCATTTGAATCAAATGCAATTAAAGTTTCAAAAGTCTTTGACACTTTTTTGGCTCATTCAGACAGAATGCTAGGCTTGATTATTATTACCACTCTCCAATATAGCTGAAATAAAAAAAAAGTCACAGCAGTCTGAGTAAGAAGGATATCTACAAGGATAGTCAGGGAATTATGAAACTGTAGAAGTAAAAGGTTTGGAAGACACTAGAATAAAGAAAAAAGAGGAGGTGTCATCTATTAATTAATACTCATTCAAGGGGTAACTTTCCCTTTAAATTCCAGTTCTGCTTCTGTTGAACATATTGGGAGCAGAACCTGAAGGCGTGATTTCATTGTATTGAAGATCACTGGTTTATAGTTGAGTCAAATCCTGAACTCCCCTCTGTCTTTAGTTACACAAAATTCCTATTGGCTTCAGCGTGAGTTTTGCCTGAATGAAAACTAAGTAAAGACTTCCAAATCTGGCCCATGGTTTGTGAAACAAAAATCATCACTACAGGCGGTTGTCTGATGTTGCTGTTTGATAATACTATACTGGTGTTTTTAATGTGTGACAGAGCATATGTTAAAGTCTTCAAAACTCTTCATACTGCTTTCCTATGGTATCCCATCATATTTTATGACTGTATTGTGTTTGTCAGTGCAAGAATGTGGGTCTATTTTAATATTTCAAGTTGTCAATACTAAGACGAGTAGTATTGGTCAGTATGTTTATTAATGACCAGATGAACAGGGAGTTGATACTGAATTTTTTGACAGGAGATTGTGATGAACACCAGTCAAAAAGATTGACAGTATAATTAGAGGCAGTGCAACATAGACACTTATTTGCTCTCTTTGCATGGGTGAAGGGTATGGGAGCATCCCACCCATAAATATATTCAAATGACACTGTATATAATTTGTGATGTCTTACAACCTTGAATCATGTTCAGTTTTGATTATCAGAAATAACACACTATAAGAGAGTGGAAATGTACAATTTTCTAAGAAGAGCAGCACAAATTAATGGTAGTAGGGGTAGGTGGAGGGTACGTAAGGATGAGCCTCTATATGAAATATTTAAAAGTTCAGGACTATTTTATTTTGGGGGCGGGGGGAGTGTAGGAGGAGCTATAATAGAGGTGTGCATAATGTTAGATGATACAGACATGGTCATTTGGATGCTCCTAGTTACAGTTTTCCATATTAAAAGAAGAAGAGGGCAATTGGTAAAATCAAAAGGCAACAAATTTTGAGTGGGAAGCAGAATACTCTTTTAAAGATAGAAAATCTGTGCAACTCACTGCTACAGGATTTTACTGAAGCAAATACCCTAATGAGAATCCCAAAATAGACACAAAATTACCAGGGCTATCATTCTGATGATTTTAGGCATAAAGTAATCCAAAGCTCAAGGTGTGAAGAGGAAATGTATCCTGTATTATTGCACGAGAATGCATTGTTGAAGTCTAATATCTTCCTCCTAAGTATTTAGGATTGGTCACTATCTAGAATATTGATCTGTTCCAGTATAGCAGCTCCTATCAGTATGTTCTTAGAAAGCACATTGATGGTTTGAGTTGGATGGTTTCTGTTTTTTATGTTCACTTCCTAAGTATTACTATAGAGAGTACAGCAGTCCAAATACTGCTATCTTTTTCTACTGAAAAGACAAAACATCACTTATCTAGTCTCTTATCAGAGATACCTGGTATATAGAGACGACTTGACTGATGGTGTATAACTCCAGTCATTAATGACTCTTAACATCCTCTCCAGACAAACATCTTGATCTCTTTTTCTGTGACTTAGGTTCTTTTTCCAGTCTCCAGAAGTAAGATGCAAGGTGTTGAGATCAAGACTTCTAAGACTTTCTTTCTACATTAGACCATATAATTTATTTGTTCTTTGTTGTTGGTGAAGTTAAAGTCTAGCCATCATAAAGTCTAATTTTGTTCCTCTTTGTTTTTGGCTGCCCTCTCAGGTCATTATTCTGATTTTTAGATATCTGTGACAGGTTACAAAACAAGAAAGAAAATACAAAATTATTTGTAGTATTTGACAGAATAGTAAGTTGTGCTGTAGTACTAGCCATGGTGGAAAATTCTTTCAATACCTGGAAAACAATTCTTGGAGGGTGGTGCTTTTGGAGGTACATTTTCCTTTTTATTTCTCCCCTGCACATTCAGATCACAGTTCAGCGAAAAAGCAAAACAACTAAAAAACACATAGAATTTTCTTTTTGATTTTCCTGTCACTTGGATATTCAGTAACAAACCGCACTGTCTTTACCACTGCTCACTTCTCAATACTCATATAACTTACAGAGATGAGTCACAGTGGAATGTGGAATGCAGACAGTTCTGTGTAGTATTTATGGTGGAAGGAGTTGTAGGAAAAAAGGGCTGGAATAATAAGAAACCCCAGGAGAAGCAATTTGACTTCCTTGTTGATCCTGTTCACTTGTTACAATTTATTTAATTTGGTATATACAAATGAGATTTAAATTAAATTACCTGTAGCCTGAAGCAATAAGCATTTATTTTAATTAGTAAAAGGGTAAACCATATTTGGCTGTCTGCTTAGTGCTGTATTATCTGATTTTTGGTAAAGTATTGACTGATGAAAGCATTTCAATCCATTTTAGTCCTCCTCCCTCCATCCCTTTTCTTTACTGCAGGTCCCCAGCTTCCCCCTTCTAACCTGGCTAGAGCTAAAATAATATCAATCATTTTACCTTGTTTTCAAAATCTAATCTATGGTTCAGTGTTCACTAGCTGCATATAGAAAATTGCCTATTGGTGATTTGTTTTGCAATTTAGTTTCTACAAGCTAAGTCCCAATTACACTAGAGAAGTCTAGTTTGCAACTGTCAGGAATTTGGATTGATATTCTGCTTACAAAAATGATGTGGACATGATTTACTTCATTTTGGAATAGAAAGCAACAATATATTACCATCCAAGGAGGCAGTAATACAGAAGTAAAGTTGCATATTTGTTCCAGTGAAAGAGAGACTAGAGCTATTGTTGTGACATAGAATCATAGAATATCAGGGTTGGAAGGGACCTCAGGAGGTCATCTAGTCCAACCCCCTGCTCAAAGCAGGACCAATTCCCAACTAAATCATCCCAGCCAGGGCTTTGTCAAGCCTGACCTTAAAAACCTCTAAGGAAGGAGATTCCACCACCTCCCTAGGTAACCCATTCCAGTGCTTCACCACCCTCCTAATGAAAACGTTTTTTCCTAATATCCAGCCTAAACCTCCCCCACTGCAACTTGAGACCATTACTTCTTGTTCTGTCATCTGCTACCACTGAGAACAGTCTAGATCCATCCTCTTTGCAACCCCCTTTCAGGTAACTGAAAGCAGCTATCAAATCCTCCCTCATTCTTCTCTTCTGCAGACTAAACAATCTCAGTTCCCTCCGCCGCTCCTCATAAGTCACGTGCTCCAGCCCCTAATCATTTTTGTTGCCCTCCGCTGCACTCTTTCCAATTTTTCCACATCCTTCTTGTAGTGTGGGGCCCAAAACTGGATACAATACTCCAGATGAGGCCTCACCAATGTCAAATAGAGGGGAATGATCACGTCCCTCGATCTGCTGGCAATGCCCTTACTTATACAGCCCCAAATGCCGTTAGCCTTCTTGGCAACAAAGGCACACTGTCGACTCATATCCAGCTTCTCATCCACTGTAACCCCTGGACAGAATGCTGTAGGTTCTCAGTATTCTACTAAGATAGTGAGCAACCTATTGGTGCTTGACATGCTCTATTCAAAGAAAAGGAGAGCTCCTTTATGGAGGCAAGAAAAAAATGTGCCTACATTTCCATAGGATACTAAATACAAATTTGTAAAACAGTTGGAAAGTTCATCATAACTAAATATACAATGCACTTCTAATTATTTAGAGGAAATACACTGTAGGACACAAGGTAGATGCTTACAGGTATTGTAAGAAACAAGGAGCAATAATGGAGACTTCATACTCTACTACACAATGTAGTAGGTAGTAGAACTCTGAACTGTTCAACTTAAATTTCAAGTACACAAAATCAGCCTATGTTTACATATAAAATGCTGCAATAAACAAGCAGTGGTTTGCTCATATTTGTTTAGTGTGCCCAATGTAGGCCCCAATCAGCCAAAACTCTTGACCATATGTATAACTTTCACCAGATGAAAAGCCCTACTGAAGACATATGAACAGTTCACAAAACTCTACTAGCTTCTATACTGCCTCTATCAACTGCCTGCAAATACCATACTCCTCCTACTTACTCTTGCATTTTTACCAACCATCATCCTGCTGCTCATGACCTTGAAGTAGTGGACAGAGAAAAGCTGTGAATCTGGTACTCAGCAGGTTCATTACTAGAGTTGGTCAACATTTTTTCATCATAAATTTTTTTCCTTCAAAAATGGCTTTTTGCCCAAAATGCATATTTTCATGGCAAAATATTGTTTTGGGGGGGAAAATCAGTAAAAATGTTCAGTTTTTGGTTGAAAAGAATCATTTTTTGAAAACTAAAACCCCAAAACTCTTACTGAAACGCTTTCAGTTTCCAGTTTTTCAACAAAACCCCACAAGGTTTTCAAAGTAAACTTTAAAAAAATTATCTTAAAATTGTTCTACATTTTTTGACCAGCTCTATTCATCACAGTCTCACATGAGAAATAAGGAAAACAAATTAATCCCAATTCAATGTGTTTTTTCTGAATATGCAGAGTTTATAAGGTATGCAAGACAGAGCTGTCACATCTGAGAATTGCACAGCTTATAACTTCACAAAAACCCAGAGAGTTAGGTCCCCTTAAATAAAGAGTCAAGTTATACATTAGTTTCTTAGCAGGGGTAAGAGTATAGTATGTGGTTTATTTGGGTTTTTTTGTTTAATCTTCATTCTATTTTAAAAAGAGACTTAAAATAGATTGAGGGGACAATTTTAATTTTAGAAGGAAAATTCCAAACTTCACGATAGAGCTCCAGCATGTCCAAGCAGATATGTTCTGAAGGCCAAGACTATAACAAGGCTCAAAAAAGAACTAGATAAGTTCATGGAGTATAGGTCCATCAATGGCTATTAGCTAGGGTGGGAATGAGCGACAGGGAATGGATCTTATATTATATGTTTTTTTCTATACTCTTGCAGACTTCGTAAAATATGTAAATCAAACACCTCTCCTTCAAGGATCCAAGAAGCTTTGCCTCAGAGGTCCCAATCGTGCAATTAGTTTATGTGAAAGTCTTCATGGATTATTTTATATAACTAAAATTCCTCAGATGTTTCTGTGTCAGAGAATCATCAAGATGCAATGCCTGAAAGTAGCAGTTACAAAGATTCAAACTGAAAATAAGCCACAACTTTTGAAAAGGTAATTAAGTGTTAGACCAGATTACCAAGATAAGTGGGTAGTTGAGCATTGGACCAATATTGACTCTCTCTCTAAAATATATACTCTAATTATCTCACATGTTATTGAGCTTGATCATGTTCACGTGAATAGTAGGGAAGAATAATTCCCTCCACTGGAAAAATCTGGGCTTGGGTGGTGTGAAAGGAGGAATGAGTTGAGGACCCCTATTATAGAACACTCTGACAGCAGGCCCCTTCACCATAAACTGAGGAGAATTGAACATCTTAGCTCAGGGGTGGGCAAACTTTTTGGCCCAAGGGCCACATCTGGGTGGGGAAATTGCATGCAGGGCCATGAATGTAGAGTTGGGGCAGAGGGTTGGGGTGCGGGAGGGAGGGAGTGTGGGGTATGGGAGGGGGTGCAGTGTGCAGGAAGGGGCTCAGGGCAAAGGATTGGGGCAGAGGAGGGGTGCGGGATGTATGGGGGGCTCAGGGCAGGGGGTCGGGGTGCAGGAGGGGGTGCAAAGTTTGGGAAGGGGCTCAAGGCAGGGGGTTGGGGTGCAGAAGGGGTGCGGGGTGTGGCAGGGGGCTCAGGGCAGGGAGTTGAGGTGCAGGAGGGGTAGGGGAGAGGGTTGGGGTGCAAGAGGAGTGCGGCAGGGGGCTCAGGGCAGAGGATTGGGGTGTGGGATGCAGGAGGGGTTCGGAGTGCAGGCTCCGGCTCGGCACTGCTTACCTGGAGTGGCTCCGGGATGGCAGTGGTGCGCAGCAAGGCTAAGGCAGGCTCCCTGCCTGCCCTGGCCCTGCTCTGCTCCCGGAAGCAGCCAGCACCACGTCCCTGTGGCCCCTGGGGGGGGGGGACAGGGCTCTGCGTGCTGACGTCCCCTGTGGCTACCTCCCCCGAAGCTCCCATTGCCCACAGTTCCCCCCCTCCCCCGTCCCCAGGAGCTGAAGGGACGTGGTGCCAGCCACTTCCGACAGCGGCACGGGGCCTGCGGCACCATGAGGGTGGCAATCCTGCGGGCCGGATCCAAAACCCTGATGGGCTAGCCACAGGCCGTAGTTTGCCCACACCGTCTTAGCTGATCACAGCTGTTATGGAGGGAGAAAGGCAGTTTCTCTAGTAATCTAGCCCCAAACCTTTTTAAAGCGTTAAGAGTTAAAACCAACGTCTTCAAATTCGATGCAGAAACTAACAGGCAGCCAGTGCAGACTATCACTGTTATGTAATGACACTGCATCACCACATAAAATGAGGGAAGCAACATTATGCACTTAGTTCAGCTTCCAACTGTTCTCAAGATGTAGTCCCACATAGAGTACATTGTGGCAGGCCACTCTCAAGATGACAAAGGCATGGATAACTGCAGCAGAGCTCACATTTGAAAGAAAATTTTGCCCTTTCCTCACCAGGCAAAGATGGAAAAAAGTGTTCTCAGCTATTTACCTTTGCTGCCACCTGAGCACTTAGGAGCAGTAAAAGGTCTAAAAAGATCCCCTGACTTGCAAATCTATGTTATAAATGAGAGCTGCACAACCAGAGAGTGCAGATATAATGTTAGTCAACTCTTCCCGTTGCTTCCTCCATTCTACCAACAGTACTTCAGGCTAGCCCTCATCCAAGACCCAATTTCCAGAATCCCTAGGTCATCATCCATGTTATGGTCACAGCATACAAACAGAGAAATTAGATAAAAACATAAAATATCCTTTCTGGAAGACTGCAACATTAAACTACTTTATATTTTAGAATCCAGCACTTCGAGAAACCTGATGTACATAGGTGCTAGAACTAAGGATGCAGGGGATGCTGCAGCACCCCTTAACTTGAAGTGGTTTCCATTATATACAGGGTTTACAATTTGATTCAATGGCTCTCAGTATCCCCACTATAAAAACTGTTCCAGCACCCCTGCTCATATATACTTTGAACAGGAGGGGAACTCAATTTATAGTTGAGGTTCTACAACTAACTTTAAGGTTGATTTTACCATATTATTAAGACACACTTCATCTATATCCCTAAAATATTTTTACATCCGTGCTCCTGTACCTCTTCTGCATTTCCAATATAAGCTACATACTCAGAACACAATTCCACAGTCTACATACTAATGTACAAAACCACAAACCTTCTGATTTACCTTCCCTTTATAAGTTAGCTACACTAACATCACCTCTGATTCTCCATACACCTATGGAAGATCTACTCCTTCCTTATTACAATATCCCCAGCAGTCAATACACCATAGCATTTTCACAGTTTACCCACTACATATAATCCACAAACAACACTCTCCCCTACCAACCATGTTATTACAAGCCACAAAGTCCTATTTATCTCACTGTGTCTACAGACTAAAAATGTCTACAGACTATTCTCATCTTAATCACACTTCCAAAGCAATTCTCAGATTACAGGCAGGTGGGTCATCAGCTAAAGGCAAGTCATCTATCCACATTGAGCCAGCCCATTTGACAATTATGAGCTGCAAATCCCAGAATATTTCCTTCTTCAAAGCAGGATAGATAGGCTATGAACTTGTCTGTGCCACATACAGAACAGAGAGAAATTGATGTGAAAACAAAATATCGCTGTTTTGACTGCTTTTAATAAACAACTGAAAGTCATAATACTTAACATACTGTCCCATTTCTGGATTGTGCAGTGTGGAAAAGTAGTAGTGGGCAGAGTTAAGGTTGTTTGTGGAGATTTGAGACCGATCCTTAGCTGGTGCAAATTGTCATGGCTCCTTTGGAGTCAATGGTGCTGAGGACCTGCCTCTTTAAGTCTGAATGTCAAATATTTGGGGGGAAATTTTGAATCACAATATTTTAATAATATTCTTTGTGCCTCATCCAGAGCTCACTGAAGTCTCGGAATGTTTAGCTTTTGCCTGCAATGTGCTTTGGATCAGACCCTTCATATTTAAGTTATCTACACTGCAATTCAAACCATAACTCTCTCATAATGAAGGTTTTTGTTTGGAAATATACCAGGTTCTAGGATGTACAAAGAGATGCTGCTGATAGACATATGAACATATAAGCTGATGTAAAATCTGTTAGAGACTTTCTCAAATGTCCTCATCTAGCCTTCAAAATGTTGGTATCACCTTACTCAAACCTTGTTACTTTTCTGGTCACCATTTTTGATAGAAAATGCCTATTTTTCCCTTCTATCTAATACTGTGCCAGTATTTTGTTGACAACTCCTCCAGTTTCTTCAATGAAGATGCTAATCGATATACTTAATTTATTTTTTTTGCTGTGTTTTCAGCAACATGGCATATTGGTAATACATAGTTGTGTCTCACTGGGAGGAAAATAAAGCAGAAGGCTCCCTGCGGGATTTCCCATCCCGCCTGGGATATGGATTGTGGGAGAGACCTAGCATAACAAGCCCAGTTCTTTCTACATCCCTCTTGCCCTTCTACTGACAACAGAGTTAAAAGCCTGCCCCATTCCCTTCCCTCCTGGAAAGGGCGGGGAGTTGCAGGGGAAGGGTTTATTGCACTGAGCTGTTTAAAGGCTGCCTAGACCTCTGCTTTGGTCTTTCAGGGAGACTATTTACCCTTTTGTTGACAACTTTTAAAAACACATTAAACTATAAAAGTGCAATATAAAAGCTAGCCATAGTGCCACTTCTGAAATGTGGTTGTATTTTGTATATAATATAAAGGTTTGGGACTAATTTCTAGGGCTGTCAATTAATTGCAGTTAACTCACGTGATTAAATCAAGAAAATTAACTGTGATTAAAAAAATTAATCGTGATTAATCACACTGTTAAACAATAGAATACCAATTGAAATTTATTCAACTATTATTTTTGGATGTTTTCTACATTTTAAAATATTGATTTCTATTATAACACAGAATAAAATGTGTACAGTGCTCACTTTATATTATTTTGATTACTAATATTTGCACTATAAAAATGATAAACAAAAGAAATACTATTTTTCAATTCACTTCATACAAGTACTGCAGTGCAATCTCTTTATCGTGAAAGTGTAACTTTAAAATGTACTTTTTTTGTTATATAACTGCACTCAGAAACAAAACAATGTAAAACTTTAGATCCTACAAGTCCACTCAGTCCTACTTCTTGTTCAGCCAATTTGCTAAGACAAATAAGTTTGTTTACATTTACGGGAGATACTGCTGACTGCTTCTTATTTACAATGTCAGGCATTCACATGGCACTTTCGTAGCTGGCATTGCAAGGTATTTACGTGCAAGATATGATAAACATTCATATGCCCCTTCATGCTTTGGCCACCATTCCAGAGGACATGCTTCCATGCTGATGATGCTCGTTTAAACAAAAAATGTGTTAATTAAATTTGTGCCTGAACTCCTTGTGGGAGAATTATATGTCTCCTGTTCCGTTTTACCCACATTCTGCCAAATATTTAATGTTATAGCAGTCTCAGATGATGCTCCAGCACATATTCGTTTTAAGAACACTTTCACAGCAGATTTGACGAAACGCAAAGAAGGTACCAATGTCAGATTTCTAAGGATAGATACAGCACTCGAACCAAGGTTTAAGAATCTGAAGTGCCATCCAAAATCTGAGAGGGATGAGGTGTGGAGAATGCTTTCAGATGTCTTAATAAAGCAACACTCCGATGTGGAAACTACAGAATTCAAACCACCAAAAAAGAAAATCAACCTTCTGCTGGTGGTATCTGACTCAGAGGATGAAAATGATCATAGATTCATAGATTCTAGGACTGGAAGGGACCTCGAGAGGTCATCGAGTCCAGTCCCCTGCCCGCATGGCAGGACCAAATACTGTCTAGACCATCCCCGATAGACATTTATCTAACCTACTCTTAAATATCTCCAGAGATGGAGATTCCACAACCTCCCTAGGCAATTTATTCCAGTGTTTAACCACCCTGACAGTTAGGAACTTTTTCCTAATGTCCAACCTAGACCTCCCTTGCTGCAGTTTAAGCCCATTGCTTCTTGTTCTATCCTCAGAGGCTAAGGTGAACAAGTTTTCTCCCTCCTCCTTATGACACCCTTTTAGATACCTGAAAACTGCTATCATGTCCCCTCTCAGTCTTCTCTTTTCCAAACTAAACAAACCCAATTCTTTCAGCCTTCCTTCATAGGTCATGTTCTCAAGACCTTTAATCATTCTTGTTGCTCTTCTCTGGACCCTTTCCAATCATGCATCGGTCTGCTCTGCTTTGGATCGTTATTGAGCAGAACTTGTCATCGGCATGGACACGTGTCTCCTGCAATGGTGGTTGAAGCATGATGAGACATATGAATCTTTAGCGCATCTGGCACATAGATATCTTACGATGTCGGCTACAACAGTGCCATGTGAAAGCCTGTTCTCACTTTCAGATGACATTTTAAACAAGATGTGGACAGCATTATCTCCTGCAAATTGTAACCGAACTTGTTTGTCTGAGCAATTAGCTGAAGAAGGACTGAGTGGACTTATAGGTTCTAAAGTTTTACATTGTTTTATTTTTGAAAGAAGTTATTTTTTGTACATAATTCTACATTTGTAAGTTCAACTTTCATTATAAAGAAATTGCACTACAGTACCTGTATTAGTTTGTAATCAAAAATAAATATAAAATGAGCAATGTACACTTTATATTCTGTTTTCTAATTGAATCAATATATTTGAAAATGTAGAAAACATCCAAAAATATTTAAATAAATGGTATTCTATTATTGTTTAACAGTGCGATTAATCACTTTTAATTTTTTTAATTGCTTGACAGCCCTACTAATTTCATAAAAAGTATCTGAGTAATAAAATGAACAGAACTGGAGCTTATTAATGCTGATACATTTTTAAACTTAGCATGAAGGTGACACTGACACTTATATTAGAAGTGGTTGCAAACTACTCTCTTAACATTATTTCGGTTATTGCCAAATTTAATATGAATTAAGGCTTTTAGAACTTCAAAAAGCAACTCTGAAAAGTCGCTCTTCTGATAAAGGAAATCTACTGTGGCAGCTGTGATTGTCCTCTGAACCAGCTTTGAAACTAGAATATCTTCAGTGTTATTTCTAAAAAAACCTCTTTGAGTATAAAGAAAAGAGAACATTTGAAGTTTCTAAACTCAGTGGGACTCCTCACATCCACAGAGGTTTTCAGGAGTGGGGTGACAGTCTACCCTTGAGGTAGGATTGTGAAGGAAGTCTGCTATAGTTGCCTGATTTCAGCATACTGGTAAAATTCTGTGTTTCAGAAGTAACATTTGTAGGCAATTCTGCCTAGTTGTACACTGCTTTAAATAGAGCTGGACTAATAGTTTGTAACCAATAGTTTATTGACCCACATGGCAATATTGTTCAAATACATTCTTTGACTTTTTCCCACTCTAATTCACCCAATTTTAAAGAACATTATTTAATCTGAAAGTATGTTCATTGAATACATGGGGAAAGTGACAGGAAACAATAGTCCTTGTTCCCAGTGCATTTTCTCTTATGGTATTAAGTAAGGCATAGCATAAATTCTACAGGTAGGAACATAACCTCATCCTCGTTATGTTCAATCCAAAAGGAATCCTTATAAATTGATCTGACCCATTGGTAGTCCTTCGTATTGCCTGCAGGAGACCAGATGTGATTTTCTTTCCTGGGCACTCAGTCCTTGTACCAATAGAGTTTGATGGTTTCCTCAGCCCATACAGAATGAATTATGCTTTTAACAATACCCTTTTCAACTCTTTAAGATGATGAGTTACCAGGCTTTGAAGGAATTTCAATCTAGTCCCTCTTAGCTGGAAGGATTGAAAGGAGGAGGGCAGGCACTGAGAGTGTGATAAGTGAATGGGGGGGGGGGGTAGCTCCCTTTTATAGACACCCAAATAGGCAGTTAACTATAAAGTCCCTTTTGGTGGCTGTTCTCTGCTTGCTTTGTTAACCCTTTGCAGGTAAAGTCCCCCAGGTAAAGGAAAAGGAGTGGGCACCTGACCAAAAGAGCCAACAGGAGGCTAGAACTTTTTAAAATTGGGGGGAAAACTTCCCTTTGTCTGTGTGTTGTGGTTCTCTGGGAAAGAGAGGAGTCACCGAGCAGCAATGCTGTAAGCAGCTTTAAAACCAGGTATGAAACCCCAAATATGCAAGTAATCAGGGAATGTCTAGGAAAACGCTATTAGGGTTATTTCTTATTGATTTGTGGACTCCTCTGTGCTATCCCCAGATGCTTTTGTTTGTTTGTAACCTTTAAGCTGAACCCCCAAGAAAGTTATTTTGGGTGCTTAATTTTTAGAATTGCTCTTTTAAAATCTAGCAAAAGCCTAAGTTCCAGATGTATTTCCTTTTTTCCCTCCCGTTTTTAATAAAACTTACCTTTTTTTAAGAACAGGATTGGATTTTTGGTGTCCTAAGAGGTTTGTGCATATGTTGTTTAATTACCTGGTGACAATAGCTAATTTCCTTTGTTTTCTTTCTCATCTCTTCCCCGAAGGGGGGCGTGAAAGGGTTTATGGGTACCCCACAGGAAGGAATTCCCAAGTGCATCTTCCTGGGTACTAAAAGGGTTTTTGCATTTGGGTGGTGGCAGCGTTTACCAAGCCAAGGTCAGAGAGAAGCTGTAACCTTGGGAGTTTAATACAAGCCTGGAGTGGCAAGTATTAATTTTTAAAATCCTTGAGGGCCCCCACCTTCTGCACTCAAAGTGCCAGAGAGGGGAATCAGCCTTGACAGAGAGTGATGGGTATGACATCAGGGTAAACCTGAAAGATCTTTAATACTCCAACTGGGGGACACAAGACAATCTCTCCTGTGCCTAAATCTGCCTACTCCAGGAGAAGAGGAACCATCAGAATTATGGCTGTGATTTTCAGAAATCGGTCCAGATACTGATTTGAGCCAGCCACTCTAACCTGTGCCATCTGGCTACAGTCTCCACGGAATTGTATGCAAGCTGGAGACTGCCAAGGTACTACGACCATGTCCCCTTCCTTCCAGCATGCCCCCTTAAACCAGTGGCTGCAGAAGGATTTGGGAGAAGGTGTAAGTGTTAGCTCTGTGTTAGTGAGCTAAGGACTCTGTCTTACAGGGGAAATCCTCAGCGGGGGTTTTCCGTTCACGTTGTCCAGCAGTAGTGGTGCAAAGGTAGTGAAGGGGAAGGGACAACAGATATGGCCCTGGATGTCTTTTACAATATTTGACAATCTCAGTATCATCAAAACCGTAGCCCAACACAGTTACAAATCTGGGATTTATCCTTTGCACTCTTGCCAGTTTAGCAGTTAACACAGGATCAAAGCAGAGTCACTGTGCTGTTTGTTTTGCCAAATGTTAGAAATCTGATCCACTAGCTAAACCTGAGATCCCATTACTATCAAACCCTGTATGTATGATTTTTCTCATGCCTTGGTCCTCTGAGTTTCGCAATGCAAGAATAAGGGGAATAGTTGCTTTTGTGTATTTCCTGAATGAGCAGCTTCATATTCTAACATTATAGCATATGCAATCTGATTTCCATTTCACCTGATAGTAATGTGTGAAAACTAGCAAGGGGATATAACCATTCCATACTCCTCCTCATCATTATACACAACACTACATACTCTGCAGTAAAGACTAGGGCTAGATTTTGACCCCTGAGGGGTGATTCATAAGCTGCTCCTCCTGAGAGGCATTTCTGCTTCCTCCTTGGAGGTGAGAATTAGGAAGAATTTACTACTGGGAGGTTAGTTCTTCCTCCCTTGCATGGGTCTGTAGCTCAACTACAATCTAACCCCAATTATGGTAAAAATGTTCCTACACAAAGGAAACTGCAACCTCTTCTTTCATATGGCAAGAGAGGTGATGAGCAACGTTCAAATAGTCAAATCCAGAATAGTAAAATAATGGGTAGTTTTGGAAGTGTCTTGGCATAAGCCTGAGATGCCACTGGCAAATGAAACCATGCCTCAACAATCTATTAGAATCCTTTGAGGGTGTCAACAAGCATGTGGATGAGGGTGATAGTGTACTTGGACTTTCAGAAAGCTTTTGACAGGGTCTCACATCAAAGGCTCTTAGATAAAGTAAGCAGTCATGGGATAAAAGGAAAGGTCCTCTCATGGATCAATACCTAGTTAAAAGATAGGCAACAAAGGATAGGAATAAAGGTCAGCTTTCACAATGGAGTGAGGTAAACAGCAGGGTCCCCCATGGATCTGTACTGGGACCAGTGCTGTTCAACATATTCATAAATCATCTGGACAAGGGGGTAAACTGTGAGGTGGCAAAGTTTGCAGACAATATTACATTACTCAAGATAACGTCCAAAGTTGACTGTTCAGAGTTACAAAGGGATCTCACAAAACTGGTTGACTGCGCAAAAAAATGGCAAATGAAAGTAATGCATGTTGGGAAAAAATAATCCCAATGATATATATAAAATGATGTATTTAATTTAGCTGTTACCACTCAAGAAAGATCTTCGAGTCATCACAGATAGTTCTCTGAAAACATCTGCTCAATGTGCAGCAGCAGTCAAAAAAGCTAACCAAATGTTAGGAACCATTAGGAAAGGGGTAGCTAATAAGACTAAAAATACCATAATGCCACTATATAAATGCATGGTATGCCCACATCTTCAATACTGCATGCAGTTCTGGTTGGCCTATATCAGAAGAGATTTATTAGAATTGGAAAAGGTAACGAGAAGGGCAAGAAAAATGATTAGGGGAATGGAACAGCCTCCAAATGTGAAGAGATTAAAAAGACTGGAACTGTTCATTTTAGAGAAGAGATGACTAAATTGGGGGGAGGGGAGGAGAGAGATACGATAGAGGTCTCTAAAATCATTAATAGTGTGGAGAAAGTGAATAAGGAAGTGTTGTTTACCCCTTCACATAGCACAAGAACCTGGGGTCACACAATGACATTAATAGGCAGCACGTTTAAAAAAAAAATACAAAATTACTTCTTCACACAATGCACAGTCAACCTGTAGAACTCTTTGCCAGGGGATGTCTGAAGGCCAAAAGTATAACTGTGTTCAGAAAAGAATTAGGTAAGTTAATGAAGGATAAGTACATCAATGGCTATTTTCCAAGATGGTCTGGGACAAAACCCTATGCTCTGGGTGTCTCTAAGCCTCTGAATGCCAGAAGCTAGGACTGGATGAAAGGGGATGGATTACTTGATAATTGCCCCATTCGGTTCATTCCCTCTGAAGCATCTGGCACTGGCCATTGTTAGGACACAGGATACTGGGCTAAATGGACCATTGGTCTGAGCCAGTATGGACATTTTTATGTTCTTATGTCATTATACATTTTTGGAGGCATTGGGATGGAGCTTCCAATATTGAAAGTACAGACGTTCCCCGGGTTACGCAAATCCGCACTTACGGAAAAAGTTTTGTAAGCTTTTTTTTTTTTTTTTTGGCGTAATTGTCGGGTATACGTTCCCAGCTTACGCAAAATTCGACTTACGCAAGGCGTTCCGGAACAGAACGCTTGCATAAGTCGGGGAGCATCTGTATTCCACCATTACCTTCATGTTGGTGGAGAGGATGTTGCTGATGGTCAAAGTCTGTGCTTTGTATTGCAAAAGCAATGTTATCAATGACAAGCAAAAATGTGTCAGATGAGTCACTAATGCAGGTGTTGAATAATGAAGGAACCAGCACAGATCCTTGAGAAAAATAATTGAACATATCTGCTCATTCAAAGACTCCGTATCTGTTTGGTTGCTCAGCATTGTGGCCAGGAGTCGTGTAGTGCTACCACATTTGATGCCTTGAGCAATAGCCCATATCTCTATACCATGTCACAGGCAGTGGATAATTCTGTCAATGATGTTCCATTTTTTAGATTTCACTGGAAGCCAGCCTCAATGTAGCTGCAACTAAAGCTGCAGTACGCAAAATGGGGGGAGAAAATTGGTAGCAAGTCTCCACCATGGCAACACATGCATTTTGCCCTGAATTGGAGGGCACTAGTTTAAAAGGGGCATAACTGACTTTGAAAGTAGCAAGGGTGTATGCTACCACTCAGAGCAATACTAATTAGAGGTTTGTGAGTAACTGATTTTTCAACTCTTTGTCAGTTCTAAAAAATTGGTTTGGGTCAATAATGAATAATTAAATATTAAGTGTCTCAAGGACTGGAACCTAGAGAGGTATATGAGGTATCCCTGATCAGTACCCTAATCACATGAGTCATTTTCATGCTCTCTGGCCCAATGAATACTGTAGTATTGTATACAAAGTGGAACAGCTTGAACAGGCTGCAAGACACCCACCTTGGAATACCCTATAACCTGGTGGTTAGGACAGTGTAATGAGGTTAGCCCGAGCTCATCTCTCTCTGGGGCGGCAGGGACCCCCACCGCCTCACTAAGTTCAGGAGGAGATCTAGCAGGGAATTAGTCCGGCCACAGGAGTCTTCCTCCGTGGCCTTTGTGAGGGCAAAAACAACACAGTTAGTCATCAGCCAGGGCCCTAGGTCAGGGCGGGGCAATGGTGAGTCAGGTGCTCAGGCCCTCAGGCAGGGGCGGAACAAGAACAGTATATACACAGTGGGCCCAGGCCCTGGGTCCGAAGGCCTGGGAGAGGGGGAGACTGTCACCTGCAAGTTGGGTGGCAGGGGGGACGCAGGCCCTCCCACTTCACTCCATCCCAGCCCAGAGCCCTAGCAGCAGCAGAAGACCTGCTGCGGTATCAGTGGGGATCCTGGCCGCCACACACTGACATGGGTTCTGGCAATGCTGCAGCCAGACTAGGGTCAGCTGCCCCTGGCTACTTTGACTCCCCCTCTTGAGGTACCTGGGTCAAGGTGGTGTCCTCAGGGGGCTCCAACACCATGGGTTCCTCGGGATAGCTGGCGCAGGGCAAGCTCGGCAACTCCTCTGGGTAGCTGGCCTGGGGTAGGCCCGGCCAGGCCTTGGGTCCACAGCTGGTCACTGGGGCTTCCCAACCAGGAGGTAGACCAGAGGCGTCTGGTCTTCCTGGCAGCTGCTCTCTCAGTGAGCTCTGGGGTTGGGCCTTTATATTTCCTGTGCCATGCCTGACCCTCTGGGGGGAGGGTTCAAAGCTCCCTGGCTCCGCCCACTCTGGTGTCCAGAGGGACTCGTCTCTCTCTGGAGCGGCGGGGACCCACGCTGCCTCACTACAGGCAGTCACCCAGGAAGGAGTAGACTGGTTCAAGTCCCTGCTCCAGAAGAGGGATTCAAACGCAGGTCTCCTCCACCCCAGGTGAGCAACCTAACCAGTGAACTAAAGATTATAACGGGGTCACCACTTCCTGCTCTGCCAGTGGTTTTGTGATGTTGCCTAAATCCCCTTGGGATCCTAGGCTGAAAAATCAAAATATTTCATTTTGGTAATGTCCAAATGGTTTGATTCAACATTTCCAACATTTCTTTCTTTTTTCGTTTTGGTGGAGACAATTAGCTGAAATCAGCATGAATTCACAAAATGTTTCAGTCAACCTGAACCCACATTTTGGGGGGGGGGGAGGGGAATGGATTGCCTGAAAAAATTTCTCCCAGCCCAAGTGCTAGTCTGGCTCAGCAGCACTGATGTGTTCCAGAAGAGAGCAACAGCAACCTGCGCCCCACTGAGCCTGCCCAATGCTGTGGCACCTGCCCAGGGACACTATATTCGCTCGGTTAGTACATCTGTGCATTTGCTGCTGCTTGTGACATGTGACTGCTTTTGCTGATGGCTGGAATTTTCTGAGGTGGTGTATTCTCAAAATACTTTAGGATGGTGTTTCAAGACAAGGGGGCATGTAAATAAGCTTGGTCTCTGATACAGGTTTCATTGTAATGAACTGTTCATTATCCCAAACACAGTCAGGTTGTGGTACTCTCTCATTTCATACCTCTCTTTCTCCTCCTCTTCTTATGGGTAAAAGAAGCAAATTAAATGTCAAACAAAATATATTTTTGCAATAACTTTTGGCTTTGTCACAAGCTGTGAGCTTTTTCCATGACTGCTAAGCTACTGGTGAGCTATTTGGATTGCCTTGTTCTCTGCAGGCTGTTTCCTATTTCTTCACCTTTCATTTTGAGAAATATGAAAACTTCCATCTGTTTCTTGAACAGAATCCTTCTGAGAGGTATGTAGGCATGAGCTTTCATGCTGAAGAGGCATGTTTCCCAAGACCATGCCTTTTTTATGTAAATGTGTTTTGACATTAACTCTCTACCTCCATATATTCATCCTACCTGAACATAGTGGGGTATTTTTGGTGCCACTCAATGAAATCATGAAGTTTCTATAGTGTTTATAATTCCAGTTGACAGCAATGTTACGCACTAGTGAGAGCGGAGCTGATCAACAGTAAAATCTCAGGTTGCTGTATTCAACCAAGGCAGACTCCATAGCAGATGTTTCTGCCTTTAAGGCAATTGCAGTACTGGGTTATTTGAAAGGCAGATTATTCCACATGAACAACTAAAATTATCATTAATTCTACTTTCAACTTTTCAAGATTGTTTTTGCCATTGACAATAAACAAACAAAAATTCCTAAAAGTGAAATCTATAGATATTTATATGATTCTTTGTTCATCTGATAGCCTTTCAGTAGTATTAAAGCAATTCACACAGCAGAAAGTGACTGGCTGGGTGATTATTAAATGGCCCTATCAGGTAGTATGTGAGATAGGAAACTGAAGACTGTTATTTTAAAACTCAGGAAATTCAAGTCTAACCTTCCCATATATCACTCCAGAAATATGCTGCTTAGAAAATCTTCTTGTTGTTCTCTCTCCCTCTGTATCCCCCCAGACTGAGATTAGCTTGATTCTCTTTTTTTTTTTTTTTTTTTCTGCACAGTGAGGTTTTGAATTGAGTCTGGGACAAGATCTTCTTAGTTCAGGGACCCTGTCCATGGAATTCCCACTCTGGGCTTGTCTGCCAAATACCCTCTGTAGCTGTCTTAGGGTATGTGTTAACTCAGGTGGTCAGCACCCAGGTCTGATTATCCAGGTTCTCCTGCCTCAGGTTTGAACAGCCTCCCTGTTTGAACAGCCTCCCTGCCAAGGCATACCCGAGTTATCGTGTCCTCACTGGTGCTGTACTCACCCATGTGTGTTGCTAGGACTTCTGGGGCCATATCCCATGTTGTTTTGTGCTGCAGTAAGCTGAGCTGTCCTATGACTTTTCCTAGTGAATTATGGGAAAACTTCTCTGTCCTTCTGGCACATGAGGGAATTGTGGGAAGTCATTGGAGGGTTTATCAGCATTTGTATGGTTTAGCCTACATCCTCATTGCAAAGTGGGTGCATTACCATCCTGAGTGAAAAACCTCATTTGGGCTTTGGCCTATATCACCAGAAGAGCTAACTAGCCTGGGTTTAAAGCACCACCACTTTGGGTGAGATGGTTTTGTGTGGACACATGTGGGGTTAGAATCATAGAATGTCAGGGTTAGAAGGGACCTCAGGAGGTCAGTTAGTCCAACCCCCTGCTCAGAGCAGGACCAATCCCCAGACAGATTTTTGCCCCAGATCCCTAACTGGCCCTTTCAAGAATTGAACTCACAACGCCGCGTTTAGCAAGCCAATGCTCAAACCACTGAGCTATCCCTCCCCCGCAACTAAGGGACAACACCCGACTAAGGATGTGTCTACACTGCAGCTGGGAGGTGTAACTCCCAGCTCGGGTAGACATACATGTGCTAACTCTGACTGAGCTAGCATACTCAAAATAGACATGGCCACATTGCTATTTTTAGTGCCCTAGTTCTATCAGAGTTACCATGTGTACATTTATATGAGCTGGAAATTACACCTCCCCGCTGCAGTGTAGACATATCCTCAAAGCCTGGATTAACTCTGCAGAGAAGACTTGATGCCAGGCACTTAAAGGCTTGATGCCAGGCACTTCTATTCAGGTCTGCACGTTTGTCAACATTTATCTGTTCGTTTTCACAAGTTCTGTCCTTTTGGATTATTTTCTTTTTGTCTAGTTTTAGGAATTAGAGTGACCTTTTTTTCTTTTTAAGGGCTATTGGGCCAATCTAAGCTTAATTATTATTTTAAATTTTGTACAGAAAACCAGATGGGCCTAGGATGGGCATGTTAGAAACTTACTCTCACTCACTGGGTAATGTCTACAGATTAGACTGTTAGCACCTCAGGGCAGGGATCATGTTATTTTTTTTTCTGCGAGGTGCATAATACAGTTGAAGATATGAGCTTTTATGCTTCAGGGCATAAACCAAATGCTAACTGACAGTGATTAGAAAAAAACTTACCGTATGAGAAGGTTATCCCATAATTGTCCCCTATCTGGAATTTATTGTTTGCATCTCCCTCTGTATCATTCAGTACTGCCCACTGTCAGAGATAGGATATCAAAATAGATGGTATGGCACTTCCTATGCTCCTTTGTACTCTGCTGATCAGTGTTTCAGTAACTAGTAGTAATAATACTAAAGGAAAAAACTCTGATTAGAGCATTTACTGGATATTAACATGGGAGTGAAAAGAGTGGCAGTCAGTCCAGAGGTCCTGTTTACGTCCTGAGTTCTGAAAATATTTCAGATACAACTTTTGAAACACTATGTAATAACACAGTTTATTCTTCACTCAGCCTGGACCAGAGGAATGCAAAATTAAAATCTTTGCAGCAAATTTGGATGTTTTGACCTGAATGGGGTGGGTAGGTGGAGAATTAGCTTTTGTCACTATCTCACCTTAGGATAATATTGCAAAAGAAGAATACCTCATAGCACTCAATTCTGTGATCTTCATATAGGCCTATGTGCAGCTTTACAGGGATGAGCATCAACCTCCAACCTCCTTGCTTGGCTGTATATAACTGCTCCTATGTCCCCTGGAACAAAAGGGCTGCTTGCGCCTGCCCCACCCAGGGAATGTTGCCATACCTCATGATTTTGTCACAGCAAGACTTGTGTATGATATTTGGTGTGGGGTTTTTTCCCACTTAAGTTCCTGAATCTAGAATTAAGTGAGTTTCTCAGTTTTCACTTAAAAAAAGTTTGTAGCTCTCATGGTTGCAAAGAAAAGCTTGAAAAAGCCTGAGTGCACCCTAAAGGCTCAAACCCCAGGAGTTAAATAATATTTTTTTTAATGTCACAATTTTTAATCCTGTCTGAGGATTTTGGGGGCCTGACTCATGATTTTTTGAACACTTGAGATTGGCAATGCTGAAAGTTCTCCTAAAGGACACTGGAAGGAGGTAGGGTCATGGACCTGCCTCTCGCTGACCTGGCCTATGGAGTGAGGCTAGCACATACCAGGGGGAGCAATATGCTTTATTGAACAAATGCGGTAGATTGCACCCACCTCTACCCCAGTGAAAGAAGCAGCACTGGGAAAGATTGTGCTTCGCAGTCCCACTCTTGGAGCACTGCGCCTACACATCAACTCTCTTGCTCATAGGCTTTAAGGCCAGAAGAGACCATCATGATCAGGAGCGCCGCCAGCTTTTCTGCTGCCCTAGGCGGCGGAAGGTCCCGCCCCGAAATGCCGCCCCCCACAGAGGCGGCGGAAGGTCCTGCCGCCGAAATACCGCCACGGTCGCCGCCCCCCAAATTGCAGTGCCCTAGGCGACCGCCTAGGTCGCCTAATGGGTTGCGCCGGCCCTGATCATGATAATCTAGTCCAGGGATCAACAACCTGCTGGCGGGCCACGAGACAGTTTGTTTACATTGACCGTCCGCAGGCACAGCCCCCCGCAGCTCCCAGTGGCCACGGTTCGCCCTTCCCGGCCAATGGGAGCTGCGGGAAGTGGCGCGGGCCACAGGGACGTGCTGGACGCCGCTTCCCGCAGCCCATATTGGCCGGGAATGGCGAACCGTGGCCACTGGGAGCAGCAGGGGGCCATGTCTGCAGATGGTCAACATAAATAAAATGCCTTGCATCCCGCCAGTGGATTACCCAGATGGGCCGCATGCCAAAGGTTGCCGACCCCTGATCTGGTCTGACCTGACCTCCTGCACATTGCAGGCCACAGAACCTCACCCACCCACTCCTATAATAGACCCCCTAACCTCTGGCTGAGTTACCGAAGTCCTCAAATCATGATTTAAAGACTTCAAAATACAGAGAATCCACCATTTACACTAGTTTAACCCTACAAGAGACCTGCACCCCATGCTGCAGAGGCAGGTGAAAATCTCCCAAGGTCTCAACACTGGCTCAGAACTCCTGTTCACTTTAGAAAGCATTTTGCTTGGGTAAAGAAGAGCCTAAATAAATATTCCACAAGTTTACACTGAAGTGTAGTTAAATATATTTCTTCACGTTTCACTGTATTCTTTGTTATGTAGGAGAATGAGGTTTCATGCCACACAATTTATCACTACAATAAGTTGTTTCCTCACATTTTGGCTTGAATGACAGATCATTGCTTTCAAATAATAACATAAATGCTATTTTTTTACAATGATTATCTCCAAAGCATAGTACATAACTTATACCTAATTTAGAATGGCATATTTAATCTAATGAAGTATCTGAGGGGGACTAACCCAGGAACCTAGTTGATATACAGCATACTTCCAAACAGGGCAATTTAAGCTTCAGGTCTTGAAATTGATTCTTCTTTTGCTGGGTCAGCAGGGGCTAGTGATGCTGCAGAGTCTGAAAAAGCAGCCTCTAAGGAAGGTAGAAAACTTTACTTATGCTGACAACAGGAGCAATTGCTCCGCATGACCTAAAATTGATTGATGTAAAAGTCTAACTGTTTTCTTGCTCCAATTTTTTACAATGTAAGCATTCCTGAAAAATCTGTGCTTTGGAGCAAAGATATATTTTTGAATTATGAAAAAAGATATTTTTGTCTTCTGCAGCCAAAGCATAAAACCTCATGTACCATCATGGAAACATAAGTGGAATATAGCTGTTTCTGAGACACATGTATGCGTTTTAATTTATTTTTTTCATCTTTCACAGTGATTACTGATGAAACTTTATGTCCAAAGGCTATAGGAAGGGGTAAAAAATACAAATACATTATCAGGTGTTAGTCCAACTTTTTTGTGTGTGTCAAACATGTCTGCTCACAGATGTGTTGTACATCTTTAGCTGTCCTAGCTAGTAGGGGATTTCGTCCCAATATATACAAATAAGGGAAAAAGCAATTAATTTATAGGACATAGCTAATGTTATGCTGGCCACAGCTTCCTTCCTCTCTGTCAACTTTATTGTAGAACAGAAGTTAGCAAGGAGACTGAAAGGGAAAAAAGAAGCAAAAGTATTTTTTGAAAATGGGACCTGCGTGTCTGTTCATCTGTAGCCTGGAAGTGAAAATTACACCATATTTTATTAAATTTGTGCTGTAGAGAACAAAGCAGAAAATGTCATACTTAAATCAACCAAAGTATATCACTCGGAACACTTTACAACAGTCTAATAGTCTTTGCTTTCTATTTTAGAAACCTGCTGTGACAGCCCATGGGCTAATCCACTAAAGCATCCATTTGCCCAAATGAAATCTGTAGTAATAAAATGAATGATTTTCAATCCTTAGGAGCTGAAATGCAGAAAAGAGTGTATGGACTCCTTTCATAGAATCATAGCTAAACATTGTAAACGCTATGTTTTGAGAGCAGCAATTTGACCTTCGGGTTTCTTGTTTATTTCTCTTATTTTTGATTTTCCTTTCTTTATTTTGGCTTATATTAAATGCACTGCCAAAAACATCCTGTGCAGAATACATTGGGAACAGTATTGGGTAAAATTGACAGGTATTCCAAAAGCACTTACTCCACTCCAAGTCATGTTTTCCTCACTGCTGTTATGTCTATTAAAAAATTGAATACCATAGGTTGCATTTCATAACTAATAATGAACCTTCTTCACAGGTATATAAACTGTCAAAAATGGAAGAACATTATACAAAATCTCTACCTATTTAATATTTCTAACCCTGCCAGATTCCATCAACTTTTGACATTCAGTCATGTTATGTCAATTTTAATGTTGTTGAACATGGTGGAGAGTTTCCCTTGGCACTAATGCACAAAGCACATGCTTTCTCTGTTTCTGAGTCAACTTTTCTATAAAATAAAGAGTTAGAAAGATGTTTATATATTTTGTAGCTTATTCTTTTTACCTTTTTATTGTTCAGATCCAGGTTAATTTTTGACCACGTTTTCCCTCTCATTTCATAGTTATTCATTCAGGCTGGGGAGGAATTAAATTTCATTTGAATTTAAAATTTTACATGGACAAGATCCAAATTAGCTTGGACAGAAACAAGAGTAAGCCCCAATTCAGCAAAGTCCTTGAGAATGAGCTTAATTTTAAGCATTTACTCAAGTTTCATTGACTTTGGTTTGCTTTTCAGGATTCTTTTAGAATTTGACCCAATTCAGCAAAGCACTTAAGCATGTGCTTAACTTTAGGCATTGCCCACGTCTGCAATATCGTCAACCCTGCGTGTTCAAAAAATCATTAGTCAGGCTCACAAAAATCATGAGATTAAAACAATCAAATACATTTGAGGTTCTTTATGTCTTCTTGTTTCTGAGCCTTTAGGATATACTGAGCATACTGTCTCAGTTGTTTCAGTATGTTTCTAGCCCTCATGGTTGTGGAGAAAGTTCAGGTTCTTTTGTTATCACATGCCTCCGGGCATGGGAGCTTTAAGGAAAATACCAAATAAAATGAGACTCACAATAAAATCATGAGTTGTCAACACAGTCCCATTATGTAATTTGAGGGAAGTACTTATAGCTGCATTGGGACCAAGTCTAATAGCACAGTGAACATGTGAATGTTTTACTTGTGCTACTTTTAATTAAACATAGTAGTCTCACCAAACTGTTCTAGGCTTCCTGAATCTTCCATTAGTACAAATTAGAGAGGTTTGAACGCAGTGAACCTGGAGTATATTCAAATTGTAAAATTCAGTAACCCACAACATGTCTTTAATGGAGCTCAAAGAGGGTCTGTTTACACACTACTACAGCATGCTCCTGCAGCACCCTAAGTTTGCTTCACTTTTATTTTAAAATGGGTGAAAAATCACCATGGTCAGCAGCCTTACAAATGGCTAATATCTTGCTGCTATCTCTCAATCCTCAGACCCACCACTGCAATATCTTGCCTTAAATGTATAGTACAGTATATGTTATACCCTATGTATACACAGAAGAAAAGAAAATGATATGATGTTGCACACACCTATACTTAAAGTTGCAGGGGAAAAAACCTATATAGTATATTGTATTCATTGAGAAATATATGTGATCATGTAATTAAGGACTAGTGGTCATGGATATTCACCAGGAGGAGTTAAGCTTAAGCATTTATCCTCACCTTTCATATTTCCTGATTTTTGAACACTTAAATTCATAACCTGAAACTTCCAACAGCTTTTTTCATATTAATTTCCCCGTTTGATGTTGATGCTAATTTATTTTATAATGTTCAAGCTGTGCTAAGCATCTTAAATTACAGATATGAAACTGGATAGTTTATAGTCCGGGGCTCAGATCCTGCAATGATTTACACATGTGCTTAGCTTTAGCCACTGTAATGGTCCCATTGATTTCAAAATCTTTGCAGGTCAGGGCCTAATTTCAGACTAAATGCAACAAAGGAGTGACAAAAGCCGGAGCTGGGTGAATAACTGATTTTTTGTTTTGTTTTGTTGGTTTGCTGCTAGTTCCAAAAAATAAAAATAAAAAAAAATTGTGCAAACCAAAACTGACCTTTAAAAAAAAAATCCATTGAATCAAAAAAGTTGGGGGGAAAAGTTTGGGATCAAACAAAACATTTTGTGGCCAGGTATATGTACCTTTTTAAAATAAAATCAAAGGGCCAGATTCTCTAGACAGGTGGTGTCCCCCCTAGAGCCCAGTGGCTAGGGCACTCTCTTGGGAGAGGGAGACCCAAATAGAAGTACCTCAAATTGCTGTTTAATTACTTATACAACATGGAACAGCTTCAGCAGGAGAGATTGAGAGAGACCCACCCCAGAACACCCTATAACCTGGGGGAGTCAGCGCACTCACTTGGGAGGAGGAAGACCCAAGTTCAAGCCCTTCTCCACAGTGAGGATTTAACTCTGGTACCCTCACCACTCTGCTATAGAGAGTAAGGTGGGTTGCTGTCACTGCTACAGTTTTGTGTATCTAGACCCACCCAAAAAATCATCCAAAACTATTTGGT
The DNA here is from genome assembly GCF_002925995.2 of Terrapene triunguis. Taxonomy (NCBI): domain Eukaryota; kingdom Metazoa; phylum Chordata; order Testudines; family Emydidae; genus Terrapene; species Terrapene triunguis. The sequence goes on from NW_020664393.1 coordinate 1,406,239, forward strand.
CAATTTGTGTTGAATTTGCTAATAGTTTTGGTCACCCCAAAACTGCAATTTTTGGCAAATAAACTATCTGTCAAAAAATTTCACCCCCCAGTTCCAGTGGGGAGGGATTAGAGAGGATGGAAAAGAAACACAGCAGTGAGCTTGTGCTGCACACAGGGGAAAAGGCTAGAAATAACCCAAAATCAGGCATGTTAACAAGCTTGGGCTCATATTAGCTCCTCTCAGCTCAGCAGTATCTAACAGTCCAATGATATTTAGGTTGCTATATAATGCATGATATTGACATATGTTCATACAGTTAATATGTGGTAGTAAGAAACTGAAGCCTGGTCTACACTAAGAATTTACTTGGGTACACCTCTCAGGCATGTGGATGGAAATTCTTCTGTTGACCTATCTACTGCCTCTTGGGGAAGCGTAGTATCTATGCCGGTGGGAAAAGCCCTCCCGTTGGCATAGGTAGTGTCTACACTGAAGTGCTACACTGGCGCAGCTGTGCCACTGAAGCATTTTAAGTGTAGACAAGCCTCAAGTATGGCTCCAGGGACTTCTAAACTAAGGCTGAGGCACTCTTAATATCACTTTCATTCATTTGAATTTCCAGGGTTAACTTTAATTAATAGTTTCTAACAGAAAATGTTTTGATATCAAATTTACAGACTTTTCTTTTGCATATTAAATTGATTTTCTCTCTGTCATCAAAGACTAAGGCCTTGCTAATACCCATAATTTGTACTACTTTTACTACACAAGTAGCTAATTTCTGTAGCATAGAAGGCACCTTTGTACTCCTATTACTGTGTTCATGCTATCACACTCTTATTCAAAATAATTATACTGGTACAAAATCTCTGAGTAGACCAGGCTTAATAAACTAGAGTGATTATTAAATTCAGTATTTTTGTTTTTCTTTCCCTCAGCCTAAGCCAGTTTATCAGTTTATAACTCACCTCCTTCCATCAAATGGTCTTTCAAAATGAGGTTTTACTCATGCTGATTATTGTTCAACTAACAGCTGTAAGGTTATTCTGATACACCTCCCTTTGCATGGCTACTACTTTGAAGATCAGACCTCTTCACCTGGGGCTAGAAGATTTAAGAACTTCCTGCTGTTCCAGCTGTAATTTGGAGCTCGGGCAGCAGCAGGCATAAAGCTAGAGCCCTGCTTGCAGCACACTTTTTACACTAACCCAAATAGATTGAGTTGGCTCTGCTGATCCTATCTTTTGTACTGCTTATCTCTGATTCTGTAAAATAGCTGTTCCTCATCTTCTCCTGGGTAGCATTACATTAAATTGTAACTCACACCTCCCATCATGCACCCGCGCACACACACAAACATGCTCACCAGCACACGATCCTGTTCTTGCATCAAGGGATAAAGCTGTGTCAGTCAGACTGACATAATCGGTAACCACCATACAAATCACTTTTAATGTAATTCATGATGGCAGTTTCTGTTTGCCAGGAATATGTGTTTTTATTATAGGTGCATTCACTGTTTCTGTCAGCAGTGAGACATATGCCTGGTGACCAACAGTGAACTGCATCAGTTTGGTTGAAATGTAAAGACATCATCTCCAGCTGTTGTATAATGGCACTTTTTCAGCTTTTTTCCCTAATAGTTGTCAGTTTAACAGGTACAAAGATTTAACAAAAGTGTTTTTTGACAGTTCAGCTGAGTTTGAAAGCATCAAGCACCAACACTTAGATAATGACATTGGGAATGTTTTTATTGCACTAGATGTCAATTAAATTACTGATTTCATAATTATAAATCAGCATATTACAGTAAATAATTAATGTTTTCATACTCAAGCTGAATTGCTGTACATAAGCATAAGTCTTTCCTCTGTTGATTTGCTAATTCAGGAACTAGAAGACACTGCACACCATTTTAATTTTTTTATATCTTTAAGGACTTCAACAGTTTATACACACAGCAAAAGCAACCCATGCTGTTAGATCTGACTAGCTAAGCCAGATTGGGCTGGGTCAGTATTTGGATAGGACACAATGACCTCCAGTGAGAACTGTTAATGTAAGGTTAAGGTTGCAGTTTTAAATACTCCCAAGTAAGGAAATGCAAAAGTCTCATCGTAACCTCAACTTGCCATATTAGACACAAAGGGCCCATATAACAATGAAAAATGTCTGGAAAGCCAATGCAACTGGAATGTGTTGGGTTGGGAACAAAGGGGCGCTCTCCACTGTGCTGTGGCTGTTCCCAGCTGTAGTGCCATGGTCAGTCAACATAAGGCTGCTGTAAAATATGCCAGAGTTGGTGTAGAACTGGCACCAGGATAAGGTTCCTGCCTAAGCCCTTTTGGTGTCCCCCGACCCACTCAGCATATTGAGCACATTTGAAGACTGAGCCCATGAAGTATTTTCTGGTGGCCAATTATACTGCTAAATATATGCAGAACCTTAATATACAACAGCGGGCAAATTCAGCAGTGAGATTTGCATACCCAGCTCCAGTTGACTTCAGTGGAAATTCATAGATGTAGCTGAGGGCAGAATTGGATCCAATATATAAATCCATACTTTCTATTTCTTGGGTCTCAGAGTGGAGGGTCCAAATAGCCATAATGTAATTTTACTGATATCTGGTCAGATTGAATCAAAGAATCAAAGCAAACACATTTTTTTTTATTTCAAATCACAATTCTGTTCTGTTGATCCTGCCCATGTATTGGAGCAAAAGATATCCAAAAAACTTCTCACGGTATTTTTTTTTTCATCATCTACAGCTCCCAGTGCAGTGACCTTGCACCTTTCCTTGCTACTTCACTCCCTGCCTCCCCTCTCAGATCCTCTGCTCCTTTTTTTAAAGGTACAGTGCTAATATGATCACTCTAGGACCCCTGCATTCTGAACAAATGTAAGATTGTGAGAGATTTTTTGGGGTGTTTAAAATTATGATCCAAATTCTTTGCTGCTGTAAACTGGCACTGCTCCATTGACATCTTTTTATACCAGCAGAGAATATGGCTCTGAACACTAAAAAAAATTAACTTGAAAAAACATATTTATAGGCAAACAAGGGAGCATACCACAAATGTAATAGTGGAAAGTGGGATCTAATTAATCAAATTCTCCTCTTTTTACACCAGTCAGCGCAAATCTGAAGAAAAGCCATCAACATCAAAATAATTACTCCAGGTTTACACTGGTGTAAATTAGAGCAAAATTTGGCGCAGTATGTTTAAAACTATACTTCTTCATGGCGAAAGGCCATGAGTTTGAAGAGGCAAAGAGTGAAATTAGATCTGGTCAGAAAAATTTCATTACCAATGTTTTTGATGAATAAAATAGGGAAAACATCTTGATTCTTTTTGGTGAAAAATCTTTCTATGTTTTTTTGACTAGCTGTAATGGAGAGTGAGTTCTGATGCCTCAAGTTTTGAGTGAACAAAGAGGACAAAATGTCCATACTTCTAGTCTCAATTACACCATAGTTTTGTTTTTCAAAATAATACAGCTTTAAATATACTTTTTCCACTTTTTCTACATGCCTTTAATGGTTCTGCAGCCTAGCAGCTTTAATTTTTAAAATCAAACCCATTGTTGGTTAGTGAAGCAAAAACAGCATTGAAAACTATTCTCTCTGTATAAATATGTATATACAACCCGATGTTAATCAGTTCAGTGTTCTGGAATTAGCTGACTTGTTTACCTTGGTGTATAGCCAATTAGCAAGAATCCAGGGATTCCATCATTTGACAGCTGGAAAGAGATCCCTAACTCTGCAACATAAGGTCTTCCATGTTATACAAAACTGTGAGCTGATGGTATTGGTGAATTAATATTTCTTATTACAATTTTCATCAGTAATCTATTTTTAATAAGCAACATTTATTGACGGAACCTTGAAAAGAACTGTGTTTCCCAAATTAGCATTTATTTAAGTCTCCAAAACCAGGTTGCTCTTTAACATTTCACTTCGGTAGGGATGAGCTGAAATGATTCCAAATAACTTGGAGGGAGTTTGGAGGCCTGTGCTTAGGGGGAAAAATGGGGTGGAAGGAATGTTAAGGAATTTTAACTATCCACCAATTTCTTTTAAAAAAAATCCTGTAAAGTGGATCACATGGCTTGTTCAAATGGCAAAATCTAAATTTTAGAGAGAAATACCAAGATTTTTAGTCTCAGATTTTTATTTTTTCTTAATATAGTTGAATTTGAGGCTCAAAGTAGATTTTAAAAAAAATCAGTGATAAATATGATGGTTGTCCATTTTTATTTTGTAACAGAAATATATGTGCATTTGTGCTGTCCATTGACATAGCTGGTGTTGCAGAGGAGCACAATTTGCTTCTCTTAAGATTTAAAATAATCGCAGTTAGTTGTTTGTGGTTTTTTACTTTTTTTATTTCTCCCAAATGTATTTGTACTTGAAAAATTGAATAAACAAAGCAAAACAAAATCACCAAATGGGATCAGAAAGTTAAGCCCCGCAAGAGTAAGCAACACTGAAGTGATATTACTTATTTACAGTTGTTAACATTATTCTGTCTTTAAGAATGGTAGCACTTAGCACTCTCGAAGTCACTAGCATGATTCAGTAACAGCAGCCAATCAGAACATAAGACGGATGATACAATTGAAATGATAAGTAACAGCTCTGTTAGAATTACACACCAACATTTCAGATTAGTATTGATCTATTTTTTCATTACTTACAGTTGCCTTTGAGTCTGTGTGCATAGTTATAATGGAGCTAGCTACATTAGGATTCAAGCTAAATATCGTATTAGGGGCTCCCCCAGGGAGAAAAAGCTTTTTGAGGAGAGCAATAATGACAAGCACATAGCTAAGGAGCGCTAAACACTGCTGCATCACCTCACATGTTGTCTGCCATTTGGACTAATTCATAACTGAGTAAAGTAATAGTTAAGTGTTGATAAAATACAAGTGTAAGTCATATATTGTAGTTGATAGAATAAAATAAACATCGGGTATGTAAAAGTTTTAATCATTGATTAATGTGTGTTTGAGGAATAATAGAATTTGCTGCAAAGTTTCTCTGGAAGAAGAAAAAAGTGTAGCAGGAGAGAATGTCCTTGCATGTTTCACTAGCTAAATAAGCTAACACCAGTGGAGATCTGTTGAAGGGCAGCATAAAAATCCTGCTGTTATCATCAAGGATCATACTCAGTATCACAGAAGTTGTCATATGCTGCCTGAGGGTGAAGCTGAGAAAAGGGGAATCTGGAATAAATGTATCTGTCAAGAAAGAAGAGCTATCAGTGAGCTGGAAGATTTTGAAATTGGTACATCCCTTGTTTGTGGTCTGGCAGGTTGAATACCAGTTCAGTCCTGTGAACAGAACTGCTAAATGTCAGCATATGCACTGAGGGAGCTACAAAAAAGAGAGATACAGCATAAAAATAATATACTCTGCTGTAGGTAAAAGAGAAAAATGTGCCGTGGAATGACTAGGTGCTTGGATGCAGCTGACCTTCACACAGTGCAGGTCAGAGGTGCGTGTACAAGGGAGGCTTACAGCATACCTTTTCAGTCCCCTGATCCTGGTGCAGACTGTACAGGACTATTCCCCCTGCAGCAAAATGCAGTCAAAGGTCAAAGGCATGGCACAGGCATCCCAGTTATGTCCCCTTCTAGCCACACTGTGCTTTTTCCTGCTATGCCAGTAGCAAGGAGGGGGAGTGGAATAAGAGCTCTTACACTGGCTCTGTACCACCAGAAGACCTTCCTTACATGGGAATAATATTCTCCAGGCCTATTATGTTGGGTTTAGGGACAGGTCCTGCTGGTGATGCAGTGCAACACGGCCAGAGCGTACCAGAGAATCTGGCCTACTAAGTTGGTATATTGGAAAAAACTCAAATTTACTAGGTAGAGCTATGAAACTAATTAGCATGGGTTTATTAAAATTCTTTAATAACAGATCATTAGTGAATAATTAAGTGAGATACAAAATATAGTGAAATTATTAGCAGTACATTTTATGGCAGCAGCATCATAATGCCAGTGAAAGTTATCTGAAACAAATAGAACCTTGTTTTATTACAGAGATATTGATATGATGCGGGGAGGGGAGGGAAGAAAGAGCAAAACGTAAGTTTCAAGATGTTCTTCATTTTGATCCAAAGTAGGGCACTCTGAATGCATATGGAACCTATGTATGTGTCAAATTAGGGGTTCTAGTCAACATGTGGGCATTCATGTTGGCACTTATATGTCTAAACACAGAGCTGGGCATCCAGATGAGGGATTCTGATATTTTATTACATTACCATCCTTTGAAATGTGTGTTCCTTGTGTCATTTTGTTTTCTCTTCATGCCCATTTTTAAGTTAGGGTTACCATTCGTCCGGATTCCCCCGACATGTCCGGTTTTTTAAGCTAAAAATAGCGTCCGGGGGGAATTTGTAAATGTCCGGACTTCCCCCTGATGCAGAGCGCGCAGGGTTAACAGTGCTGCCGCCGACGGTGTCACTTACATGGGGCTCCGACACTCAGCTAGCGAGAGCACGTCCTCCTCCTCCTCCTCCTCCTCCCTCCCTCCCTGCATGGCAGATCGGCTCTGGGAGTCTGGAGCTCCTCCCTCACTGTTGCCCAGCGTCTGACGAGCGGCTCAGGCAGTTCCTGAGCAGCTCACGGAGACATTAGGTGAAGAAAGGCCAACAACAAGGGGGCCAGGGGGTCGGAGAAGGGGCAGGGAGGTTTTGGAGGGGGCAGTCAAGAGACGGGGGGGTCGGGAGTTTGGGGGGGGCTTTTTGGGGGGTGTGGAGAAGGTTTTGGGCAGTCAGGGTACAGGTAGGGTCCTGGGGGGCATTTGGGGGGGGGCTTAGGAGGGGACGGTTAGGGGACAAGGAACAGGGAGGCTTAGGCAGGGGGTGGGGTTCTGGAGGGCAGTTAGGAGTAGGGGTCCCAGGAGGGGGCAGTCAGGGGACAAGG